>NC_134082.1:58863465-59173465 GCF_000715075.1 Nicotiana tabacum | reverse complement strand
TTAATTTTTTGGGACAAAAACATTATGAATTATAAATTAATATTTCAAGACAAAATAAATAGTGACTAATCTCTAAATATCATCCCAAAAATGGATATATGTGCATGTAATGACCCGGCCTATCGTTTTGAGAGTATTAGCCCTGATTCCCTATTTATTGTCCTCTCTATTTCATTTTATGGTTACTTGATGTGCCGGGGTGCTTGGTGTCGGGTTCGAAAGAGTTTCAGAGTGGAATGGGACACTTAGTCCCTAAGTTTGAAGTTTAAGTTGTAAGAATTGACCGTAGTTTGACTTGTGCGAAGACGACTCCAGAATGAAATTTCGTCGATTTCAATAGCTCCGTATGGTGATTTTGGTCTTAGAAGCGCGTCCGGATGTTGATTTTTAGGTCCATAGGTTATTTCAGCGTTAATTGGCAAAAGTTGAAAAATTGGAAGGTTTTGGAAGTTTGACCGGGGGTGGACTTTTTAATATCGAGGTCGAATTCCAATTCTGAAAGTTGGAATAGGTCCGTAATATCAAATGTGACTTGTGTGCAAAATTTGAGGTTAATCGAGCGTGTTTTGATAGGTTTCGGCATCGTATGTGGAAGTTAGAAGTTTATAAGTTCATTAAGCTTGAATTGGGGTGCGATACGTGGTTTTAGCATTCTGATGTGATTTAAAGGCTCGTCTAAGTTCGTATGATGTTTTAAGACTTGTTGGTAGGTTTGGTTGAGGTCCTAGGGGCCTCGAGTGGATTTCGGATGATTAACGGATTGGAATTTGGACTTGGATGATGGCCGAAGCTTCAGATTGTTGGTGTCTGGTTTCCTTCTACGCGTTCGCGAAGGTGCTCCCACGTTTGCGTAGAGGAGTTTGAGTGTTACTGGATTTTTGCCTTCGCGTTCGCGACGTAGATCCTGCGTTCGCAAAGCTTTGGAGTCTTAGGTCTACGCGTTCGCGAGAGGGTCTACGCGTTCGCATAGAGGAGCGGTCAGTGGGGAATCAGGCTTTAAGCTTACGCGTTCACGAGTGAGGCTCCGCATTCGTTGAGGCCTAGGGGGTAGTGTGCATCTCGTTCGCGAGTGGCCCTTTATGTTCGAGTAAGAGGTTTTGTTGGGCAGTGACTTTTTGTGCTTCGCGAACGCGAGGCAAGTTCTGCGTTCGCGAAGAAGGAAACACCTGGGCAGAACTTAAATATTCAAAATCGAGGGTTTTCTCTCATTTTTATTTTAGGACTTTGAGAGCTCGGATTGAGGCAAAATTTTGGGGGATTTTCAGAGAAAATATTTGGGTAAGGATTCTTGACTCATTTTTTTATTATATTTCACTAATCTATCATTAATTTTTTTTATTTAATTAAGGATTTGGGTTGAGAAATTAGGGGAAAAGGTGTAAAGTTCCTAGACCGAATTTTGAGGTTTTGATCGAGGTTTTTGTAGATATGTGATTTTTTACCCTCCCCAAAATTTCACCCATTTTAGCATAAAATATTTAGTTTAGGCCTAATATCGATATTTCAATTAGTTTTGACTCTTTTACTTTATTTTCATAAAAATGAAAATTACAAAAATATTTCTTCTTTTAAGTTGATGTTAGTTTATATACCTTTCGTAAAATTAAAAAATACAAAAAAAATAGTACCTTATTTTTATTTTAATATGGTATTTGAAAATACCAAAAAAAAAGGTTTGTTTTAACGATTAGTCTTAGCATAAAATATTTAGTTTAGGCCTAATATCGATATTTCAATTAGTTTTGACTCTTTTACTTTATTTTCATAAAAATGAAAATTACAAAAATATTTCTTCTTTTCAGTTGATGTTAGTTTATATACCTTTCGTAAAATTAAAAAATACAAAAAAAATAGTACCTTATTTTTATTTTAATATGGTATTTGAAAATACCAAAAAAAAAAGGTTTGTTTTAACGATTAGTCTTATCTTAATAGTTATTTTACTTAAGTAGGATTAGTTGGTAAATGAGGTCGTATTTTTAGTCTTGTTCACGGAGAAAGAATAAAATTTGGGCTCAAACAACCCATTTTAAGCCTAATTTTCGGACCTAACCCATAATTCTCAAGCCCATAATTCCTAGGCCCATACCCCTTAACCTAAAAAACCCTACAAAAACTAACCTAGACCCTTAGACCGGAAGAGATCAGCCGTTTTCATCTCTTGAAGAAAAAACCTTCAGCACCCTTCACGTACAAGAGCTAAGCAGCCAAAACCTAGAATAAAAATCCCTACCCAGCCGTTTCTGATTTGGAAAGAGACCTAAGAAAACCTAACGAACATACGTTAATAAGATTTTCTCGGAATGTCATAAAACTCAATACGCCTTTCAGATAAACTTTATCAAATACGTATTTTTTTCTGAGACCCATGAACAGATGATAGAATAATATGACACATGGAGAATCAAGAACATAAGCATTTCTAGCATTTCTATGAATAGAGTCATTTATGGAAGTTGTGCATTTGTACGTTACGTTTGCATCATATGGATCATGCCAAAAGAAAGAAGGGATAGACTTAATATACCTGAACCGATTCTCCTGACACTTCCTTTAACACCCGTTGATTGCGACAACACGTAATGGCAGATCGGAGTAGGGGAAAATCCATGATATTGTACGTTACTGAATTCTTGAAAGCTCACACTATTGAATAATGTAACCTCACATTTTTAAGAATGAAATCTTCATATTGTTAAGTGTCTAGTGTTCTGGTTGGAGAATTGAATTTTAGGTGAAAGAGTTAAATTTCATTTTGACTAAACATGATCTAAGCTTTTTGAAAGACCAAGAATGACCAAGCCTTTATTGTAACTCTTTAGTGGCTTACACGTTTTTAACCACTAAGCACATATGACTAATTACTCATAGGTTTGAATGGTGGCCTACTCCACGTCGCGAGTGGGGGTAGAGATTATTAATCTTTACCCACTTATTAGTTAATTGGGTAATGTCCCGTTACCAGGTAATTAACCAATTACCCGCATAATTTAAAAATTGCCCCAAATTACTTAAAATTCTACTTTTTAATATACTTTTTATATATTATACTATTGTGGTCATATGGTATCTTACATGGTACTAGTTCATAATTATCGGGTATTATCGCTCGATCCGTATTTTATCCCAAATGCCAAACTTGGACGAACATTCATTTTCTTTGACTTGCTTCCCCTTTCACCTTCACGAATTTATTCATCACTTGTGAAATAACATAATCTTTATAATCTCCAAATAATCTTTTACTTGGACTGATGTCAATTATATTATGACAAATTCAACGTACAATATTACAGGGTGCGCCATTGTCATAATTTGGTACTGCGAAGCGTAATATCATCGTAATATAATACTGCAGGACGTAATATCGATGTAATATTGCGGGGCGTAACAACTTATGTAACAATTTATGATATGTGAGTGCCGTGTACACGGGCTAAATGTTGAAATTCCGATATTTGCTAAGTAGTTTCCTTTTTATTCCTTAATTGAGTTATTCTAGCACATGTAGTCATCATGTTTAGTCTAATTTCACATGTTTACGTGTCTCATCTCTTAATTGTCATTTGCACAACATGCTTAGTTGAATTACCTATTTCCTTGATTTCTGTATTCGTTCTTTAACTGTAGGATTCTTTGCTTGTAATATCATTGTTTCATTTACTACGTGTTGACTTTCGTGATTCTTGTTGAGATAACTGTTTTGTTGTGGCATGAGATTTCTTTCGAGCGAAGTGTTATTCGCACGAGGTTTCTTCTGTGTGGAGTGTTGTGTGGCACGGGGTTTCTTCCATGGGTAGTGTTTTGGCACGAGGTTTCTTCCGTGCGGAGTGTTGAGTGGCACGTGGTTCTATCGTGTGGATTTTTGTTGTGGCATGAGGTTTCCACATCGTGCGGTCACTGTTTTTCCTCTATTTGATATGTCATCGTTGTTGTTGTTCCTTAACTTGTAAGACATTCATTTCCTTATGTGTCGTAATTGTCTTCTTGTGTCTCGTGCTGTTGCTTTTCTGTACATTCTTATTGTTCCATTAACCTGCCATTATTTTTATCATTTCGCCTTTTGCCTTATTTCTGATATTCCAGTAGGGCCTTGACCTGACCTTGTCACTACTTTACCGAGGTTAGGCTTGGCACTTACTGGGTACCGTTGTGGTGTACTCATGCTATGCTTCTGCACATAGTTTTGTGCAGATCCAGGTACATCTAATCAGTCTTGATAGTAGAGCATTGGACTGCTGTTTGGAGACTTCAAGGTATATCTACCAGTGTCCCCCGACCTCGGAGTCCCCCTCTATCCTTATTATGTTGTCTTTTCTTTATTCTCTTAGACTCTAATGTATAGAGATATTTAGTACTTCCTTAGAGCTTGTGGCTTATAACTATCGGGTTTTGGGAGCTGTTCTTCTCTGAGTTGCAAATTTTACTTGTACATGCCGAACGGTAGTTTTTAGTTATATATTTATATGTTGATGTTGAGATTTTAGTAGTTATTTCAGTTTTTTTCTGCATTTGTTAAGCTTACCTAGTCTTAGATACTAGTATCATCACGACATCTTTTGGAGAGAAATTTGGGTCGTGAAGAGTTGGTATCAGAGCTCTAGTTTCATAGGTGTTATGAGTCACAAGCAGGTTTAGTAGAGTCTTGCGGATAGGTATGGAGACGTCTGTACTTATCTTCAGGAGGCTATGCAACTGTTAGGAAAAAGTTTCTCTTTTTTGATTCCTTGTCGTGCGAAATTGTTGACTTCAGGATTATAAAGTTCTGTCTTTCTATTCTCTCACAGATGGTGAGGACATGTACAACCAGATCAGACGACCAGACACACGTGCCCCCTGCTAGAGCCGCGAGAGGCTAGGGACGGGGTAGAGTCCGAGGACGTCCACGTGGTGCAGCAAAGGGCACCCGTACGAGCTGCTACCGAGGAGCCACCAGTAGCTCAATTTGGAGCGCAGGCACTTGAGACGCCTGATACTGCACCAGCTCTTCAGGAGACCCTCACCTAGTTTCTGAGCATATTCGGCACTTTAGCTCAAGCAGGTTTGATCCCACTTGCTCCTGCTACATCTCAGGCTGGGGGAGGAGTATAGACTCCCGCCTCCTACACCCCGGAACAGCGGGTTCATGTAGACCAGGTTCCAGAGGTCAGTACAGCCGGTAGCCCTAGTCTAGCCTGAGGTTAGGACAACAGTTTCTGAGAAGGAGCAGCGCAGGCTCGAGAGGTATAAGAAGCACCACCCTCCTACTTTCAGTGGCTTGGCGTCAGATGATGCCCAATGTTTTCTTGAGGAGTGCCACCGTATCCTCCGTACTATAGGTGTAACGGAGTCCAGTAGGGTTTTTTCACTCATTCCAGCTTAAGGGAGCAGCTTATTAGTGGTGGCGTGCATATGAGTTGGGTATTCCGGCCGAGGCAGTTTCACTCACTTGGACTCAGTTTTTGGACATGTTCTTGAAGGAGTATCTGTCGCGGCCCCTTTTTCTCGCGAAATCGGGTTTATGACAATTGGGAGGACAACTCGTTCCCTTTTGGGAATTGGGTTTTTTGATTTGAAGAGTAGCCACCTAATGATTAAGTGCATTAGGACACTAGGAAGAATTTATTTAGAAAAACCAGAGTTTGGGTAAGGGCTAGAAATTATCTCGAGGAGAAGGTGTTAGGCACCCTTCAAGATCCGCTAGTGTGGTTCCCGGCCATGTTACAATTGTGACTTAAGTACAAACAATAAATAAGCAATTAAGGGTTTCAAATATGAGGGGTTGTCACATTGCGATTGCAAATAAGTTAAAGTTTGAAGAAACAAGGAAGTTGAAATTTGAGAAAAAGGAGTTTGAAATTTTGAAAGTAATAAAATAAACAAGTAAAGGGAAAGGGGGTCCTAGGTTTATAAATAATATGGATCACATCAATGCAATACCCGGTAATCACTTCTCAGAAGAGGGGTTACACGTGGTATTAGTGCACCGATCATCATATTCATATCTACCCTTTCCCACCCTGTTGAGGTATTTAAAAGTGGAATGGTTTTGTTACTTATTCCATGCTAGTACCCGCCCCAATCCTATCAGTCCTGGAGGCATTTGGGACTACTAGTCCTAAAACGAAGGGAGATTTGGGCTTTGTATGGTTTAAAAGGATACAATTCTAAAGCGACAAACAAAAACACATAAGGCAGATATAAGAAACACATAACAATTTAAGAGGCTCAGATGGGCCTCCTCACTTAAAGACAAATTGTTTAGCATGTCTTGCAGATACTGGTTATGGTCTAAATTAAGCTTAAACGTTAAGGAGGCAGACTGGTCTATTATACATTTCAGATAAGAAACCGGGATCAGACCTTCCTGCTGGTTGGAATTAACAGAGTCTGATTCAATTAGCTAATTTACCTTATAACTTGCCTAAGTGAAACCTATAGGCATGACATCTAATAATGCAGAAGTGTACTGATTTTTACAAGAAGAAGGCCTGTTGATTATAGAAAACATAAGTTCTGCAGGCATTGAGTCATGTTACTACTGATTTTAGACTTGTAAATGATTCAAATCAGTTGGTTACTCCTATAGACATGCTTTCTAAGCGTTATTGAGTTTAACCTTTACGAAAATGTAGAAATCCTATAGGCATGGTGTTTAAAATGCTGATTTTTATTATTTAAGCCTATAAATGTGTTTGCCTAGTGATAGATGCATATGCAGAATTCAGGAAACTCTATAGACATGTTCTCTATGTGATAGGCAGAAACGCAGAAACCTATAGGCATAGTCTCTATGTATGAAATGCAAAAGCTATAGACATGGTATCTATGTAAGAAATGCAGAGGCTATAGACATGGTATCTACGTATGAAATGTAGAACCTATAGACAGGATTTCTATATGAAATGCAGAACCTGTAGGCATGGTTTCTATATGAAAAACGCAGAAGTGCAGGACTTGTAAACATGATTTTTATATGAAAAATGCAGAAGTTAAAACAGGCAAATCGCAAACACACAGCCAGAAGATTTAAGAAGAGAGTAGAGTGTTGAATTGAGAATGTAGGAGTATTGAAATTAAAAGTGTTCAATAAGTGTTGTCAGAGTATTGAACTCAAGGTCTTAAAGAGTATTGAATTGGAAATGTGTAAAAGTGCAGAAGGGTCGTGTCCTTTATAGTGCATAAAGAAAGTAAGAAAAGGTAAGACAATAGTTTCGAAATCAATCACATAAGGTCTCCCTTCAATTAGGGATTCTGATTTCAAACGGGCAAGATAATTAAGGAAAGGGTTTGATCAAAATCTTTTCCAAAGTAGCACAAGAAGGGTAAATACACAGAAGTTATTTAAGGCAAAAGTCCAGTGGTACATGGTTTGTGCAAATAAGGAAAGGCGATCACTCAACAGCCAGTAAAATCAAAATTGCACGCTTTGTTTGAATGAACCAAGTCAGGAAAATGAGTAAAGGGTTTTACTTAAGGAAAATTAGTAACAATCAATCAAACCTTATTAAGAGGAATTCCGAATCAATCACAAGTTGACAAAACCTTTTGAAGGCAAAATTCCTCATATATAAAGCATACAGACATATCGAACAAGAAAGAACTATCATGCGAAAAAGCCTAGTATAGAAGAGTTCCGGGTCATAACAAAGAGGCTCAAATCCAGTACATAGACTCAGAATGTGTTTGAGAATGTCCAGGGTCCCAAATAGAACCCTAGTCCAAAACACAAGATCAAAGTCGCCAAAACCCCCCCAAATCCCAGGGTTTTCAACTCGAGTTAGATATAGAGAAGAGAAGACAAATACTGAAATAGGCTTAGAGGTCTCTTTCAGGGATTCATGTGAAAACAAACATAAAAAATAGCAGGTTCAAGGCAAATAGAATGAAGAACTGATTTGAAGCATAAAGAACATGTTTTAAGAAAGCTTGGAACTTAAACAAGTTTTAGAAGAAAAACGAGATAGTATAGCACTTAAGAGAACAATAGAGGAAACATGTTTAACAAAGAACTCAAACAAAATCCAGAAGAAGGCAACTAAAGACCTAAAAGCTTAGTAGAAAATACAATAAAGGAACATAGGGGTAAACGAACACATAAGATAAACATGTGAAAGCATGATATAGAAACCAATAGATGAAAACAGAGCACAATAGATGGACATGCGAAATAAGGCAAGCATAAGAACACAAGAGAAGGACATGCGAGGTAGAAAAGAGAACATAAAAACATAGCATAGATAGATTCACACAAAGAGAAGAAGAAGAGGAGTCAGAAAACATTTTAAAACCTTTTCAGAGACCCTAAATCGAACAGAAGTAATTTTTAAAAGAAAATTAGGGAAAACGTTTAAGAACTCAAGTAGAGCACAAACATAGCATAGATATATGAAAACAACCAGAGAAAAACCTCGAATAGCTTAGGGTTTCAGAGAAACCCTAGAAATGATAAAGGCTTGGAAGAAGGTCTGATCTTGAGTCGGAGAGGTCAGAAATAGGCTTCTGATGCTTGAATATGCCGGAGCTAGGCCGGAGAGGCCATAGAACCTTGGATCTGTAGAGATCTGAAGGGATACCATCGAGGTCGGACCTCAAAACTTCGAACACGGGTTTAATGGTGGAGGAGGGTGATTACAGGCCATCCATGGCCTGAGAAGCCATGGGTCCCTGTGAGATTGCGGTTGAAGAGGGGTGAGAGAGGCTAGGGTTTCAGGAACCTTCGAGAGAGTTTGAGAGATGGAGAGTATTCAAAGGCGGTTGAGAGATGGAAATGATGGGATTAGGGTAGGGTTAGTGAATTAAAAAAGGTAAGGGGTAATCGTGGTCGATGATCTAAATGATCAACAGCCTGGATTGAAAGAAAGGGCCGGGGGGTTAATTGGTTGGTTCGGGGGTCGGGTTAGATTAGAATTGGGCCGGTCCAATTGGGTTTCAAAATTGGGTCAATTAGGGGGGGTCAATTTGGCTATGATTGAAATAAAAATGGGTCAGGTTTTAAATAGCCAGTTTTTCCCTTTTTATTTTATAAAAATAGTCAAATGATTTTGAAAGTAAATTAAGAGTACTGGATCAGTTAATAATATATAAATATTGATTTAAAAATGTTGGAACCAATTTTATAATTATAAAAATGCTATTAAATCTTAAAGTAGGCTAGAATTGCAATTATATGCAATTTAGCTTTAAAAATACCAAATAAATTTGTAAAAATATATAAAAGTTACTTTAACTATATTTTGGTATAAATTTGGGAAATAAACAAATTATCTACCAAAATGATAATTTTGAGAATAATTATTGATTTTTATACTACTAAAATGAGCAACAAATTGATTAAAAAAATCTTTAAAAATTAGAAAAAATACAAAAACACTTGGGCATGCTTATATATGCGTACATATATTATTTTGAAAGTATTTTGTATAGGAAAAATATATATAGAAAAAATTGGGTATCAACAGCTGCCCCTCTTTACCCGGGAAGGATGAAAGAGTTGTCAGGTAAAGATATGATGACCAATTTTGACCGAACGAGATGGTTCGAAGAATTTGACCGTGCTCTGGTTCGTGAGTTGCCTATATATCCCTGGTCTTACATGAATCATGCCATATGTAGTTCAGGATCTATCGGCGGAATATGCTGACGGAGGTTTTACAAGAACAGATGCGGTATTCAGGTCAGGAAGGATAGTTAAGGTCTAATCCGGGCTGCGGGAACTGGAGTGGGATCGCTCTTGCTGAGATGACCGTTTCTAGCCGGTTTACCTGCAAATGAGCAATATGAACATATATTGTGCATAATTTTAAACGTGATGCAAGTTCTGTTGGACCATGAATGCTATCTTTGGACGGTTAAGATGATGTCCTCAGGCCATGACGTCCTGAGCCATGAAGCGTATAATAAAGGATTCGTAGGCCATGAAATGATGCTTTGGGGATATGAAGATGGTGCCTCCGAGCTATGATGTCTTTGAATAATGATATGCAAAAGATAAAATGGGGTCCTCAAGCCATGACATGGCGTTTTCGGGCTATGAAAATGGTGCCTCCGAACAATGATGCCTTCAGACAATTTGGCAATATTTCAGCCCATGAGATGCAGAAGGAGGCGATCTTTCAGCCAATGCAAAAATGTAAATGCGGTGGCGGTATTTCAGCCGATGCAAGATGTAAATAGAAAGTGGCGATATTTCATCCATACAAAAATGTAAATGTGGTGGCGGTATTTCAGCCGATGCAAGATGTAAATAGAAAGTGGCGATATTTCAGCCATGCAAAAAATGTAAACGAGGTGGCGGTATTTCAGCCGATGCAAGATAGAAAGTGGCGATATTTCAGCCATGTAAGAAAAATAAAAGTGGCAATATTTCAGCCGTGCAAGATGTAGATAAAGGTGGCGATCTTTCAGCCATGCGAGACATAAATGAAGTGCGATACTTTAGCCATGCAGGTGGAGACAGGGCTTAGTCTCGAAAGGCAGAATGGTAGCCTTATGCGATGCAGCGAAATGCAGATGAAGGTAGAGCTTAACCTCGGAAGGTAGAATGGTAGCCTTATGCAATGCGAAGAATGCAGATGGAGACAGAGCTTAGTCTCGGAAGGCAGAATGGTAGCCTTATGCAATGCGGCGAAATGCAGATGGAGGTAGAGCTTAACCTCGGAAGGCAGAATGGTAGCCTCATGCAATGCAAAGAATGCAGATGGAGACAATGCTTAGTCTCGGAAGGCAGAATGGTAGCCTTATGCAATGCAAAGAATACAGATGGAGACAAAGCTTAGTGTCGGAAGGCAGAATGGTAGCCTTATGCAGGAAATAAAAGGCGGGTGGCAGTAGAGTTTTCTTAGCTGATATCTGATTTTGATATTGTGGCTGCTGGGGATAATGTGTGCGTATAACAACTATGAGTAGATGACGGTTCTGAGAGTTGTATTCCTGATCAGTATGAGTGTATAGTATATTCGATGATTTTCCAACTCAGGTACCTGCATCCAAAGAAAAATCGTGAGTTTTGTAAAGGGGAAAGGTTAGTTCGTATCCCTACTGACTGTGCTTGACCCGCTCGACTCTGTTTCGGTGATACTATGCGTATCATTGGGGTATCATTGCTAAACAAAGCAATTTTGGGTAACAGACATGCATGATTTAGTAAAAGCATAATATAAGTACATAATTAAGAATAATTTTCTTTAGATGAACCGACGACTGCGACGTGGTTCAAAACATTGCAACTTTGCTTGCTCCGGAATTTTGAGGGTCCTCCTCAAAATTCTGCCCCAGTTTGCCCGGCTGCTGCTCCTGACGACTGTTAATAATAAATGGCTGGAATCGACTTTGGAATTTTGAGGGTCCTCGACAAAATTCTGCCCCAGTTTCCAATAGTGGGAAAAATGGAAATTTTATTGAATTGTGACCGAACCCATAGGGCTGCCTATGTGTCCCCCCTTAAACGGGAATCAGGTCAGGCTTAGTTCAAATTAAATCATAAAAGGAAGCATAACGGTTACACATAGTATCGCTTGACTGCGTCTGAATTGATCGGCTTTGGCCAAACTTCTCCATCCATTTCTACAAGTATGAGGGCTCCTCCTGTTAGAACCCGGTGAACCATGTACGAACCCTGCCAGTTGGGAGAGAATTTCCCTTTGGCGCGGAAAAATTTTCTTTAACACCAGCTACCCCAGTGCGAATTGTCTCGGCTTGACTCTTTTGTTGACTGGACATTCTGTTTTGATAGATCTAACCGTGGAAAACTGCATTCATTCTCTTTCCGTCTATAAGAGCTAGTTGCTCGTAATGACTCTTCACCCATTCTGCGTCGTCGAGCTCTGCTTGCTGTATGATCCTTAAGGAAGGAATTTCTATCTCAGCGAGTATGACTGCTTCTGTACCATATACCAACATGTAGGGAATTGCACCAGTTGATGTGCGGACTGTGGTGCGGTATCCCAATAAAGCAAATGAGAGCTTCTCGTGCCACTGCTTATGCTTCTCTATCATTTTTCTTAGTATCTTCTAGATATTCTTGTTGGCAACTTCTACGGCTCCATTCATCTGAGGTCTGTAAGTTGTAGAATTCTTGTGTTTGATCTTGAAGGTTTCACACATGGCCTTCATCAAGTCACTGTTGAGATTGGAACCATTATCAGTAATGATTGATTCTGGGATCCCGAATCGACAAATGATGTGGTCACGGACAAAGTCTGCCACAACTTTCTTAGTCACTACTTTGTATGATGCTGCTTCAACCCATTTGGTGAAATAATAAATTGCCACTAGAATGAACCTGTGCCCGTTTGATGCGGTGGGCTTGATAGGTCTGATGACATCCATTCCCTAAGCGGCGAACGGCCATGGCGATCTTGTTGCACTAAGCTCATTTAAGGGTACCTTTATCATATCTGCATGTATCTGACAGCGATGGCACTTTCGGACATACTGGACGCAGTCCTTTTCCATAGTCATCCAAAAATAACTAGCTTGGAGTATCTTCTTGGCTAAGACAAAACCGTTCATATGTGGACCGCAGGTCCCATCATGGATTTCCTCTAGTATCCTAGATGTTTCCCTTGCGTTGATACACCTTAGAAATCCCAAATCAGGAGTCTTCCTATACAGGATTCCTCCGCTGTGGAAGAAATTATTAGATAACCTCCGAAGTGTGCACTTCTGAGTGGTGTTGGCAAGCTCTGGATATTCTCCTTTTGCCAGGTATTCCTTGATATCATGAAACCAAGGTTTTCCGTCCGCTTCTTCCTTGACATGAGCACAGTAGGCTAGCTGATCATGAATCTTCACCAGAATAGGATCAATGAAGTTCTTATCTAGATGTTGTATCATAGAGGACATGGTAGCCAATGCATCGACAAACTCATTCTGGACTCTGGGAACTTGCTAAAATTCTGTCTTTGTGAATCTCTTTCTCAACTCCTGTACATGATACAGATAAAGGAGTATCTTGGAGTTCTTGGTTACCCATTCTTCTCGGACATGATGTATAAGCAAGTCTGAATCCCCGATTACTAGAAACTCCTGTATGTTCATGTCAATGGCCATCTTGAGTCCCAAGATGCAAGCTTCGTACTCGGCCATGTTGTTGGTGCACAGGAATCTGAGTTTGGCGAACACTGGATAATGCTGACCGGTTTATGATACTAGAACTGCTCCAATGCCAACTCCTTTGAAATTTGCTGCTCCGTCGAAAAATATTCTCCAACCATCATAGGATTCTGCAATGTCTTCTCCTATGAAGGATACCTCCTCGTCAGGAAAATACGTCCTTAAGGATTCGTATTCTCTGTCCACGGGATTCTTGGCAAGATGATCTGCCAAAGCCTGTCCCTTGATCGCTTTATGAGTCATGTAGACAATGTGGAATTCACTCAGTAGGATTTGCCACTTGGCTAGCTTGCCAGTGGAAATGGGCTTTTGAAAGATGTACTTCAACGGATCCATCCTTGATATGAGATACGTAGTATGGGCACAGAAATAGTGCCTTAACTTCTGAGCTACCCAAGTCAGAGCACAACAGGTGCGTTCCAACAGAGAATACCGGGCCTCGTATGGGGTGAACTTCTTGCTGAGATAATAGATGGCCTGCTCCTTTCTTCCCATTTCATCATGTTGTCCCAGAACACAACCGAATGCTCCATCCAATACTGCAAGGTAGAGCAATAGAGGTCTGCCCGGCTCAGGCGGGACCAAGACTGGCGGTATGGATAAGTACTCCTTGATTTTGTCGAAGGCTTTTTGACAGTTATTAGTCCATTTGGCAGCGGCGTCCTTCTTCAATATCTTAAAGATTGGCTCACAGATGATGGTAGATTGACCTATGAACCGGCTGATGTAGTTGAGTCTTCCCAAGAAAATCATTACGTCCTTCTTGTTCTTTGGCGGTGGCAACTCTTAAATGGCTTTGACCTTTGACAGATCCAGTTCTATTCCTCGGCGACTCACAATGAACCCAAGTAGTTTTCCGGCAGGAACTCTGAATGCACATTTTGCAGGATTCAGCTTAAAACTGTACCTTCTTATTCTATTGAAGAACTTCCTCAAATCTTCCATGTGATCAGCGGCTTTCTTGGACTTGATGATGACGTCATCTACATATACCTCGATCTCCTTATGTATCATATCATGGAAAATGGTAGTCATGGCCCTCATGTAGGTGGCCCCAGCATTCTTTAATCCAAACGGCATCATCTTGTAACAACACATTCCCCACGGCGTAATGAAGGCCGTTTTCTCAACATCTTCTTCATCCATCTAGATCTGATGATACCCAGCAAAACAATCAACAAACGACTGCAGCTCGTGCTTGGCGTAATTGTCAATTAGAATGTGTATGTTTGGCAAGGGGAAGTCGTCTTTGGGACTAGCTCAGTTGAGGTTCTGGTAGTCGACACAGACTCTAACCTTCTCGTCCTTCTTTAGTACTGGCACGATGTTGGCTAACCATGTTGGATACTCTACTATTCTGAGAACCTTAGCTTTGACTTGCTTGGTGACTTCTTCCTTGATTTTCAAACTCATGTCAGGCTTGAACTTCCTGAGTTTCTGCTTTACCGGTGGGCATGTCGGATCAGTTGGCAGCTTGTGCGCCATAATAGCTATACTCAAGCCAGTCATGTCATCATATGACTAGGCGAATATGTCCTTATATTCCTTTAGAAATTCTGTGTATTTTTCCTTTTTTTTCGGTGACAAATGAACGCTGATCCGAGTTTCTTTGACATTTTCTGCATCTCCCAAGTTAACAATCTCGGTCTCGTCCAGGTTGGACTTAGGTCTGTTCTCAAAATCCTCAACCTCTTTAACAACCTCTTCTGGTATATCATCTTCCTCTGAGTCTGTTTGTCGCGTTGTCTCGTTACATGTCACAGTCGTTGGTTCATCAAGATAAGTAATAGTAATACTGTAAATAAAGTAAATGAGAGAAAGTAATAAGAGTAAGATTCATAAGAAAAATCGAAATGCTTTGAAAAATTCCATAACTGTTTTGAACATTGAAGATCTTATTGTGAAATTAAAAGGCAAAAGGAAAGTCAACTAGTAAAAAAATGAAAAATAGTGCATGATGCTTGTTCAGCCTTGCTACCCCGAGGCTTTCCGGGCTCTGGTAGTTCTGATGGACCAATTGTTGAGGCACGCTCCTCGGCTCACGACTTGTATGGAAGGTCCTTCCTCCCCCTCCTCCTCGAAAATGACATAACAATCTATGTCATCCTCTTCCAAAAACAAATCCCGCATCGCTACCAGTGCTTCCTCTTCTTTTGACCCATATATAACATCAGCTGGCTGGAAAATCTGCTCCAAGTGAGGTATCAGGTGCTCTAGTGGATAATAAGGCCCACGTCATGGCGGCGACCATTCATTAAACTCTTTCCAGGTGTACTTGTATCCCAGACCGAAGGTGGTACCATATTTCTTCAGCTTGACAGGCTTAGCAATCCCTTGTAGGTTCTTGCCAAGTCCCTTGCCTGGATCATATCTGCACCAGTTCAATATGCTTTCGATTTTGTTGTCCCACCATTTATCCTTGTCAACGGCATTGACTCGCTCGATATGGTGATAGGTTTCTCCGCCTATCTTCTTTCTTCCTCCGATCGCTGGGATGGTCTGGCGACTGTATATGGGATTGCTACCATCACCGTGGATGATCACCTCTTGGTGATTCCACTCAAATTTCACTGCCTGATGTAGGGTTGATGCTACAGCTCCAGCGACATGAATCCATGGTCTTCCCACGAGCAAGTTGTAAGATGCCGACACATCTATTACTTGAAAGTTGACATCAAACCAAGTAGGCCCCATCTGTAAACACAGGCTGATTTCCCCAATAGTGGACCTTTGGGAACCGTCAAAGGCTTTGATGTTAATGGCCTCGTCTTTGATCTCATGCAACCCTTTTCCTAATGTTCTGAGTGTTACCAGTGGACAAATATTGAGGCTGGACCCTCCATCGATCATGACCCTGGTGATAAAATAATCCTCGCATTGTACGGTGATGTGCAACGCCTTGTTTTGGCTCAGCCCTTCTGGTGGCAACTCATCTTCATAAAAAGTGATTTTGTGACTCTCCAATACCTGTCCCACCATATTTTCCATTTCTCCTTCAGTGATGTTGCTTGGTACATGCACCTCACTCAGCACCTTCAATAAGGCATTCTTATGTGCGTCAGAGCTTTGTAGCAGAGCTAATATAGAGATCTAGGCTGGCGTTTTGTTCAACTGATCAATGACTGAATAATCTTTGGCCTGTATCTTCTTACAGAGGTCGTCAGGTCCAGCTTCAGTGATGGCTGGCCATCCAGATGTCTACTTACTCGACTCAGCCAAGTGTTCTGGAGTATAAACCCTGCCAGTCCTTATCATACCCTATGCCGCAACTGCTTCTCCAAACTTGGTTTTCCCTTTCCATCTTGCCTCGGCTATGTAATCCCATGGTATGGCTTTTGTGTGGAACGGTGTTATGGCTATCATTGCTACCAGAATGGGCACCCTTGCTTTAGAAGGTAATACAGCAACCTCAAATGGTACAAGTGCCTTTGGGGAACCAAACTCGACCTCAATTGGTGTTGGCATCTTTGCAGGGGGTGGTGCTTCAAACTCAAGTGGTACAAACATATTCACCTCGGCGTCCCTAGAAGGCTGAATCTGGACCACAATCGGGTTAAGGGTGACTGTTGATTTCTTTGGCTCGTCACCCTCTACGATTAATCCGATCGATCCTTTGGGGTCCCAATCATCCTCTGTCTCAATCATGTGAACGCCTCCAACCTTGTGGTCTGGTAGAGGGTTGCTGCGGACGTTCGGAGCAGGCTCTTTTGCCACAATGATCTTGTTGTCAATCAAAGCTTGGATCTTATCCTTCAGAGAGCGGCACTCATCAATGGTATGCCCTTTCATGCCGGAATGGTATACACAAGTTTTGTTTGGGTTGACCCATTGGGAGGGGTTTTCGGGGGTTATGGAAAGGATAATAGTGACATAACCAGCAGCTTTGAGCCTTTCATATAGCTGGTCAATTGGTTCGTCAATGGTGGTATACTATTTGGGAGGTCTGCAGTCGAAATTTGGTCGGGGTCTAGGAAAGTTTTGGCTAGAGGGAGGTGATTGATAGTGGGCTTGTTGGGTGTTATAGGCGTGGTAGACGTGTGCGGGTTGTGAGTATTTGGGAGAAGTAGGTTGATATGTGGGTGGTGGAGGTGATTGGTAAGTAGGTGGTGGAGCTTGGTAAGAGGGCGAGGGTGCTTGGTAATTTGGGGTAGGTTGATATGTGAGTGGAGGTATTGGGTAGGTTCAGTATTTGATTGGAGATTTTGTTCTCTATACAACTATCACGACACTTACGTCCCTTTTCTTGGACGTGCCACCAGACTGTAGAGCCTTGTTGGTAGCATGCAAAACTTCAAGGTTTGTGACTATGCCACTTTTGATACCTTCCTCGATCCTTTACCCCAGCTTGAGATGTCAGAAAATTTCTGGCTTTCAATCAGCATCAACTTTTCGTAGTACTGTAGGTCTTGAGCTCGGACGAAAAACCTATTCATTTGTTCTTCTTCTAAAGCCGGTTTGACCTTAGCAGCCTCTGATCTCCAACAAGTGGCCTACTCGCGGAAAGTTTCTGTGGGTTTCTTCTTTAGGTTCTGGATGTAGAACACATCTGGCGCATTCTCCGCGTTGAACCTGAACCTGTCCATGAAATCGGACGCCATACTTACCCAATTCGACCACTTCTTCGGGTCTTGGCTAATGTACCAAGACAGAGCATCTCCTTTCAGACTTCTCATAAAAAGCTTCATGCGAATCTTTTCGTCCTTCCCTACTCCGACCAACTTGTCGCAGTATGTCCTTAAATGGACTCTGAGATCCCCTGTACCATCAAACATTTCGAATTTAGGAGGTTTGTACCCCTCGGGCAGTTCAACATCTGGTTGTATGCAGAGGTCTTCGTAGTTCAATCCCTTGATTCCCTTATTTCCTTCAACACCCTGAACTCGGCTAGTCAACTTCTTGAGTTCTACAGCCAGGTTCCTAATAAGGGATTCTTTATCATCAGACTCGGGTGTGCTTGAGACAGGTTGGGTGGAGCGTGGCATGGTTTCCACATAGATGGGGGTGTGAGTGTGGAGATGATCATTTGCGGAGTTCAGTGGTTCAGGGATGAGTAGCGGGGTGTTGTTAGAAGTGTGGCAAGTGTTATAGTGGTGATGGGGAGCGGGATGGTTTTGTGGTTTCGGGATGTTTTATAGAGGTGTGGGGTTTTGAGTGTTAGGAAAGTTGACATCTAGGTGGTGAGGGAAAACGACAAACTTTCCAAATTCCGGACTTGATCAAGTTCCTCCTGAAATTTCAGCAGTTTCTGCTCGAGTTGGGATGCACCTTCTTTGGAGACATGAGTACCCTGAGTGATTTCTACCCGTTCAACTGAGTTTTCCTTTCTAATGTTGCTCAAATCTTCCATTTTTCCCTTGTTCCTGTTTCTGATGGGACTAGGAGGAGGAGTAGGTGGAGGGCCCTTGGATCTTGTGGAGTATGATGACTATGCCAGAGTGCACGAACTAACCTTTGGGGAGGGGAGTAAAACAAAAGTAAAAACAAAAAGGTAGCAAGTTAGTGCAGATTATAAGGAAAATATGTTGTGATATTTAAACACATAGTGCGAGAATATAAACCATGTCCTAATTTGGGAGCCTTGTTGTGCCCGAGGTAGGCCTAGCGACAAGTTGATTTGGAGAACTTATAATGCTAAATGCCTCATTTTATTGATAAAAATAAGACGAATCCCACAACGATACTAAATAACAAGGAATAAAATGTTACTAGTGGCTATTGACCTTATTACATTTCATAAAATAAAAGAAAACTCCTATATATTTGGTCCCAGAAGGACTTTCCCTAGACTCGGCATCTTCGAACAACTTCACCAACTTACAAAGTCCCAGCAGCAAGTAGGCTCTAGCCAGGTGTCCACCCTCGTTTCCTTCAGCATTCTGGCAGTCCTCGATCCTCTTGAGAAACTTCCTTTCCAGCTCCACTAAACCTCATTCCAGGTATCCTAATCGCTTGTTGGCACTGACAACCATGTCTTTCCATTCTTCAATCAGTTTTTGGTTGGCTTCTTGTATCTCCCGGTGCTCGCTTTCACATTCCCGAATCCTCTTGTGCAGTTGGTTGTATTTGACCTGTGCTTCTACCCTTTCATCGATGATTCTGTGACCTTGAACAAACCCGGGTTGGCCCAAACCATTGTGATTATCCTCTAGCCAGCCTGAATAGTATAGTGTGCAGCCAGCATGGTATCTGTCTGGTTCGATAGTATATCTTCCCATGATGATCGTGCAATGCCACATATGCTGAGCTTGGCACTTATAAGGACTGTCATCAGCTTGGAAGTCAGCCCAGAAGTGACTCATCTTGTCAACCCTTGGTATAACCTGCTTCCTACCAGCTTGTCTCATAACTCGGAGAGGGACATAAGGGTAGGTTCCTCTCAAACAGATCAGTATCAGAAATGGAGCGTCCCTGGATCGGGCGATGAACTCTTCAGTAGGGAACCACTCGAACATCCATTGTACTTGATCCTCAGTTAGATTTTCAAACAGCTCCACCCACCCCTTAGCATCTCCTGGCTGAGTAAACATTTTGGGCATGTAGTTCATTTGCCTTGGTTGATGGAAAGCTATATGATCGTCCCAGTCTCTATGTTGAATCTCTTGCCGATATTCACTCCTTTGAAGATGCTCCATGAGCCAGAGTTGGAGTAGCAAGTTGCCGCCCTCGAAGTGTGGGGCTCCTTGTTGACACTTTTCTAGGGCTAGGTACATCTCTGTAATAATCATGGGCACTATGCTGAATGGTTGCCCGCCAATTCCCTCCATTAAGGTCTTGGTGATCATGGATAGTTTGGTATGGATCCTAGCCTTCTTCATAAGAAATACTATCATCCCCAAAAAGCAGAACATAAAGACGAAGACCCTTCGATGGATATGTCCTAATGACGTAAGGGCGAACTCATCAGGATAGGTACGGTAGGATTTGTTGTGACCATACCTCTCGTACAAATAATCAAAGGGAATGTACGACTCCTTCAGGCAAGTTAAATCCGGATTCTTCTTTAGACCCACCATCTTGAGAAAACCTCTACCTTTGCGATTCTCTGGTATTAACAAACCCGGAGTCTCCCATGGTATACT
The DNA here is from genome assembly GCF_000715075.1 of Nicotiana tabacum. Lineage (NCBI taxonomy): Eukaryota > Viridiplantae > Streptophyta > Magnoliopsida > Solanales > Solanaceae > Nicotiana > Nicotiana tabacum. Next base: position 59,153,291 of record NC_134082.1, on the reverse strand, counting down.
AGCTAGTCCTCCTATTTCCTCTAGTAGGGGTGTCATCTCAATCTCCCCGAAGCGAAACACAGACCTATCGCAATCCCAAAATAGGGTGGCAGCTTCAATAATTTTGTTGTTGGGTTGGATTTCCAGAAGGGAAGGTAAATTTCCCAAGTATTTTTGGACGAGGGCCTGATCACTGGAATGCAGGTCTTCCCACCAATTTAGCAATTTCGGGTGGATGTTGGTGACCATGCCGAATCTGGGGACTTCGTGCCTCATTTCTGCAAAACAAAAGCGTTAGGCCCTTACCCCCGCCGGACTCGACTATTTAACTATCAATAATTGGCATAAATAGCATTTAGTTCTCCAAATAAATGCACAGAATGTGGTAATGTCCGTTTGGGTTCCAAGGAAACCCAGTGGACTTTGGACAAGGCTATCCTAAAGAGTCATTATGTGGACAACATAACTGACTCAGCTAGGTTTTGATAGTGATGCATGCACAATTAAACAGAGTAGGGTTTCTATGGGGTATTAGACTAGTACCCTTGAGCGGACAACTCAAGAGGGAAAGTCACGGAATCGTTGACTACACCGTTGATCGACTGGTTTTACCGCAAATACGCCATTGCCAAATTTAGGGGGTAATAATATCGGAATGGTGCAACCACTCATTATAAGCGTTGCTATGGTATTTTGTTTGGCACGAGTGGAATATGATGTTGAATATGCAGTTATAATAATTAAACAAATTGTCATGTATTTGCACATTCATAAGGTAATAATTATAATAATTGCTCAAAATTACAACAATATTAAAGGAAAGCGGTAAAAGAGCATTAAGAGAAATAAAGAGAAGAAACGAAGAGCCAAGTCAGTTTTCGAAGTAGGAGAGCAAAATAAATACTTAAAGACATTAGTGACATTCAAGGAAGCATAAAGTCACAAATAGTATGAAATGGTAAAAGCCTTAAAGAAATCCCCAGCAGAGTTGCCACGCTGTTGCGCCCCCTTTTTCTCAGAAAATCGGGTTTATGACATTTGGGAGGACAACTCGTTCCCTTTTGGGAATTGGATTTTTTGATTTGAACAGTCTCCACCTAATGATTAAGTGCATTAGGACACTAGGAAGAATTTGTTTAGAAAAATCAGAGTTTGGGTAAGGGCTAGAAATTATCTCGAGGGGAAGGTGTTAGGAACCCCTCAAGATCCACTAGTGTGGTTCCCAGCCATGGTACAATTGTAACTTAAGTACAAACAATAAATAAGCAATTAAGGATTTCAAATATGAGGGGTTGTCACATTGTGAATGCAAATAAGTTAAAGTTTGAAGAAACAAGGAAGTTGAAATTTGAGAAAAAGGAGTTTGAATTTTGAAAGTAATAAAATAAACAAGTAAAGGGAAGGGGGTCCTAGGTTTATAAATAATATGGATCATATCAATGCAATACCCGGTAATCACTCCTCAGAAGAGAGGTTACACGTGGTATTAGTGCACAGGTCATCATATTCATATCTACCCTTTCCCACCCCGTTGAGGTATTTAAACGCGGAACGGTTTCATTACTTATTGCATGATATTACCCACCCTAATCCTATCAGTCCCGGAGGCATTTGGGACTACTAGTCTTAAAGGGAAGGGAGATTTGGGCTTTGTATGATTTAAAAGATAAAATTCTAAAGCGACAAACAAAAACATATAAGGCAGATATGGGAAACACATAACAATTTAAGAGGCTCAGATGGGCCTCCTCACTTAAAGACAGATTGTTTAGCATGTCATGCAAATACTGGTTATGGTCTGAATTAAACTTAAACGTTAAGGAGGCAGACTGGTCTATTACACATTTCAGATAAGAAACCGGGATTAGACCTGCCTGTTGGTTAGAATTAACACATTCTGATTCAATTAGCTAATTCTACCTTATAGCTTGCCTAAGTGAAACTTACATGCATGACATCTAATAATGCAGAAATGTACTGATTTTTACAAGAAGAAGGCCTGTTGATTATAGAAAACATAAGTTCTGCAGACATTGAGTAATGTTACTACTGATTTTAGACTTGTAAACGATTCAGATCAGTTGGTTACTCCTATAGACATGCTTTCTAAGCGTTATTGAGTTTAACCTTTACGAAAATACAGAAATCCTATAGGCATGGTGTTTAAAATGCTGGTTTTTATTATTTAAGCCTATAAATGCGTTTGCCTAGTGATAGATGCATATGCAGAATTCAGGAAACTCTATAGACATGCTCTCTATGTGATAGTCAAAAATACAGAAACCTATAGACATGGTCTCTATGTATGAAATGCAGAAGCTATAGACATAGTATCTATGTATGAAATGCAGAGGCTAGACATGGTATCTACGTATGAAATGCAGAACCTATAAACAGGATTTCTATATGAAATGCAGAACCTGTAGGCATGGTTTCTATATGAAAAACGCAGAAGTGCAGGACTTGTAAACATGATTTTTATATGAAAAATGCTGAAGTGAAAACAGGACATGATTGCAACAGTAAATACCTATGAACATGATATCTACCCTTATGCATACATGAGTGACCCTCCCTTTTTCACTAAAACCGCATAAGTTATTACAAATTATTATAGCCCAGAATGAATAAAGAAAAGTAAAATAAAATTACATCAGAAAGCTAAAAATCCCAACCAAGGAGAGCCTGATTCAGACTTCTGTTTGAAGCATGAAGTAAACCAACTCCAACGATCAAATTCCAAAGTCTTTCTACTATTCGGGATGTGTCAGAGTTCCCTAAGAGTCTCAAGTGGACTCCGTGCAATGCTTAAACCCAAATATATTACAGAATTGGATTATAGTGCAGTATGGAAGGGCCAGCCCTCAAATGTCCAAGTTCAGAGGGAGCTCAAGGTCCCAAAGCAAGGATCATAGGAGGGGGGCAGAACTTAGAATCTAAGAGAGAGTGCAAGTGCATAGAGGGAATTTTGGGGAAAGCCAAAACAGACTGGTGGTCATACCCAGCAATTGGAAGTGCTGGCACACCCCAACCAGCCTGTTAGCCACATTGTTTGGGAGTTAGCATCCATTAAAGGATCAAGTCCAGACATGAAAAACAATTTGGATGTTGCCATGCTTTGAACTTTAACTCAAACACATAGAAGGGAATAAGGGTATGGGGAATTCACACAGCAATAGATGCAAAGAGACAGCATATTCAATACAGAACATAAACAACAAAGTAGACAAGATTGTTGAAACTGTAAAGCAAACACATAGGGATGAAGCTGAAAGTCAAATTAGAACATACTAATTTCAGGGAAATAAGAAGAGAAGAGCAGTAGTAAAGCCAAATTGCAAACACATAGCCAGAAGATTTTAGAAGAGAGTAGAGTGTTGAATTGAGAATGTAGGAGTATTGAAATTGAAAGTGTTCAATAAGTGTTGTCAGAGTATTGAACTCAAGGTATTAAAGAGTATTGAATTGGAAGTGTGTAAACGTGCAGAAGGGTCGTGCCCTTTATAGTGCAGAAAGCAAGTAAGAAAAGGTAAGAAAATAGTTTCGAAATCAATCACATAAGGTCTCCCTTCAATTAAGGGATTCTGATTTCAAACAGGCAAGATAATTAAGGAAAGAGTTTGATCAAAATCTTTTCCAAAAGTAGCACAAGAAGGGTAAATACACAGAAGTTATTTAAGGCAAAAGTCCAGTGGTACATGGTTTGTGCAAATAAGGAAAGGCGATCACTCAACAACCAGTAAAATCAAAATTGCAGGCTTTGTTTGAATGAACCAAGTCAGGAAAAATGAGGAAAGGGTTTTACTTAAGAAAAATCAGTAACAATCAATCAAACCTTATTAAGAGGAATTCCGAATCAATCACAAGTTGACAAAACCTTTTGAAGTAAAAATTCCTCATATATAAAGCAAACAGACATATCGAACAAGAAAGAACTATCATGCGAAAAAGCCTAGATAGAAGAGTTCTGGGTCATAACAAAGAGGCTCAAATCTAGTACATAGACTTAGAAAGAGTTTGAGAGTGTCTAGGGTCCCAAATAGAACCCTAGTCCAAAACACAAAATCAAACTCGCCAAAAAACCCCCAAATCCCAGGGTTTTCAACTCGAGTCAGATACAGAGAAGAAAAGACCTGAAACAGGCTCAGAGGTCTCTTTCAGGGATTCATGTGAAAACAAACAGATAAAATAACAGGTTCAAGGCAAATAGAATGAAGAACTGATTTGAAGCGTAAAAAACACGTTTTAAGAAAGCTTGGAACTTAAAAAAGTTTCAGAAGAAAAACGAGATAGTATAGCACTTAAGAGAATAGTAGAGGAAACATGTTTAACAAAGAACTCAAACAAAATCCAGAAGAAGGCAACTAAAGACCTAAAAGCTTAGTAGAAAATACAGTAAAGGAACATAGGGGTAAACAAACACATAAGATAAACATGTGAAAGCATGATATAGAAACCAGTAGAAGAAAGAACGGAGCACAATAGAAGGACATGCAAAATAAGCCAAGCATAAGAACACAAGAGAAGGACATGCGAGGTAGAAAAGAGAACATAAAAATATAGCATAGACAGATTCACACAAAGATAAGAAGAAGAGGAGTCAGAAAATATTTTAAAACCTTTTCAGAGACCCTAAATCAAAGAGAAGTAATTTTTGAAAGAAAATCAGGGAAAACGTTTAAGAACCCAAGTAGAGCACAAACATAGCATAGATATAAGAAAACAACTAGAGAAAAATCTCGAATAGCTTAGGGTTTCAGAGAAACCCTAGAAATGAGAAAGGCTTGGAAGAAGGTCCGATCTTGAGTCGGAGAGGTCAGAAATAGGCTTCTAATGCTTGAATATGCCGGAGCCAGGCCGGAGAGGCCATAGAACCTTGGATCTGTAGAGATCTGAAGGGACACCATCGAGCTCGGACCTCGAAACTTCGAACACCTAGGGTTTAATGGTGGAGGAGGGTGAGTACATGCTATCCATGGCCTGAGAAGCCATAGGTCCCGGTGAGATTGCGATTGAAGGGGAGTGAGAGAGGCTAGGGTTTTAGGAACCTTCGAGAGAGTTTGAGAGAGGGAGAGTATTCAAAGACGGCTGAGAGATGGAAATGAGGGGATTAGGGTAAGGTTAGTGAATTAAAAAAGGTAAGATATAATCGTGGCCGTTGATCTAAATGATCAACGGCCTGGATTGAAAGAAAGGGCCAGGCGGGTTAATTGGTTGGGTCGAGAGTCGGGTTAGATTAGAATTGGGCCGGTCCAATTGGGTTTCAAAATTGGGACAATTAGGGGGGGTCAATTTGGCTATGATTGAAATAAAAATGGGCCAGGTTTTAAATAGCCAGTTTTTCCCTTTTTATTTTGTTAAAAATAGTAAAATGATTTTGAAAGTAAATTAAGAGTACTGGATCAGTTAATAATATACAAATATTGATTTAAAAATGTTGGAACCAATTTTATAATTATAAAAATGCTATTAAATCTTAAAGTAAGCTAGAATTGCAATTATATGCAATTTAGCTTTAAAAATACCAAATCAATTTGTAAAAATTACCTTAACTATATTTTGGTATAAATATAGGAAATAAAACAAATTATCCACCAAAATGATAATTTTGGGAATAATTATTGGTTTTTATACTGCTAAAATGAGCAATAAATTGATTAAAAAAAATCTTTAAAAATTGGGTAAAAATACTAAAATACTTGGGCATGCTTATATATATGTGTACATACGTTATTTTGAAAGTATTTTGTATATGAAAAATACATAGAAAAAAAATTGGGTATCAACAGCTGCCCCCCAGAGTCTCAAAGATGCATGGCGCACAGAGTTTGAGCAGTTGCACCAGGGTTCTATGACTATGTTGGAGTGTGCAGTCAGGTTCAGTGATTTGGCTAGACATGCACCATCCTTGGTTTCCACTGTTAGAGAGCAGGTCCGTCGATTTATCGAGGGGCTCAACCCTAGCATCATATTTAGCATGACCCGAGAGTTGGCGATGGACATCGCATACCAGTAGGTAGTGGGGATTGCTATGAGATTGGAGGGTATGCTGATTCGGGAGAGAAAAGAGAGAGGCCAAGAGGTCTCGAGAGTTTGGCACTTATAGTGGTACTCGTGCCCCAGCTACAGCTTGTCAGGGTAGGGGCTATGTGAGTTGCCCTGTTCATTTAGCACATCTAGCTTCCAGCGGTATTCCGACCACTCCTTGGCCCCAGACTCCCTTTTATGCACCGCCATATTCTAGTGCACCTCCTGCATGAAGTGTTTTCAGTGGTCAGTCTAACCGATCTGGCCCGAGTCATCCACAGTATCCACATCCTGCGAAATCATGTTTTGAGTGTGGTGACACTCGCCATATGGTGAGGGATTGCCCTAGACTTAGGAGGGGTGAACCTCCACAGACTACTCAGGCACCGCGTGCTCTACCGAGTCCTCAGACTATGGTTACAACACTAGCTACCACTCCACCTGCTTAAATTATCAAAATGACTGGCCAGGTCGTTACATCCTCCCCCGCTTAAAATAAACGTTCGTCCTCGAACGAGTATAGAGACATACCTGAAGTGGTGAAAAGATGAGGATAACGGCTACACATATCATGCACAGTCTCCCAAGTCACCTCCTCGACTGGTTGACCCCTCCACTGAACCTTTATTGAACCAATGTTCTTCGGCCTCAACTTTTGGACCCGCCTGTCCAAAATGGCCACCGACTCCTCAACATAAAACAAATCCTTATCCAATTGGACTGAGCTGAAATCCAACACATGAGACAGATCACCGTGATACTTTCGGAGCATAGAAACATGGAATACTAGATAAATTGCAGCTAGACTAGGTGGCAGTGCAAGCTTGTAGGTGTTACATCTCGCATTTTTGTACGTTAAAATTTCTTTTTTCAGTTAACCGACGTAGACTCGGGGATGAGATCATCATGACGTTAACGTACTTACATTATTTATAACAAGCGATAAATAAGTGTTATGAAGGATAAAGGAGTACGCGGATTAAAGAAAACGAGTTTCGTTGAAAGTGGTCAATTTGAAATAAAATAAGAGTCGAGCGATAATACCCGATAATTATGAACTAGTACCATTCAAGGTACCATATGACCACGGTAGTATAATATATAAAGTATGAAGTATTTTAAAAATAAATAGAATTTTAAGTAATTTGTGATAAATTTTAAATTATGCGGGTAATTGATTAATTATCGGGTAATAGGACATTACCCAGTTAACTAATAAGTAGATAAAAAAATTAATAAATTATATCCCACCCCCACCCCACGAAGCAAGAAGCCACAACATTAGAAATGACTAAGTAGTCATTGTTGCCACATGGCTAATTGTAAATATAACTAAGACATTACCTAAGTCTTAGAAAATAAGACTTGTATCTAGGAACTTAGTAATGAATTCATTTGATAAAAAAGCATATTCTGTATTTGGTTCACAAACCAAGGACGCTAGAAACAGAAGCTTTTCATCCAAATATTCAAAACCATAGCATGGTTTCGTTCAAGGATTAAGAAAGCAGAAGCTTAATCCGATTTTTGGACTTCCAAGGAATATTACACGGAGTTTTTCTTACTCCAGGTATGTTAAGACTCTCCCTTCTTTCTTTTGGCATGGTCCAAATTATACTGAAGAAATGAGCAAACACGCAGTTTCCATAAATTACTCTATTCATAGAATTATTAAGGGTGTCTATATTCTTGATTCCTCATGAAAAATTATTATTATTTTCTGTTCATGGGTCTTAGAATAATATGCAATTGGAAAAGTTTATCCGAAAGGAATATCGAGATTATTATGTATTTTTCATGCATTTCACTCATTTATACATGTGCATTGACCCATGACCAGATGGCGTTATATACGCGTATATATGTAAATATATGTATATGGGATATGAGAAAAGGTTACAGCGTTATATACACACCACCACCTGATCAGCTGGTATATGATAATGATGTTACCCACAGTGCCTGAAATATGATTCAAACGGTGTTATATACGTTTATATGTATGTATATGTATATGAAATATGGGAAAATATTATGGCGTTATATACGCACCACTACCCGATCTTCTAGTATATGTTGATGATGTGCCCATAGTGGTCGAGACGATATGATGGGATGCCCTTAGTGGCTTGATGATATTATGTACACCCATACCTATGCATGGCACGACATTTATACGCATGTGCATGATATTATAAACGTTTCAAAATTTACAGAGTTATTCAGATTTAAAGGTATTTCTGTATTCCATGTTTCATCTATGTCTTTTACGTGCTTATTTTCATGCCTTACATACTCAGTATATTTTTCGTACTGACGCCCTATTTCATGGGGCCTGCATTTCATGCCCGCAGGTGCAGGTAAGCAAACAGACGGTCCTCCTTCTAAGGATCCTTGATCAACGAGAGTTGGCGTGCTCCACTTGATTCGGAGCTGCTTTTTGTTTTGGTATGATATGTTTTATATATATATGGGTATGACCTGACTCAATCCCGTCTTTGTACAATTATGTTTCTATGAGAGATCTGTAGACAGTATGTCTCGTTGGGTTGTATGTGGCCTTGTCGGCTTTCAGTTTTGGATGTATAATTGTCTATAGCAGCCTTGTCGGCTCGCCCACTGTATTTTTCATGTATACATACATATGCCTTTATGGCAGGTTTCCTTCACGTATGTTATTTTCGTAATGCACCAGATGTTATATAGGTTCATATCTTAGATATATGCTTAGGGGTGTTTGACAGATAGGACTCAGGCACCCGTCGCGGCCCATCGGTTTGGGTCGTGACAAAAGTGGTATCAGAGCAGTTCTGTCCTAGGGTTGTCTACAGACCGTGTCTAGTAGAGTCTTGTTTATGGGTGTGTCGTGCACCACACTTATAAACAGGAGGCTACAGGACATATAGGATGTTATCCTCTCTTTTATCTTAAATCGTGCGATATAAGGATTCATGTTCCTGACGATGTGTTACGTTTTTAGCGATGCCTTCGAAGACTACAGCCGCTAGCACGGGTCAGAAGGGTACGAAGGTGTTGGAAAGATATATAAGTTATACTATGGATTCAGAACCATCGGAGATCATGGGTTCTATTGAGGAGGATCCATATGAGCCATCCGTTCGAGTTGTTTCGACCACTCTGGCAGTAGATGGGGTGAGAGGAGTTTCGACCTCACCAAGGCCCTTAGTTACAACCCGTTGATCAGGGTATGAGGAGAGTAGTGCATGGATTGGCACAGCCGGGATTCCCTCAGGCTCAAAACTATGTCAAGGTATTTGAGGACACCAGCTCTTCTGAGGTTCCGGATAGTCCACAGTCTTAGGAATCCATCAATCAAGGTTCGTCAGTGTATATTATGGGATACATAGAGGAAGAAGATAGTAGTCAGGCCAAGAGAAGGAAGGTAACTAATAAGGACATGAAGATTCCGCTTCGAAGTGTGTCTGATCGAGGTTCTTATATAGGACGAGGCAAGGACCCTCTACTGTAGACTTCCTCCAAATGTTAGTTTTTGGTTGGTGAGTTCCACCTCTTCTTAGAATATTACCAAGTCAGGGTTTTAAAGGTGTTTGGTTGTTTTATGAGGATGTAGGAAGCCCCGTCCCAACTTGTATATATTATGGTTATGCCTACTTAGAGGTTTTGCAGATAGTATCATGTATATAGTTTTGGGTATGATATGTCTATGGCCTAGTCGACCCCTATGTATATAAACCTTTTTCTAAATTAGTTATGCGAGTTAAGTCTTAATATTGTTACTTATATATATGGATATTGCCGTAATGACCCGTGATAGATTTGAGAATAAACAAGGATTAGGTTCGTGGTGCTCGGTTGAGTAGGACTTGATATTATAATTGGTATGGATTGATTGGCCTTTTGTTATGCTAACATCAAGTATAGACCAAAGGTGGTTTGATTTCAGTTTCCAGGAAAGTCTGTTTTAGAATGGAAAGATAATACTGCATCGCCAAGAGGTAAATTTATCTCCTATCACAAGGCACGGAAGATAATCAGAAAGGACTACATTTATCACTAAATTCGGGTTTGGGATGTGGAAGTAGAGTTACCAACCATTTAGTCTATCCCTGTGGTGAATAAGTTTCCCGATGTTTTTCCTGATGAGCTTCCGAGTCTTCCGCCAAGCGAGATATTGAGTTTGCTATTGACCTACTACCAGATACTCACCCAATATCTGTTCCTCCCTATAGAATGGCCCCCGCAGAGCTGAAAGAGTTAAAGAAATTACTAAGGGACTTTCTTGAAAAAGGTTTTATCAGACCTAGTACGTCACCGTGGGGAGCACCTGTGTTGTTTGTGAGAAAGAAAGATGGTTCCTTATGGGAATGTGTATTGATTATAGGCAATTGAATAAGGTGACGATCAAGAATAAGTACCCGGTCCCGAGAATTGATAATCTATTTGATTAGTTATAAGGTGCCAAGTGTTTCTTAAAGATAAACTTGAAGTCTGGGTACCATCAGGTAAAGGTTAAGGATGAAGATATTCCGAAGACTGCATTCAGAGCTAGATATAGGCACTTTGAGTTTCGGATTACGTCGTTCGGTCTAACCAATGCCCCAACAGTATTCATGGATTTAATGAACCGTGTGTTCAGGACTTTTTTAAGATTTGTTCGTAATCATATTTATCGATGATATATGTTGGTATATTCTCATTCAGAGGCTGAGCATGCAGATCACTTACGTACTGTGCTCAGATTTCTACAAGAAGGGAAGTTGTATGCAAAATTTTCTAAATATAAATTCTGGTTGAACTCTGTAGCTTTCCTTGGACATATTATTTCGAGTAAAGACATCCGAGTGGATACACAAGAGACTGAGGCAGTGAAGACTTGGCCTAGACCCACAACACCGATGGAGGTTCGTAGCTTTTTTTGGCAGGTTATTACAAGAAATTTGTAACGAAATCTTCTTCTCTTCTAAGCACCTTTGACCAAAGTGGTATATGATGTCTTGCTTGATGTTCTAGAATAACATAAGGAAATCTATGGTGCAAGAAAGTTGAAGAAAGGTTATGAATAAGTATAAATAGATATGTGTAGATCGCAAGCTAAAGTATGGTAGAGCGATAAGGTTTTAGGAAGACAGGAGGAAGGATAAGAAAAGATGAGTAAAAAAAAGGGTAAAGAGAATAGATAAGTCCTTGGGAATAGGTTCATAAGAGAGCTGATGGTTTCTCTAAGTTATAGAAGGCTCAGTATAGCCCGAATGAACTCAAAGGAGTCTAAGACGAGTAACGTTTAGAATAGATGAAATGTTGCCCTAATAGTGGGATAAGGGCGCAATTGTAAGGGACAAAAGATAAAGTTTGGGCCTCCGAAGAATTTCTTGAATTGTACAAGATTAGGATAACCATGTAAGTTAACTCAGAAGATAACTAGGTTTCAATGGACCGACGCTTGTGAATGGAGTTTTCCAGCCCTTAAAGGACAGATTAACTTCAGCACTGGTTCTAACGCTTCCAGAAGGGACCGATGGTTACGTTATCTATTGTGACGCTTCAGGCATTGGATTGGGTTGTGTGCTGATGCAGCATGGTAAGGTTGTGGCTTATGCTTTTAGACAACTAAGAAAGCACGAGAAGAACTACCCGACCCACGATTTAGAGTTAGACGCGGTGATTCATGCACTAAAGATGTGGAGGCACCACTTGTATGGCATTCATGTTGATATCTATATGGATCATAAGAGCCTCTAGTATATGTTCAAGCAAGAGGAATTTAATCTTCGTCAAAAGGAGATGGTTGAAGCTACTTAAATATTATGACATTGATACTTCATGCCATCCGGGGAAAGCAAACTTAGTAGCCGACGCCCTCAACCGTAGATATATGGGTAGCCTCTTGTATTTATAGCCAGAAAACATGGGAATAGCTCACGAGGTTAAACAACTAGCTAATCTTGGAGTTCGGTTGCTGGACTTAGGTGATATTGGGATCAGTATTCAGGATACGACAACATTATTGTTAGTAACTGAAGAAAAGAAACGCCAGTACGAGGATCCTGTGTTAGTTCATTATAGGAATACCATCCCTCAGAAGGAGAAGACACCATTTGAAATTACAGAAGATGGGGTCCTCAGATATCGAGGACGATTATGTGTGCCTAATGTTGCAGGGCTGCGTCAGCAGGTTATGGGAGAAACTCATTATTCTCGTTATTCTATCCATCCAGGAGAAACAAAGATGTATCATGATATCAGAAAAGTGTATTGGTTGGACGAAATGAAAAAGGATATAGCAGAGTTTGTTTCTCAGTGTCCTAATTATCAACAGGTTAAAATTGAGCATCAGAAACCCAGTGGATTATTGCAAGTTATGAGATTCCGACTTGGAAATGGGAAGTAATCAATATAGACTTCATCGTAGGTTTACCTCATACCCAGCATAAGTTTGATTTAATATGAGTGATTGTTTATAGGCTTACAAAGTCAACCCATTTTCTGCCCGTTAGAACTATGTATTCCTCAGAGGATTATGCGAGGCTTTATATAAAGGAGATAGTACGACTACATGGTGTCCCTGTATCTATTATCTCGAATAGAGGAGCTCAACTTACAGCTAACTTCTGGAGGTCCTTCCAAAAGGGATTGGGGACTCAAGTAAGTCTAAGTACAACATTTTATCCCCAGACAGACGGACAGGCTGAGCGTACTATTCAAATACTGGAGGATATGTTACAAGCTTGTGTAATAGACTTCAAAGGTAGCTGGGATGATCATCTGCCACTTATTGAGTTAGCTATAATAATAGCTACAATTCCAGCATTCAGATGACTCCATACGAAGCTCTTTACGGACGGAAGTGTAGGTCGCCTAAAGGGTGGTTTGATGTTGGAGAATCTGGATTACACGGGCTAGACCTGGTTCAGCAAGCCATAGAAAAAGTAAATTTGATTCGGGATCGACTATTGACAGCTCAAAGTTGTCAGAAGTCATATTCTGACGTACGATGACGAGATTTAGAGTTCTGGGTTGATGACTGGGTATTCTTAAAAGTATCGCCTATGAAGGGTGTGATGAGGTTTGACAAGAAAAGAAAACTTAGCCCACGGTATATTGGGCCTTGTAGGATCATTCAGAGAGTGGGCCGAGTAGCTTATGAGTTAAAATTGCCCTCGGAATTGGAGTCCGTCCATCCAGTTTTACACGTATCTATGTTACGAAAGTGCATTGGCGATCCTACTTGAGTAGTGCCCACGAATGATGTATAGATTACAGAGGACTTGTCATACGAGGAAATTCCAGTTGCCATTTTAGATCGATAAATCCGCAAGCTGCGGAATAAGGAGGTAGCTTCCGTGAAAGTACTTTGGAGAAACAACAATGTGGAAGAAATGACATGGGAGGCCGAGGAAAATATGAAATCTAGATATCCCTACTTATTTTCTCCTAAAGAGAAGGGTGCGACTGAGACGTCATAATCATAAGGTACGTGTATAAGTTCTTATGTTGGTTATTGTCGTTGGTCGTGTGAGGCCATGATCGTTATTCATAATTATGGTCCTGTGTGGCATTGGATTATTAAGCTTCTACGAGGAGAATTGGTAGTGGTGCTGTTACAAAAGTGACCCTGCCAAAGTTATGCAGATTATAGGGAGTTGAACATTCGAGGACGAATGTTTCTAAGGGGGAAAGGATGTTACATTTCGCGTTTTCGTACGTTAAAATTTCGTTTTCAGTTAACCGACGTAGACTCGGGGATGAGATCATCATGACGTTAACGTACTTACGCTATTTATAATAAGCGATAAATAAGTGTTATAAAAGATAAAAGGGTACGCGGATTAAAGAAAACGAGTTTCGTTGAAAGTGGTCTATTTAGAATAAAATACGGGTCGAGCGATAATACCCGATAATTATGAACTAGTACCATGCAAGGTACCATATGACCACGATAGTATAATATATAAAGTATATACTCCCTCCATTTTAATTTATATGAACCTATTTCCTTTTTAGTCCGTGCCAAAAAGAATGGCCCCTTTCCTTATTTGGAAACAGTTTACTTTTACACAATGATTTATAGCCACACAAAATATATGTGCCTCATTTTACACCACGAGATCAAAAGTCTTCTCTCTTTTCTTAAACTCCGTGCTCAGTCAAATGGGTTCACATAAATTGAAACAGAGGGAGTATGAAGTATTTTAAAAATAAATAGAATTTTAGTAATTTTTGATAATTTTTAAATTATGCGGGTAATTGATTAATTATCGGGTAACAAGACATTACCCAGTTAACTAATAAGTGAATAAAAAATTAATAAATTATATCCCACCCCCACCCCACGTGGCAAGAAGCCACAACATTAGAAATGACTAAGTAGTCATTGTTGCCACATGGCTAATTGTAAATATAACTAATACATGACTTAAGTCTTAGTAAATAAGACTTGTATCTAAGAACTTAGTAATGAATTCATTTGATAAAAAAACATATTCTGTATTTGGTTCACAAACCAAGGACGCTAGAAACAGAAGCTTTTCGTCCAAATATTCAAAACCATAGCATGGTTTCGTTCAAGGATTAAGAAAGCAGAAGCTTAATCCGATTTTTGGAATTCTAAGGAATATTACACGGAGTTTTCCCTACTCCAGGTATGTTAATGCCCTTCCTTCTTTCTTTTAGCATGATCCAAATTATACTGAAGAAACGAACAAATACGCAGTTTCCATAAATTACTCTATTCATAGAATTATTAGGGGGTGTTTATAATCTTGATTTCCCAAAAAAAATTATTATTATTTTCTATTCATGGGTCTCAGAATAATACGCAGTTGGAAAAGTTTATCCGGAAGGAATATCGAGATTATTATGTATTTTTCATGCATTTCACTCATTTTTACATGTGCATTGACCCATGACCAGATGGTGTTATATACGCATATATATGTAAATATATGTATATGGGATATGGAAAAAGGTTACGGTATTATAGACGCACCACTACCTGATCAGCTGGTATATGATGATGATATTACCCACAATGGCTGAAATATGATTCAAACGGCGTTATATATGCGTATATATGTATGTATATGTATATGAGATATGGGAAGACATTATGACGTTATAAACGCACCACCACATGATCAGCTGGTATATGTTGATGATGTGCCCACAATGGCTTGATGATATTATGTACACCCATACTTATTCATGGCATGACATTTATACGCATGTGCATGATATTATAAACGTTTCAAAATTTACAGAGTTATTCAGATTTAAAGGTATTTCTGTATTCCATGTTTCATCTATGTCTTTACGTGCTTATTTTCATGCCTCACACACTCAGTACATTTTTCGTACTGATGCCTTATTTCATGGGGCCTGCGTTTCATGCCTGCAGGTGCAGGTAGGCAAGCTGACGGTCCCCATTCTTAGGATTCTTGATAAGCGAGAGTTGGCGTGCTCCACTTGATCCGGAGCTGCTTTTTGTTTTGGTACGATACATTTACATATATATATATGTATGTATGTATATGGGTATGACGTGACTCAGTCCCGTCTTTGTACAGTTATGTTTCTATGAAAGGTCTGTAGACAATATGTCTAGTTGGGTTGTATGTGGCCTTGTCGGCTTTCAATTTTGGATGTATAATTGAATATAGCAGCCTTGCCGGCTCGCCCATTGTATTCTTCACGTATATGTACATATGCCTTGATGGCAGGTTTCCTTTACGTATGTTATTTTTGTAATGCAGCAGATGTTATATAGGTTCATATCTTAGACGTATGCTTAGGGGTGTTTGACAGATAGGACTCAGGCACCCGTCGCGGCCTATCGGTTTGGGTCGTGACAAAAGTGGTATCAGAGCAGTTCTGTCCTAGGGTTGCCTACAGACCGTGTCTAGTAGAGTCTTGTTTATGGGTGTGTCATGCACCACACTTATAGATAGGAGGCTACAGGACATATAAGATGTTATCCTCTCTTCTTATATTAGATCGTGCAATATAAGCATTCGTGTTCCTAACGATGTGTTACGTTTTTAGCGATGCCTTCGAATACTACAACCTCTAGCACGGGTCAGAAGGCTACGAAAGTGCTAGAATGAGAGATAAGTTATACTATGGAATCAGACCCATCGTAGATCATGGGTTCTATTGAGGAGGATCTATTGGAGGATCCATATGAGCCATCCGTTCGCGTTGTTTCGACCACTCCAGCAGTAGATAGGGTAAGAGGAGTTCCGACCTCATCAAGGCCCTTAGTTACAGCCCATTGATCAGGGTATGAGGGGAGTAGTGCATGGATTGGCACAGGTGGGATTCCCTCAGGCTCAAAACTATGTCAAGGTATTTGAGGAAACCAACTCTTCTAAGGTTCCGGATAGTCCACAGTCTTGGGAGTCCGTCAATCAAGGTTCGCCAGTGTATGTTATGGGATACGCAGAGAAAGAAGATAGTAGTCGGGCCAAGAAAAGGAAGGTAACTGATAAGGACATGAAGATTCCACTTCGAAGTGTGTCTGATCGAGGTTCTTATATAGGACGAGGCAAGGACCCTCTACTGTAGACTTCCTCCAAGTGTCAGTTTTTTGTTGGTGAGTTCCACCTCTTCTTAGGATATTACCAAGTCAGGGTTTTAAAGGTATTTGGTTATTTTATGAGGATGTAGGGAGCCCCGTCCCGACTTGTATATATTATGGTTATGCCTACTTAGAGGTTTTGCAGGTAGTATCATGTATATAGGTTTGGGTCGTGACATAGGCCACCTCTCCAATCCTCTCAAGAATCTCAAAAGGTCTGATATACCTAGGGCTCAACTTATCCTTCTTCCCGAACCTCATAACACCCTTCATGGGCGAGACCTGGAGCAATGCTCGCTCCCTAGCTATGAATGCAATGTCATGAACCTTTCGATCCACATAACTCTTCTATCTACATTGGGTTGTGCGAAGCCGATCTTGAATCAATTTAACCTTTTCCAAAGCATCCTGATCCAGGTCAGTACCCAATAGCCTAGCCTTGCTTGGCTCAAACCAACCCATCGGAGACCGACACCGCCTCCCACACAAGGCCTGATACGGACCCATTTGAATGCTCGATTGGTAGCTATTGTTGTAGGCAAACTCCGAAAGCAGCAAGAACTGATCCCAAGAACCCCCAAACTCCATCACACATGCATGAAGCATATCCTCCAATATCTGAGTAGTGCGCTCAGACTATTCGTTCATCTGAGGGTGGAATGTTGTGCTTAACTCAACCCGTGTGCCCAACTTACGCTATACTGCATTCCAGAATCGCGATGTAAACTGCGTATCTTGATCAGAGATGATGGATACCGACACGCCATGAAGTCAGACAATCTCGCGAATATAGACTTGAGCCAGCTACTCTGAAGAATAAGTAGTCACCACTAAAATGAAATGAGCCGACTTGGTCAACCTATCAGCAATCACCCATATTGCATCAAACTTCTTCTGAGTCCGTGGGATCCCAACAACAAAATCCATGGTAACTTGCTTCCATTTCCACTCAGGAATCTCAAGCCTCTGAAGTAACCCACCTGGCCGATGATGCTCATACTTTACCTGCTGATAATTTAGGCACCGAGCTACATACTCTATTATGTCTTTCTTCATTTTCCTCCACTAAATAGTGCTGTCTCAAGTCCCGATACATCTTAGCGGCACATGAAAAAATAAAGTAATGCGAACTATAGGCCTCCTGAAGAATTAACTTGCACAAACCATCTATATTGAGCACAAATAGCCGGCCTACAACTGTAACACACTGTCATCTCCAATAGTAACCTCCTTGGAATCACCGTGCTGAACCATGTCTTTGAGGACAAACAAATGGGGGTCGTCATATTGACACTCTCTGATACGATCATATAGGGAGGATTGAGAAACCACAGAAGCCAATACTTGACTCGGCTCCGAAACATCCATTCTAACAAACTGGTTGGACAAGGCCTGAACATCCAATGCTAATGGCCTCTCCGCTTCCAGTAGATATGCTTAACTGCCCAAGCTCTCCGACTTTTGGCTCAAGGCATCGGGAACCATATTGACCTTTCCAGGAAGATGTAGAATGGTGATATCATAGTCCTTAAGCAACTCTAACCATCTCCGCTGCCGCAAGTTAAGATCCTTCTATTTGAACAGATGTTATAGAATTCGGTGGTCGGTATAGACCTCACAAAGGACACCTTCCAAATAGTGCCGCCAAATCTTCAAGACATGAACAATAACTGCTAACTCAAGGCCGTGGACATGATAATTCTTCTCATGTACCTTCATTTGTCTAGATGCGTAGGCGATTACCCTACCGTCTTGCATCAACACCGCGCCGAGGCCAACATGCGACACATCACAATACATAGTGTAAGACCCCGAACCCGTAGGCAACACCAACACTGGTGTTGTATTCAAAGCAATCTTGAGCTTCTGAAAGCTCTCTTTACACTTCTCGGTCCACCTGAATGAAGCACCCTTCTGGGTCAATCTGGCTATATGTGTATCAATAGATGAGAAACCCTCTACAAATCGACGGTAATACCCTGCCAAACCAAGAAAAATTTAGATCTCAGTAGCTGAAGACTGTCTGGGCCAACTCAGCACTGCTTCAATGTTCTTCAGATCTACCTTGATCCCCTCACTCGACACTAAATGCCCTAAAAACGCCACTAATCAAGCTAGAATTCACATTTTCAAATTTTTGCATACAATTTCTTTTCTCTCAAGGTCTGAAGCACAATCCTCAAGTATTTCTCATGATCATCTCAACTCTGGGAGTACACTAAGATATCATCAATAAACACAATGATAAATGAGTCAAGATAGGGCTGGAATACACTGTTCATCAAGTGCATGAATGATGTTGAGGAGTTGGTCAGCCTGAATGACATTACAAGGAACTCGTAATGACCATACCAAATCCTGAAGGCAGTCTTGGGAATATTCAGATCCTAAATCTTTAATTGATGATAACTTGACCGCAAATCAATCTTTGAGAATACTCTAGCACCCTGTAGCTGATCAAATATGTCATCAACATATGTCAATAGATACCTATTCTTCACTGTAACCTTGTTCAACTATCGATAATCAATACACATGCACATAGAACCATCCTTTTTCTTTACAAACAAGACCGGATCACCCCAAGGTGACATAGTAGGCCGAATGAAACCCTTATCAAGCAACTCTTGCAACTGCTCTTTTAACTCCTTCAGCTTCATTGGGGCCATACATTATAGTTGAATAGAAATGGACTGAGTGCCTGGCAATAAATCAATACCAAAGTTAACATCCATGTGGGGCGACATGCACCCGAAGATCCACCAAAAATACATCTGGATAGTCTCTCACTACCGGAACTGACTCAACGGTAGGAGTATTAATACTGACACCCTCACAAAGGCTAGATATGTATCACACCCCTTCACAACCATCTGGCGTGCCTTAAAGAAAGATACTACCCTACTAGGAATATAATCCAAAGAACCCCTCCACCCCAACCGCGACAAACCTGGCATAGCCAACGTCACTATCTTGGCATGACAATCAAGAATAATATGATAGGGCAACAACCAGTCCATGCCCAAAATAACATCAAAATCTACCATACTGAGCAACAACAGGTCATCTCTGGTCTCAAAGCTACCAAGAACAACTAAACACGACCAATACACATAGTCAACAATAATAGAATCCCCCAACTGGCATGGACATATAAATAGGAAAACTCAAGAAATCATGGGATATACCAAAATATGGAGCAAAGTAAGATGATACATAAGAATAAATGGAGCCTGGATCAAATAAGACTGATGCATATCTATGACAAACCGAAACAATACTTGTGATGACTGAGTTTGATGCAACCGCCTCCATCCTAGTCAGAAGAGAATAACATGTCGACTAGACTCCCCCTCTAGGGCGACCTTTACCCTCTCGACCTCTACCTCTAGCTGCTTGTGTAGGTGGAGTGGCAACTTGTGCGGTAACTATTGCCTGAGAAGTTTGGGGGCCCTGTGGAATAAGTGGAGTTTGAGTAGAAGTCTGTGGACTCAATGGAATATGTGGAGCAGCAACCCTAGTTGGCACGGCTTCTAAAACTAGCCCTGTCCTGGTCGGCTCGACTGACCGTTGAAAGCACCCTATGCAGGAGGTGCACTAGATAGTGGTGGTGCATAATGGGCAACCTAAGACCTGGAAATAGCCGGAATACCGTTAGAATCTAGAAGTGCTGAATGAACAGGATGTCTCACATAACCTCTACCATGATGGGTTGAAGCTGGAGCACGGGCACCACTATATGTGCCAATCTCGAGGCTTCTTGGCTTCCTTCTCCTCTCTCCCGGTCCCACATACCCTCCAATATCCGAACGATCTCCACCACCTACTGGTATAGGGTATCACAAATGAGCTTAATAAATGCTTATAGAAAAAAGAGCAAGATGTTGTAAATGCCATGCTATTTATTGAAGTACCAAAGAAAAGATTGCAAACATTAAGAGAAGAGGAATGTGATTCTCTTATTGATAAGGTATCTGCATTTTGTATCAAATATATCGTTTTGGTACCTCACTTTGATGATCCATATGTTAGCTCTTTAAGATCACAATGTAAACATGTTGATTGTACAGTCTCACATCATTATCGGGTTGAAGTATTTTGCAAAATATTTTATTGGTAAATTCAAGAACTTAATGAATATTTTGACGAAGTGACGACAATTTTGATTCATAGAATTGCTTGTTTGAATCCAATTAACTCATTTTCAAGTTTTGACATCAGGAAATAATGAGAATAACTGAATTATATCCTGATGACTTCGATGAATTTAGTATGGGTGCTCTTGAAAATCAGCTTGCAAGTTACATTATTGATGATCGTGATGTTGATAAAAGATACTCCAACCTCCATGGGCTATGTGATCTTTCAAAAAGATTAGTTCAGACAAAAAAGCATTAAAATTATCCTCTTGTATTTCGCTTAGTGAAACTTGCTTTGCTTCTGCTAGTTGCTACTACATCCTTTGAAAGAGCTTTTTCGGCAATGAAGTTTATCAAGAATGACTTACGAAGTCGAATGAATAATGAATTCTTTAGCGGATGTTTGGTGCATTATGTAGAAAAAAATGTGTTTGATACTATTTTTAATTATGTTATTATTAAAATATTACAAGATATGAAACCTCGTAGAGTATAATTGTAATAATATATGTAGTTGTGTTTTTTGTTAATCTTATTAGGTCCTTATAACTAACACAATTGTTTTTTGTTTTCTCTTTTGAAGGTCTTGTAACTACGATCGGCTTATCTTAACACAATCTTTGCGTTGAAAACTTCTCTATCTATTAATGAAACCTATTACTGTTTTATTTTTCTTTTTTGGGTTGGCTTATTTGTTTATTTGGTTTTTAAAATTTTTGAATCCCCTTCGCAAATATCTTGCCTCTGCCACTGCATATAACTTTATATTATTGGCTTTGAATTTGATTTGGCATATCACTTCACTTACAACTTGTTTGGATGGTTATTACCTATTGTATTGTATCGTATTGTTACTTTAAATACGATGTTTGTTTTGATTGTTACTTAAATTGTTTTGTATCGTATCGTTAAATCTGTCGTTACGTAATGACAAAATGTGCCACTTTATGTAACGATTGATTTGGCGTGGTCGCGTCGTTACCTTATTTTTTTTCTCTTATTTAACCCTTCATTAATATTAAATAATTTTATTTATCATTTATCCCACCCTTTTTATATAATAATTTTATCTCGTATCATAATTTTTCTTTATAATATTTATATACGGTCAAAATCAGGTATGCCCGATTCTGTAGGCTCGAGGGGTCGCTTTGAGAACAAGTTCGAAATAGACCAGGCTCGAGTCCGATGGCGGAGTACAAGACTTGAAGATCGAAGTGCTCGATAAACACCGAGGCCAAGTATGACCAACCTCGAGATAATACTGTTATGGTTTCATAGCAAAAGGGCGACATCCCTACAGTGGCCCTAAGGTCACAGAGTAAATTCCGAAACGGATTTGTACTAGGCGATTAGACAGCTGTTTAATAAGATTCCCTACTACAATTAGAAGTGTACCTTATTTAGGATTTTCCTACTATATAAAGGGGATCCCAATCATTTGTAACGCATGAGTCATTGACAAGAGAATATACATACATCACTTTCTTGCTTACTGTTCATCTGAGTTGCCTTATTATTATTTTGTTGTTCTTATTCACCTACCTCGAGGTTGCCATAACTCGAGGTCAAGATTTGCTTACACACTAGTTTGGCTTATCTTACTCTTTAATTTATATATTTGATTCCTTGTTTATCAATTAGTATTGGATTAAATCACATACATGTAAAACCGCAATACAAGTTTAATTGTTACTCATATTTTAGGGTAAACAGTTTGGGCCCACCGTGGAGCTAAGGATAATAGTGATTGTTTCAGCACTAATTCTGATAACAGACGTTATTTTACACTTGTTCTTGTCAAGAATTTTTTGTTCTCAGGTTAAAACATGTCAAACTCACAAAACGCACACATACATGGCGATGATGGTCTTGGATTTCACGGGGAAAATAATAATGTAGTTGTTCCAGGAGCCGGTATACCACCGATTAACCCCGGGGAAGTGCCAATTGTAGAACTAGTCGATCTGCTGGCCAAGGAACACAGGGTGTAGGAGACGGGGAAGTTAGTATCCAAGTAATATTCGAGATGCTACAAGCTCGGCAGGTTGCTATTTCTCAGCTTCAAAGTCAATATAAAACTCTGAGTATGGTCGAACCAAAAATCACTTGCCGTACTGAGCCGGTGCCAGAAAGGTCAAACGATAATGGATCGGGGACTAATCCTGCAATTATAAAGATGCTCGAGAATCTCACCAAAAGAATCGAGTCGTGAGAGAAAAACATCGAAGATAATGACAAGAAAATGGAAACATACAACTCCCCTGTTGATAAAATACCGGGGGCACCCCCGATCTTAAAAGGTTTGGATGCAAAGAAGTTCGTGCAAAAGCCATTTCCTCAGAGTGCGGCCCCGAAGCCCATTCCTAAGTAATTCTGTATGCCGAATATACCTAAGTACAACGGGACGAGCGATCTTAATGAACACATCACTTCGTACACATGCGGGATTAAAGGAAATGACTTAAATAATGATGAGATCGAGTCGGTTTTGTTGAAAAAATTTGGGGAAACTTTGTCAAATGGGAGCAATGATTTGATATCACAACTTGCCACTGAATTCCATAGACTCATTTGCTATGTTAGCAGACGCTTTCGTGAAGGCGCATGCCGGGGCCATAAAGGTCGCAACAAGGAAATCAGACGTTTTTAAGATAAGACAGAGAGGTGATGAAATGCTAAGGGAGTTCGTATATCGATTTCAAATGGAGCGAATGGAATTACCACCGGTCACAGATGATTGGGCCATTCAGATTTCACCCAGGGGTTGAACGAGCAGAGTTTGGTTGTGTCACGACAATTTAAGCAAAATCTAATTGAGTATCCAGCTATAACTTGGGCAGATGTGCATAATCGTTATCAATCGAAGATCAGGGTTGAGGACGACCAGCTGGGAGACCCCGGGGGTTCAGTTAATCCAAATAGATTGGCAGTTAAAGCCCCAAGGGATATCGACAGGGAACCAACATCGAACAAAGAACGACATCAGCCATATATTGCAGATCGAAGAAACAATGGGGTGCAATCCTCTTCGGAACAATTGAAGAAATGATTGAGGGCAAAATTTTCGGGGACTTATGAGTAAGAATGGTTTTGATAAACATACTGATCCCGTGAAAGCACCTCGGTTATCGGAGTATAATTTCAATGTCGATGCATCGGGGATTGTATCGGCTATCGAAAGGATCAAAGACACCAGGTGGCCCAAACCTATACAAATCGATCATTCTCAAAGAAACCCAAACTTGATGTGTAAATATCATGGCATGCATGGCCATAGGACCAAAGACTGCAGGTAGCTGAGAGAGGAGGTAGCTCGATTGTTCAACGAGGGCCACCTTCGAGAGTTCCTTGGTGATCGAGCTAAGAATCACTTAAGAGAAAGTGACGCCAACAGAAAGAATGAGCAGGAAGAACCGCAACATGTAATTCATATGATCGTTGGCGGGGTCGATGTTCCACAAAGGCCTATATTCAAACATACCAAGGTGTCGATCACCAGAGAAAAGTGGACTCAGGGTTATGTGCCCGAAGGCATCCTATCGTTCAATGACGAAGAAGCAGAGGGCATTTCTCGCCGCACAAGGACACTCTGGTAATTTCTATTTTGTTAAATAAAATTCAAGGTAAACGTGTTCTAGTGGATCTAGGTAGCTCAGCAAATATAATCAGATCGAGAGTCGTAGAGCAGCTCAACCTGCAGGACCAAATTGTGCTTGCATCTCGAGTCCTAAATGGCTTCAACATGGCAAGTGAAACAACGAAGGGGGAGATAATCCTACTAGTAAACGTGATCGGGACCATCCAAGATACAAAATTCCATGTTATCGAAGGCGACATAAGATATAATGCACTACTCGGGAGGCCATGGATCCATAATATGAGGGCAGTACCGTCGACCCTTTATCAAATGATGAAATTCCCGACAATGGATGGTGTGAAAACAATTCAGGGGAAGCAACACGCTGCAAAGGAAATGTTTGCGTCGACAAGGTGACGCCGATATCAGCACTTTCGACCTCAGAAAAATCGAGCACCAAAGATAAGCAGATGGCCAAATTGCAATCACCATCCCCAACCTCGACCGAATAGGAGAAACAGGTAATCGAAGAAGAATAAAAAGAAGAAGAGGATTTCCTTACTCCTCGAATTTTCATCGTTCCCGAAGAGTTAGATTTAACCAAGTCAACGGTCGAGGAGTTGGAACAGGTTATACTGATCGAGTACATGCCCGAGTGAAAGGTATACCTGGGAACTAGGTTAACCCCTGAACTCAATAAAAAACTCATTCAATTTCTTATCGATAACATGGATTTTTTTGCTTGGTACCATTGAGACATGACAGGGATCCCACTAAAAATAACAACACACCAACTAAGCCTCGACCCCAAATTCAAATCGGTGAAGCAAAAGAGAAGGCCCCAGTCCGAGGTGAAGCATGCATTCATAAAGGATGAAGTAACTAAGCTTCTTAAAATAGGGTCCATTCGGGAGGTAAAATACCCCGAATGGTTAGCCAATGTAGTTGTAGTCCTTAAAAAAGGGAACAAACTTAGGATGTGCGTGGATTACAAGGATTTAAACAAGGAATGTCCTAAAGACTCTTTTCTACTGCCTAACATCGATCGCATGATCGATGCCATGGCTGGACACGAGATCCCTACCTTTCTTGACACCTATTTCAGGTACAATCAAATTCAGATGAACCCGAAAGACCAGGAGAAGACCTCGTTTATCACCAAGTATGGAACATACTGTTATAATGTAATGCCCTTTGGGCTAAAAAATGCAGGAGCTACATGCCAACACCTAGTAAATAAGATGTTCGAAGAACAAATAGGTAATCAATGGATGTTTATATTAATGACATGCTAGTTAAGTCCCTGCGCGCAGAGGACCATTTGACTCATTTGAAGGAAACATTCAGAATCTTGAGGAAGTACAACATGAAACTTAACCCCGAAAAATGTGCTTTCGGGGTCAGCCCGGGAAAATCCTCGGCTTCATGGTATCAAATCGGGGAATCGAAATCAACCCCGATAAGTTTAATGCCATCGAGGATATCACCTTCGTAGACAGTGTGAAAGCCCTACAAAGTCTAACTGGACAGATAGCTGCCTTGGGCCGATTCATTTCGAGGTCATCAGATCGAAGTCAGAGGTACTTTTCTTTACTCAAAAAGAAAAATGATTTCGCATGGACCCTAGAATGTCAACAAGCATTAGAGGAATTGAAGCGATACTTATCGAGCCCACCTTTGCTCCACACTCCGAAGGCAGAAGAGAAGTTGTTCTTATACTTAGCAGTGTCCGAAATAGCGGTAAGTGGTGTACTAGTTCAAGAAGAGCAACGTACGTAGTTTCCTATTTATTACGTAAGTCGGACCTTAGGAGATGTTGAAACTAGGTATCCACAGTTAGAGAAATTGATGCTTGCCTAATTAAGCGCATCTAGAAAGTTAAAGCCATATTTCCAGTGTCATCCCATATGTGTGATAACTACTTATCCTCTCCGAAATGTTTTTCACAAGCCCGAATTATCGAGCCGATTGGCCAAATGGGCTATCGAACTTGGCGGGTACGATATTGAATATCAACCCCGAACGACCATCAAGTCTCAAATTTTAGTAGATTTCGTGGCCGATTTTACGCCAACCCTCATACCCAAAGTAGAAAAGGAATTTCTATTAAAATCGGTTACCTCATCAGGGGTATGGACCCTCTTCACGGACGGTGCCTCGAATGTGAAAGAGTCCGGGCTTGGCATTGTTTTGAAGCCACCCACAGGTAACACTATTAGACAATCTATCAAAACTTCTAGGTTGACTAACAATGAGGCCGAGTATGAGGCCATGATTGCTGGTCTCGAGCTAGTTAAAAGTTTGGGGGAAAAAGTTGTTGAAGCCAAGTGCGATTCTTTATTGGTGGTGAACCAAGTAAACAAAAGCTTCGAAGTTCGGAAGGATGGGATGGAAAGGTATTTGGACAAGCTACAGGTAACCTTGCACCGCTTCAAGGAGTGGGCTCTAGACCACATACCTCGAGAACAAAACAGTGAGGCCGATATACTTGCAAACTTGGGGTCATCAGTCGAGGAAGATGATATTATCCCGGGGACTGTCATCTGGTTATCGAGATTTGTGGCCGAGGAGGGTCATGCCGAGATAAATTCTACAAGTTTGACTTGGGATTGGAGGAATAAGTATATTGAATATTTAAAAAATGGAAAGCTCACATCGGACCATAAAGAGTCAAGGGCTATACGAACCAAGGCCGCTCGGTTCACATTGGATGAAGATGGAATATTATATAGAAGGACGTTCAATGGACCATTGGCGGTATGTTTAGGGCCGGGGGACATAACTTGTGTTTTACGAGAGATCCACGAAGGCACTTGGGGAAACCACTCCGGCGCCGAGTCTTTAATTCGCACAATTGTTAGAGCAGGGTATTACTGGGATAGCATGAAAAAAGACACTAAGGCGTTTGTTAGAAAATGTGTTAAATGTCAAAAGTTTGCACCAATGATTCACAGCCCGAAGAGCAACTTCATTCAGTCCTGTCCCCATGGCCTTTCATGAAATGGGGAATGGACATCGTCGGCCCTCTACCAACGAACTCAGGTAAAGCTAAATTCATTTTGTTTATGACTGACTACTTTTCTAAATGGGTGGAAGCACATGTCTGCGAGAAGGTCAGAGAAAAAGAAGTTATAGACTTCATTTGGGACCACATCGTGTGTCGATTCAGGATACCTGCCGAAATCGTATGCGACAACAGGAAGCAATTCATCGGTAACAAGGTAACAGAGTTCCTCGAAGCACACAAAAAATAAAAAGGATCTTATCAACGCCGTATCACCCGAGCGGAAACGGACATGCCGAATCGACATACAAGACTATCATTTAAAAATTAAAGAAAAGGTTGAATGACGCTAAAGGGAAATGGAGAGAAGTTCTACACGAGGTTCTTTGGGCATATCGAACGACATCGAAGTCCAGCACGGGGGCAACCCCATTCTCTTTAGTATGGCTCTGAGCCCTTAATTCCAGTCGAGGAACTCAGCGCTAGATTTTGACATGCATTGGAGGAATCAAATCACGCGGCTATGAATACTAGCCTCAAGCTATTAGATGAAAAACAAGAAACTGCACTTGTTCGGATGGCTGCACAAAAGCAAAGAATCGAGAATTATAATAGAAGAACCAACCTTCGACACTTCGGAATCAGGGACTTAATTCTAAGGAAAGTCACCCTCAATACTCAAGACCCGAATGAAGGGAAACTAGGCCCAAATTGGGAAGGACCATAACGAGTCATAGGAATCATCGGAAAAGGATCTTACAAAATCGGCATGATGGAAGGCGAACAATTTCCAAACAATTGGAATGTATTACTACTCAAACAATATTATTGCTGAGGTATGACCTTCTCCCTTTTTCCATTTATATTTGATACTAACTTATTGTAGGTGTTCGATTGAAGATGTCGAGAGAACCCTTCTACACGAATACCCTTAGGTTTTAAAGCACGCGTTGCACTCTTTTTCCCTTAGATCGGGTTTTACCCAAATGGTTTTCTCCGACAAGGTTTTTAACAAGGCAATAACTATGTGCTACCTAAGGAGAATTCAAAAATATCCAAGGCTTTTTTTTCAATCAACCTCGAATACTGGGGGCATCACCCTCAGAGGTTATATTTTCGAGAAAAATACTTCACGCCAAAGAGGGTCTTAATAGGAAAACTTTGTAATGGGCCAAACGGCCGGATGAACCATGTCCATATAGAATAGTCGAGTCCCGATGGCAAAACATGTACGCATGTATGAATTATTCAAAAAAAGCATTCTTTCTATATCAAACACTTTGTGTCTCAAAGAAATTTGCTACTATACAAGCTCCATACTCGTGATTATGTGAGAAATGGCTCAAGGACCAAAACGCAAATACACCTCGAATACTCGGGGAATATCATCAACAGTCAACACATTCGAGTTATCTAAACTCGGATTCATAAGACCTCAAAGAGGCACCCCTCGACATAAAGGCCAAGGCCATCATACTTGGGGACTAACATTTCGAGCAAGTTTGAAATGTTATCGGGAAACAAGTCCAAGAGGCATACCTGAAGGATACGGCCATACTAAAGGCTACGGCTGAAATAAAGGCTACGACCAAAATAATGCGACTCGGATATGTTCGAATCCCGCAATAAAAACATGCCTTCGAATTCTATGAAAATCGGTTAACAAAGGCTACCTTCGGCAAAATAATAAAAGGGCTTCGATAACATCAACCCTCGAAAAACCTTAAGAGGCATCGAATTATTCAAATACAAACTTGTGCTAAGGCACAAAAAAAAAGGGTTCCGATCGACACAAAACGCTTAGAAAACCCAATGGGTAAAAAATGCATGCCAAGGCATAAAGAAATTTTTACCAAGTCTTTAAGCCGAAAAGAGGAAATAATAGCCATCTCTTAAAGGCCATATCTGCCCAATCTAAAAGAGCTTAAGGGCCAAAACATTTAGAGTTCGAGACCTTATTCTCACTCAACTCGGACCACCATCCCGAGCTGGCATAAAATCGACTTAAGCATAGCTCGAGGATTCATCAAATTTTTTTAAGAGGTATTCTATTATAAGATTGCCCATGGATTACTAAAAAAACCTAAGGGTTTGTTTTACTCTGAGTCCAAGCTAGTGCTCACTCGATTATTGAAGTTATAACATCAAAAAATTTCACTAAACAAAAACGAAGCAGACTTCACAACGAATCAGAGATGGAGCAGAAAGAAAAGGAACTATTTATATACATGAAAAAGTATTTACAATGCCCACAAGGAGCCTTACACAAAAAAAATAATCCTAAGGGCCTAGTCTACTTTGGGAGCTGCATCTTTGGGAGCCATATCTTCGAGAACCTCCTCCTCGAGGGCTTCATCCTCATCTCCTTCGCTCTCGGAACCACTAGCAGAGTCTTCATCATCGGAGAGTAAAGCGGCAACCTCGTCCTCCAAAGTTTTTGCCTTTTCGATATCAGCTGAGAGGTAAAAGCCATGAACGTGCACCTTCTCGAGAGTCGCTCTCTGGGATTGTCGCCTGGCATGGTTGACAGTGCATGACAATTTGACTTTAGTAGCAATAGATATCTCCTGTGCCCGAATGTTGGCATCCTCGGCGTCAGCTCGATAAGAGGCCACAAACGCCTTCGCCTCAGATTTAGCATTTGCAAGTTCGGCAGCTTACTTAGCTTCGAGCTCCTCAATCTTCCGGCTCCGGACCAAGCTTTTCCCTTCACATTTTGAAGTTGGCATTCGACCGAAGCCAGCTGGGCCCGAAGCATGTCTTTCTATGAGGCAAGACGATCCATATTTTGCTTCCACCCCAGGGTCTCGACCTCTTTCGCCTTGACCTCCTCTTGAAGCTGCTCCACTAGCTCGCCCTTCTGATAGACCTGCAAAGTCGAAGTGTTAGTCGCTAAATCAAATAAACACATAACAAACTCCCAAAAAGTTACATTACATGCTCAATGAGCTTAGTCTGTTCTCGATGAGCCTTCATCAAGTCGGCTCAAAGGTCCCTGATCTCCCTCTGTTTGAACGTAGAGGAGTTTGAGGCCGTCCCTCTCTTCCACGAGCTTCTTGATTTCGGCCTCGCATCGGGCAAGCTCGGCTCGAGATTTGAAAAACGCTTGTCGATGGAGCGTCACGGCCTTCACACAAAGAAAAGAAGTTAGACTTACAAAAACGAGAATAAAATACGAACATAATTATGGAGGCAGAAACTTACTTGTTTAAGAAGCGGCTGAGCCTCGTCAAAAATAAACGAAGCATCTGGGTCGGGACCATATTCGACCCCCACAAAGCATTCCCGAAAAATATCATTCCCTTCGTGGGTCATCCCCACGTTGGGAGTCTTTATGGCCCGGACATCTCCGAACTGCCCTTCAGAGAACACAGGGACGGGCAGCGATTCATCTATGTTAATTATCCCAAGTGATTCACTTGGGACATTCTCTTCTCTTAGGAGGACCTCGAAATTATGCCCTTCGGGCTCAACTGCCAAATGTCCTTCACGACGAGGTGCGTTTTTATCACTCGATGGCTCAGGGATTCTGCTCGAGCTCCCCTCCGAGATTTCTTCGGTTCGAGATTGAACCGCATCAGCCACCGCCGGTTCAACAGCTTTTGAAGCTTCAGTGCTTCCCCTCTTCTGAGCTACCAGCAAGCAGTCGGCATTCTCTCCTTATTCCTTGTCATCCCGAAGTTGTTGGACCACGTCAGCAGATAGGGATACAGGATCGGCCCTAGGCTTTCGAGCCTTATTTTTCCTGGGCTTCGGGGAACTTGGTGGTGAAGCCCCTTTCCTTTTCTTCTCTTTGGTTGGCTTCGGGATTTCCTCTTCATCGGGCGGAGGCGGCCTCATAACAACAGTGTCTCTGAGGCCTTCGTAGGGGGAAAGTAAGTATTTTACAGAGAAACGTCAGCATATGAACAAAGGAACTCACCATGGTTTTTAGCTTCCACCGACCCTTAGCCAAATTAAGCCAATAGTGTTCAGTATGTGAAGAAGTGGAGGCCAGTTATCGAACCCAACCTGTGAGTTCCAGAATCGTACCAGGAAACCAAGGGGAAGCTGCACCATCAAAAAGAAATTAGATCGAAGAAGAATAAAGAAAGCAGAGTAGTGAGCATCACCGATAGGCTTGTACTTACGTTTCATGTTCCATTCCTCGGGGAATGGCATCCTTTCGGCAGGAATTAGGTCGGAGGTCTTGATTCAGACGAACCGGTCCATCCATCCTCGGTCCTTGTCCTCATCGATGCTAGAGAACAACGCCTTCGAGGATCGATGCTAGAAGACATCCCCTCAACCTTGATAAAACAATACCTGAGCAAATTGATAATGCACCAGAAAAGAGGGTAGATCTGGCCAAGTGTCACTCGATATTAGTGATAGAAATCGAGAATAACTAGGTCTACGGAACCTAGTGTGAAAGGATAAGTATACACGCTTAAGTATCCTTCCACATGGGTGGTGATGTCCTCCTCGGGGGAAGGAATCACCACCTTCTTATCCTCCTAATTACATTTCTTTTTCACCTGCTCGAGATCGTCTTCAGTTATCGAGCAGATGTATCGGGGCATGGGCTCTATCAGCCTGGAACTGATGCAGGCTTATCAATTTTGAAATCAGAAGATAGGTCACATGGCCCAGGAATGCACTCCTTGATACTAGGTGCCACCGTCGTTCTACCACCGGCCGACCATGGTAATGAGGAGGCTTTTTCTTTCTGAGGAACAATTTTAGATGTTTTAGCCATCACTGTTGTGAAACTCAAGAGAAAAGAAGAAGTTGATGTTGTAACAAGCACAAATTGAAGAAAAGGATGGAATCAAAGAAGATGAAGAATGTAGTAAAGATTTGGGAAATGTTTGAGAAGTAAAGATTGCAAAAGTTGTGAAATTGACCTATTTATAGTGGCCGGTTCAATGGTTTGGGGAAGCCAATGGCCGACCATCAGCCGCCTTCAATTAATGACCTTGGGAACTATGCAGACACAACCTTTCAATCACTTCTATCGCTGACGTCACGGGATTGACATCATGATTGAGGCATCAGAGGATCGATGATCAAATCGTTTCTTATCATCTTACTCTAAGAAACGCGGGGACTATCTGTATACGGTCGAAATCAGGTATGCCAGATTCCATAGGCTCGAGGAGTCACTTCAAGAACAAGTTCGAAATACACTGGGCTCGAGCCCGATGACGGAGTACAAGAATCGAAGATCGAAGTGCTCGATGAACACCGAGGCCAAGTATGACCAACCTCAAGATAATACGGATTTGTACTAGGCAGTTAGACAGCTGTATAATAAGATTCCCTACTACAATTAGAAGTGTACCTTATTTAGGATTTTCCTACTACATAGAGGGGATCCCAATTATTTGCAACGCATGAGTCATTGACAAGAGAATATACATACATCACTTTCTTGCTTATTGTTCATCTGAGTTGCCTTATTATTATTATTTTATTATTCATATTCACCTACCTCGAGGTTGCCATAGCTCGAGGTCGAGATTTGCTTACACACTGGTTTGACTTACCTTACTCTTTAATTTATACATTTGATTCCTTGTTTATCAATTAGTATTAAATTAAATCACATATCTTTAAAACCATAATGCAAGTTTAATTGTTACTCGAATTTTAGGGTACACAATATTACAAGTTTATTCTTTATATTGTTGGTGCGTGATATCATGAAATAATGACAAACGATACAATCTATCCAAATATTATATTCATCAAACGATACAGTACAATACAATACAATACAATACAATACAATACGATACGATATATTATGAAATAATATATTTACACTGTTTACTCCCATTTCAAAACAGTTGTATTTAGAGATATTCTAGCAAACTCTGTAAAGCTTATGACTTGTACTACCAATTTTGGGATCGTAATACTTGTTTGCAGAATTTTAAATTTAGAATTGCTAATCTTTATTTATTTTGTTATTATTTTTAAAAATTGTTAGAGTTACCTAGTCCCTAAGACTAGGTGTCATCACGACACCTAATTAAGTAAAATTTGGATCGTGACACCAACATTTGGCATTTATTCCCAACTAGAATGCCCCCGCCAACTTAGTCCTTAACCCACCCTTCCTAACATTTTTAAACCCTTCTCCTTGTATTTTTTTCGTTTTCTTTTTCCGTTTATATTTTAAGGAGGACTTGTACGTTTACGTCGGAATAGGTTAAAATCATGATACAAGTGACACACATTTTCGTAGATCTTCACAAAATTGGGACAGTTAAACAAAGAGAAATCCCCTAACAAAAGAAAAGGAAGAAAAACACACACCAAGAAATCAAAAATATTACTCTGAAAACTAATTTAACATGCTAAACGGTGGTCCAAGATAGTCCACGGTATTATTGGTTAATAAACTGGAAAAGAATAACTCTAAGTTGGTCCCAAAGATTGGAAATCCTTTTCTTCAAAAAAAGGAGATCTTTTTCAGTCACTAGATAAAAACTTAAATTCATTACAAAAATAAAAAGCTCAAATCCTGAAGGTTAGGAACTACGTAGAACTTTACATTAGCAAAAACTTCAAAAGCGAAAAAGGAAAAGTTTCTAGACATACCAATACTAATGCACTTTCTTGGTAAAAATGCTTCTTATATTAAACAAATTACTCACACGTGCCACTTCATCAGTCACAGCGCCACCACTCTGGCCACCGGCAACCGCCGCCGCAGCGACACTTATAGCACTATTTTCATCACTTCTACAAACTGAATTTTGCCGGTAACCAATGCACATCGGTACATTCATCTTCAGTACTCTAGCTTTTGGCATACCGGGGACGGCGGCTGACGTCACTTTCCGGTGATCTTCAGATTCAACTTTTTCGACAACCTTTTCAGGTTTACTTTTCCGGTGACCTTCTGAGCGGCGGACTTGCCAAACTGCGCTGCTCCGGCCTAAATGTACTCCACTACGGCTGGGACTACTCGGCCATTTCCTACCGGCGGAGTTACTCCGGGAACACGGTGCACTATTCACCTTCCGAGTCACCACCCGTGGCGGCCTACTTCCGCCGTTACCGGCAGATATACTCCTCGAAAACGGCCAAATGTTGATATTCAGCTCCGCCGCATTCACCCCAGTATTACTTCCACAAATTACAACGCCGCCCTTCTTCTCTTTCTTCTTCTTATCCTTCTCTTTACAATTCTGTGAAGTTTTCTTCTTGAAAATGTCTTTCCAACGCTTCGAAGAGTTCGGGGATTCAGCGCCAGAAACCTTGGGTCCGGTTTCGGATCTATCCGACCCGGATGATTCAGGCTCCGTTTTATGTGATGGAGGGTTCGGGTTAGGTGGGTAGAGAGGAAGAAGGATTCCATCGGAGAAGAGTTCATCGGCTGAGGGTAGGTCGGGTTGAGGAAAGGAAGGATTTCGGACCATCCAAAACTCGAATTCGGGTGAATGATTCGGGTCAATACTTAGTCTCCTTCCAGTACTGCTGCATTTTGCAAGTTCTTCAGGTTCTTCCATTAATTATCTACTCTTAAGGGAAAATAAGTAAATCCTCTTCTTTAGCTTTTCTTTATAAAGTTACGAGGAAGAGGGCAAAAAAAAAGGGCATGAGTTGGGGTGCTTTGTTGGGGGGTGGGGGTGGGGCTGTATGGACTGACAGGAATGCACATGCAATTAAGAAAGGGAAATGAAAAGATGGAGAGAAGTGTCAGATCATACAAAGGTCGGTTGGGGGCATGAAGGTTCATTTCATTTGAGGATTTTTCTTCTCTTATACAGAGGGGCTGAAAATAGAGAAAATAGAAATAACTTTTATCCCTATCACCTTGAGAAATGAGTTGGGTACATGAAGCAAATATTCCTAGAATTTAAATTTTATGCCCAAATGATCTAAAAGATATTGGCACAATTATATTGCTTACTTATAAGGTAATAATTTAACTGAATATATTGTTGACATAAAAAATTATACTACAAAACATCTTCATAACAACATTTCTATATTTACTATAAAATTTAAGTTTTTCTTAGAATCGATTTTTAAATTATATTTTACCTCTAGATAATAACTTTTTATATATAACAACAATAACCATATTTATAGCAGAACGTTTTTTGTAAAATTATTCATCTATAACAGATGTATAGAATCTTAAGATTACTAATAATAATTCTAAAAATATGCACACAATTTTTTCCATTGAACAAAGTTTCTATCTTGCATAAAACATAAGATTTGAAAATCTGCACATGATATATGTTCCATTGGATACCTTTTTGCTAAAAATTTAGACATGAATTTTCGCCAATTCAAGCGTTATATCAGTAGTAAGAGAAAGAAATCTGTGAAACAACTACAATTACAAAGTTATTCCATCAATCTTGAAAGAATTTATTTTCATAGTAATTTTAAAATGTGTGCCTCAGAGTTTAAATTTTTGTACGTTTAGTTATAAATTTATTTATAAAGTATTAGCTTTCTTCAATATATACCTAGTGAAATATGCATATCTTCTGAGATTTTAAATTTGAAGATTTTTATTAATCTTTTATATATAACATTAAAAAAAGATTTTTGGATAAGCTTTATCCATAACAGCCAAAAAATATTTAAACGTCAAATGCTATTATAGGTGTATAACAACCATTCGCTATAAAAGCTAAAAAATATTGGAAGAAATAAGAATGTTATAGATAAATTTGACTGTACTAGGAGAATTATGTTTTAATTAACTTTGTCGTAGCCGGCAATCTACCTACTGATCTTATTTTTTTGTGAATGATTCTGTAGTTATTTTAGGTAATTTAATAGTGTTAAAATTCTTTTGTACTCTTAATGTATAAAAATTAAGCTCATAAGGTCATTGTTGGATTATAGTTATTAATATATTACCTGTAAATATAGCAACTTAACATGTTATAATAATGTAAAAACTAAGTGCACTTACGGTGTAAAATGTTTTTATACATTATTCATCATTTTACCTTGAAAATTGACAAAGTTTACAGAGGTTTGAGAAATTCTAGGTCAAGTTGCTCTTTCTTGCTGATAAATTAACTTTGAAATGATTTCTATTTTTGACGGAATTATTGATTAGTTAACCCAATTAATCATCTAATTTGAGGTCATAGAACTTGAGGTCATAGAACATTTTCCTGTCAATGTATTGGTATTTTTAAATAATAAACAACTGTCCTGTTGACCCTTTACAAAGTCAACTTCAGTTTACAGCATGATACCCTAGAACCGGGTAATAATGGCGTTGTCAACATTAAAATTTTAAGAGATTCAACATGATATAGGAATTATTAAATGTACAGCAGCGCACAAGTCAAAGGAAAATTATACTATAAAAAGTTAAAAATCTAACTCGAATAAGAGTAAAATCAAAAGGATATTCAGTTCTTCAATGTCTCAATCTTTTAAAATACTTTTATGATTGACCCATGCCAATATGTTAAAATTAATATAAAAGAGAATGGTATATAAGCGGACTCAAAATTTAAAGGTAC
Source organism: Nicotiana tabacum (assembly GCF_000715075.1). Lineage (NCBI taxonomy): Eukaryota > Viridiplantae > Streptophyta > Magnoliopsida > Solanales > Solanaceae > Nicotiana > Nicotiana tabacum. Next base: position 59,116,510 of record NC_134082.1, on the reverse strand, counting down.
TGGAGCACATGAGCGAACTACTCAATTAGTACCTTAATCAAACTTTTGATCTTAAGGGTTTCAGATAAAATATACGCCAAATACATATACAACCCATTCAACTTGGACCTACTTTTTATTGTGGCACTCTATCTCAACTTTGTTCTATTTTGACTCTTCAACTCTATTTCTTATGTTTCACTTTAACACAAAAGCTGACTAGTCACATAGTGTGAATTGGCTCACCTGGTAGGCACGTGAGGCAGATTCTTTTTTGGCAAAATTCCTTCCCCAACAGTAATAAAATAACTGTTGGCCACATATTTAATCCACCAACTCCCTTCCCCTTTATTTCATCTTCATCATTTCTGTCACGACCCAATTTCCCCTCCGTTGGGTTTCGTGACGACACCTAGTTTTAAGGACTAGGTAAGCCTAATATTTACGGAAGAACAACAATAATAAATAACATCATAAAAATTCTTCTGGAATGAATCCTTTATATAGAAAACATATCCCAGAACCCGATAGTACAAGTCATAAGCTCTACAGAGTTAACTACCACTTATATATAAACTGTTTGGAAAAGAGTGAAAACCGTTGAATATAAGTAAGAAGGTGACTCCGAAGCCTGCGAAAGCAGCATCAGGTTTACCTTGAGTCTCCTCAGCAATGAACCGCACAACTACTAACTATCGATACCTGGGATCTGCACAACAAAAATGAGGAGCAGAGTAGCATGAGCACACCACGGCGGTGCCCAGTAAGTACCAAGACTAACCTCGGTGGAGTAGTGGCGAGGAATATTCAAGACACCTTCCGGTCTAATAAACTGTACAAATATAAGCATAAGAGCAACGGAACATGATGTATATAAAAAGACTTCACGATATGGCTAACAATACAACAATCACAATAAGGGAAGAAAACAACAAGTAATAGCAAAAATACCATAATAATGACATAGAAGAGTGAGCGAAATCACAAACCCAAATCCTAAATCACAAGTACAGTAAAGGTAAGCAATAACTCAGAACCTACGACAGTGTTCACATCAGGTCTTAGCCAACAAATTCCACGAAGTACCGAACCTCGGACACTCACGGGTCCCAATACCTGAACCCTAACACTTGGCATCCTGTGCCCCCATCACACCTCATGGTCACGCTGACAACTCATTTGCTAACTAGAGCTACTCTCACATATATGTCAAGTAAACGAGGGTGTACATCTATACTCAGCAATATCAGGAGAACTTCATATCCAATGGGAGTGTTCAACTACGTGTATGCTTGTGCAAGTACTTTAACATAGTTTCTACCAGCTAATAAGAATAAGAAAAAGAACGGACAACACGTAAGATGTGTTCTCACAACTTCCACGAGATAAAACTCATACAGGTAAGCGTACCACAACACAATATCAAATAGCAAGAATGCCCCCGGGCCATCACAAATCATCACAATCAATCCCTAATATAGCCCACCTTGTCTCGCCACGTGTGCAATTAATAACATAATAAGTGCCCGCCTTGTTTCGCCACACGCACATCATGATGATCCCACCTTGTCTCGCCACTTGCGCAACCCACATATAAGCATATATATATATATATATATATATCCCATCTTGTCACGCCACATGTGCAATATATCAATAGTAACAATAGCACGATAGAAACCTCGTGCAACCCCTCAACAACAACCGCACGGTAGAGACCTCGTGCACCAACACAACAACAACCGCACGACAGAGACCTCGTGCACCAACACAACCAGCACAACAACAACAATGATAGTAATACAAAATACAGCGAGTGAATCCACTCCAAAACTTCAAATCACAAGGAAGCGGTATAACCAGTTCACAAGAATAACCACAGTAAGAAACTAAAAGGCATAAAGGGAACAATTCAACGAAAGGGGAAACTAACATGTAGTGACGATCCCACAATAAATAAGTCAGTAACAAGAAAATCAACACGAGTCTAGTAGTCCCAAATAAAGGCAAGTCGACAAAGATATAGGTCATCTAAACTCCGTTTAAGGTTGGGAAGTTACGAGAATATTTGACAATTTCAATTAAGAAAAGGTGATCTTAGCTGCACTTAAGACTAGACAATTATAGGAGGGATGATAATAAATCTCAATAACACAAGCCGTTATGAAAATGTAGCATGATAATAAGAGAGACGAAATTCTTCAGTTAAATCAAATAGGATGACAATTAGGCAATAAGAGTAAATCACGAAACAATTAATTTCAATTAAGCATGTAGAGACGAAACTAATAAGCAGGAACTCAGTCATATCAAGAATAACTCCATACATAGTGAATATAAGAACCTAAGAACCCTAAAAGTCCAACTATCCACAATTAAGTCCGAGCACGCACTCGTCACCTCGCGTACACATATTACAATCAACATAGTAGACTCAATCCTAAGGGGAAGTCCCTCACACAAGGTTAGGCAAGATACTTACCTCAAAGACGATAGACCGATACTCTAAAATGCACTTTACGGGTGAAAAGACCTCCGGACAGCTCAAATCAACCAAAATAACTTCAAAGCACAAATAAAACACATACGAAACTATTCCGGATCATAAAGGCTCAATCTTTAAATAAATCCAAAAATTGGTCCAAAAGTCGACCCTCGGACCCGCACCTCGGAACCCGACAAATTTTACACAATCCGAGTCCCATTCCTATATGAGTTCAACCATACAAAAGTTATCAAATTCCGACACCATTTGGTCCCTCGAATCATGATTTTTCATTTTAGAAATTTTCTTCAAAAACCTCCATTTTCCTCAACCCAAAACACAATTTAAATGATAGAAACAAAGGTAAAATCATGGAATATATTAAATTCTAGGTGAAGAACACTTAGCCAATTGATTTGCTTGAAAACCCCCAAAAGAAGCTCCCAAATCCGAAGTTTAAAACTAAAAATATGAAGAAAATGACTAACACTCGATATAAAAGGATTATGCCAGCACTTTCGCATCTGCGATCAAGAAACCACATCTGCGAGACCACATTTTCGAGAAAGAGTCCGCATCTGCGAACTTTGTCTACTTGGCCTGGGACCGTGCATCTGCAGAAATTCAACAGCACCAGCAACACCGTATGAGCGAAAAGTAGAGCCGCAGAAGCGAGAAATTACCCAGGCCTGCATGATCGCAGAAGCGGCTGGGCCCATGCAGAAGCAGAGCCGCACCTGCGCTCAAAGGTCGCAGGTGCGAAAACACCAGAACCAGACTTGTTTAGAACTATGCAAAACATCTGAACCTCGTCCGAAAAACATCCGAGGCCCCGGGACCCCGTCTAAACACACAAACAAGTTCTATAACCTAAAACAGACTTGCTCAAAGTCCCAAATCATATCAAATAATGTAGGAAATACACATCGCTCCAAGAATAAAACTATGAACTTCCAGTTATTTCAACTTTGAAATCTCGTGCCGAACCCAATCAAATCAACTTGGAATGACACCAATTTTTGTAGACAAGTCCAAAATGACATAACGGATCTGCTCCAACTCTCGAAATTGCATTTTGACCCCGATATCACAAAAGTCAACTATGGGTCAAACTTCTCTATTTTCCAAACCTCAACTTTTCCAACTCTCACCGAAACACCTTAATTTACCCTACGGACCTCCAAATCCGAATTTGGACGCCCGCCTAAGACGCAAATCACAATACGAAGTTGTTAAAATCACCTGAAACCCATTCCGGAGCCGTTTACTCAAAAGTTCAATTCCAGTTAAATTCTCTCCACTTAAGCTTTCAAAACTAGATTTCTTCTCCCAATTCGACTCTGAATCATCCGTTAACTGAATTAAACCATGCAAGCAAGTTGATATCCATATTATGAAGCTGTTCCAGACCTTACGCCGTTGAATGGAGCTTAAATTCCCAAAACGACCGGCCGGATCGTTACATCCTCCCTCTGTTAAAATCAACGTTTGTCCTCGAACGTGCCAAGATTCGCCTCGAAGTCCTCAAGTTGCTGAATGCACACTTCCAACATACACCCGCGAGTGATCCTACGTCACCCCAATCCACATAAGCCTGATGACACCATCTTAACTGAAATTTAGCCTTTCTAACAATACCAATAAGACTTAGAGCCAGAATTCTCACCTTCTATCCATTTTAAAAGACCCGATTCTAAATCCATACCCGATATTAGTCTCAACCAGCTGCATCAATTCATGTCAACGCCCATATAGTACAACCTTACAATATGACACATCATACATAGGCCCACAGTAACATTTTTGATCATAATATTCGCCCGAAATCAAATTCAGCACCGGCCATAAGCCTCATACTTAATAGGAACCCGTTTCAAACCTCCAAAACACTAGCGATGATACAATAACCATGAAAACCACATAACTAAACACCCAAACCACCAAATCACAGCTATTACCAACGGGTACACACCCTACAAGCTAAAACTCAAGAAGCACAGGACGAAAATGACTGAATATGGAAAGGGAAATACATAAGGGATCTATCAAACAAGCCCGATAAACAAAAAAATTTCTATCAATACTAATCTACAAAATAATCTAACAAGAAAGAATTAAAGCATATAAAAAATCACAAGGATCTCATAATGATATAACTCCCACCGCGGTACATAACCCGGTCTCAACACATCAAATCACATGAAATCACGAGGGTCCTGCCCTCAACTCTGTATCATAAGTAGGGTACACATCAAACCAGCTGGAAACTCTCACTAGATCAATTCCGTCATAATTTACAACAAGTGCTGGCTCCCACACTGATGGAGCATAAACATCGCGGCTCGTAGCAAAAAATACTCATAAATCACATCAAGCCTACCAAAAAGGACAACAGGAATTTACTACTAGTCTCATAACTCTCAACAAGGCCTAGAAACAAATGATAGGCACGACTGTCACTCATAGAAACTCCCAACAGGGTAATCATATAATGGAGTGCTAATCATGAAACACACCCATAAGTAGAGCACAGATAGGGGAACTCACCCCGATAAGCAGAACTTTAACGAACTATGGATGGTGCTCCTCTATAACAAACCGAAAGCATACCTGAAATGACATCATCAGGCATAGCAGCCCTAAGCCTACTACATGAAACACATCAACAGGCCGGACCTCCCCTCTTGGGCATCCTTTACTTGTCTGAATACCTCGCTGTGGCACATCGGCCCGAAGTCTGGGACAATCTCTCACCATATGGATATTATCTCCACACTCGTTGGAACCTCACTGCTGATGTGGTTGTGGGAACTGTGCGGTACGGGTACTTCGAGACCTATGAACACCTAAATCACTATGCAAATCCTGAAGCACGAACTGAACTAGCTGACCCATAAAACCTCTACCATGATGCACCCTGCCTCCAAAATAAAGACCAGCAGATCTCCCCAGTCTACGGGGCCTCCTTGCCTTCTCAAACTCTCTCTCCTGATCTCATCTGCCCTCCCTCTCATGGCCTCACCTGTCCTCTCTCTCCTGGCCTCGCCTGACCTCTCCCTCATCTCTCTCTTGAGCTAGCATGCCCTCTACCCTCTTAGCAATACCCACGATCTACTGATACGAAATATCCATCTCCAACTCCCGAGTCATGCTAGTCCTGATGCTAGGATGGAGTCCCTCAATTAACCGGTAGACCTTCTCCCGAACAGTAGAAACCAAGGTCGGTGCATGTCTGGCTAAATCGCTAAATCTGATGGCGTAATATGATACTGACATAGTGCCCTGGTGCAGCTGCTCAAACTTCGCGTGCCATGCATCTCGAAGGGACTGAGGTACAAACTCTCTCAGGAACATCTTTAAAAACTGAACCCAAGTAAGTGAAACTGACTCGGCCGGGCTACCAAACTCATATGCCCACCACCACTGATAAGCCGCTCCCCTAAGCTGGAACGTAGTAAAAGCAACCCCACTCAACTCAACAATACCCATAGTACGGAGAATGTGATGGCACTCATCCAGAAAACCCTGTGCACTCTCTGAAGCCAAACCACTAAACGTAGGAGGGTCGTACTTCTTGTACCTCTCAAGCCTAAGCTGCTCTTTTCAGATGCTGCTGCCCTGACTACGGGCTGAACTGGAACCATAGTCTATGGAGACATGACACCTGGCACCTGACCAACATGAACTCTCTGCTCTGGGGTGTGGGCAGCGGGAGTCTGGGTTCCTCCCCCGGGTTGTGAAATAGCTGGTTCAATCGGAATCAACCCCGCCTGACCCAATGTACCAAACATGCTCAGGAACTGTGCTAAGGTCTCCCAAAGTCCGGGGGTAACAACAGGCGCCTCCAGTACCTGCCCCCCAACTGGAGCTACTGGCGGCTCCTCAACAGCTGCTCTGGTAGGTGCTCTAGCTGTGGCACGTACTCCTCGCCGGCCTCTGTCTCTGCCTCCAGCGACACCTACTACACGAGCAGCGTCATCGGTAACTACAATGCGTGTCCTCACTATCTATGAGAGAATGGAATGATAATAGTTCAGACACCGAGATCAATAAGCTCGCATGATAGGAATGAAAGAAGTGAGATTGTCCTAATAGTTCCGTAGCCTCTCGAAGATAATTACAGACGTCTCCATACCAATCCGCAAGACTACTAAACTCGCTTATGACTCGTAGCACCTATGAACCTAGAGCTCTGATACCAACTTGTCACGACCCAATTTCCCCACTGTTGGGCTTTGTGATGGCACCTAGTCTTAAGGACTAGGTAAGCCTAATATTTACGGAAGAGCAACATTAATAAATAACATCATAAAAATTCTTCTGGAATGAATTCTTTATACAGTGAACATATTCCCAAAACCCGGTAGTACAAGCCATAAGCTCTACAGAGTTAACTACCACTTCTATATAAACTGTTTGGAAAAGAGTGAAAGCAGTTGAATACAAGTAAGAAGGTGACTCCGAAGCCTGTAAACACATCATCAGGTTTACCTTGAGTCTCCTCAGCAATGATCCGCACAGCTACTAACGATCGATACCTGGGATCTGCACAATACAAATGTGCAGAAGAGTAGCATGAGCACACCACAGGGTTGGCCAATAAGTATCAAGACTAACCTCGGTAGAGTAGTGATGAGGAACAGTCAAGAAACCTACCGGTCTAATAAACTGTACAAATATAAGCATAAGAACAATGGAACATAATGTATATATAAAGACTACACGATATGGCTAATAATACAACAATCACAATAAAGGAAGAAAATAGCAAGTAATAGCGGAAATACCATAATAATGACATAGAAGAGCGAGCGAAATCACAAACCCAAATCCTAAATCACAAGTACAGTAAAGGCAATCAATAACTCATAACCTACAACAGTGTTCACATCAGGTCTTAGCGAACAAACTCCACGAAGTACCGAACCTCGGACAAACTTACAGCTCACGGGTCTCAATACCTGAACCCTAACACTTGGCATCCTGTGCCCCTATCACACCTCATGGTCACGCTGACAACTCACTTGCTAACTAGAGCAGCTCTCACATATATGACAAGTAAATGAGGGTGTACATCTATACTTAGCAATATCAGGAGAACTTCATATCCAATGGGAGTGTTCAACTACGTGTATGCTTGTGCAAGTGCTCTAACATAGTTCCTACCAGCTAATAAGCATAAGAAAAAGAACGGACAACACGTAATATATGTTCTCACAACTTCCACGAGATAAAACTCATACAGGTAAGCGTACCACAACACAATATCGAACAACAAGAATTCCCCCAGGCCATCACAAATCATCACAATCAATCCCTGATATAGCCCACCTTATCTCGCCATGTGTGTGATAACTAGGGAATATGATGTATTTTACACTCCTTCCTACTTAAATTATGATTAGAAATATGTACAAAATAGTTCCAAAGGCTCACTAGTTATACTTGATTGCAGGTTTGATCAACAAGGTGACAAAGATTCAAAAAACCAGCTAAAAAAGGAGTGCAACTTGCACAAGTACCAAGACAAGACAAAGCTTAGTCAAATAGGACGAGTACGACCGCATACCATTCTGTGCAGTCCGCACAAGTGAAGTTCAGAGTAGTTGTTATTCAGGCCTAAAGGCAATGCGGCCGCAAGGGGTTTTGTGCGGTCTGTATTGGGACCATTGAAGCCGCACTCGATTTAGTGTGGACCATGGAGCCAAGATTCAGAGAGGTGGTGTTTTGGAGGATGAAGGTCAATTCGGTCCGCATTCCTTTTTGTGCGGACCGTACTAGTAGCCACCGCGGCCGTACTCAATTTCGTGTGGTCCGTATTGCCCAAGTTGAGAGAGCTAGATATTTAAGTCAAGAGCCTTAGTGTGGCCGCACTGGATTTTGTGTGGCCCGCACTAGCCCCACAGGGGTATTTTTGTCCAGATTTTTCAGCCTAGTATAAATAGATTTTTTTCCCATTTTTAGGTCATCGGATAGTTTGTACTGAGAGCTACGCTCGTGACTTCGTTCCTTTTAGCTATTTTGAGTAATTTTAGCGTAATTTCAACATTGAATCTTCAAGTTTAATTTAGCAATTAATTATATGGGTTTTCTTCATCTATTTCTTTGTTTTCTTCTCTAATTATGAGTAGCTAGACCCATTAACTAGGGTTGTGTCTCAACCCTAGTGTGGGTAATTGATGGGTCTTGTGTTTTGATGCTTGATTGTCTATGGGTGTTTGATATTTGGGCTAATTTAGGGTTTTAATTGTGAATTAGTTGTTGCAAACACTAGTTTATGCCTAGTAGACTTTGGCTCTTCTTGAGAAAGAGAGCCTAAGTCCATGAAATTAGCCCAACAAGGAATTGGGGTGTACTGAAGAGATTGATAGCCCCAATTAAAGGGTTAAACCTAGAGATAGTAATACCCGACTTGAACCTTGATTGCTTGCACAAATTTGCATACCCAATTGGTCTTGAGAAAGTCAATTCGGGCAAAATCACTCGAACTACCGAGAGGTGTAAAGTGAATAAAATCGTGCAATGGTTATATAATACTCCTTAAATGTGACAATCTAGCTTTAAACTCAAGAATCCGTCAATTGACCACCTAGGCGAAAGTCACTACCCTAGTGCCTTTTAATCAATTGAACAACTCGTAATAGTTTTACCTTAGTTTTATTTAGCTTAATTTAGCATTGAAGCATTATAAAATTAGAATCATAATCAAAACCAAAAATGTGTAGAAGTGCAATTAAGAGCAAATACGCAACTCCACTTTAGATAGACACTTAACTCCAATATCTAGCTCCCTGAGGAAATCGATCCCGACCTTAATCGGGTAAAAGCTGCTTCGACCTCTCTCGCTACTCTATAGTAGTGCAGGGTTGGCCTCGATCACTTTTTGGCGCCGTTGTTGGGGAGCTAACGGTTTTGGCTATATATCTAAATAGTTTTGTGTATTGTTCTTGCTTCCTTCTGTGTTACTAATTTTCTTGTGTCACAACTTCAGGTACAAAATGGCAGCAAACTTAAACAATGGACATCTTGGAGATCTTCCGCCGGGGGAGGAAGTAGATGACAATGTTGAAGATGAGGTCCCTATTGTGCCTCAAGGACAAAGGAGAGGCCGCCAGGCCAATGAGAATATTCCAGACCCTCCCCCGCCACCTCCAAGAGTGGCTTCTCGAGTGCTTCCAAACCAAGGATATGCAAGTGCAACTGTCCCGCCCCGGATTCGGGCGGGCAATTTCCAAATTACCAATATGATGCTGACATTGCTGGAGCAGTGTGGGTATTTCACGGGCGCTGCCAGTCAAAATGCTTACAAACATCTCAAGGGGTTTGTGGATACCTATTGGGGGAGCAAGCAAACTAATGTGTCCGAAGATGCACTTCAGTTGAGACTCCTCCCATTCTCACTTAGAGGGAAGGCATTGGATTGGCTCGAGCAACTTGCCAACCATTCCATCACTACTTAGGATGAGTTGGCGGACAAGTTCATTGCAAAAGTTTTCTCACCAGGGCATATGGCAGCATTAAGAGATGAGATCTTGGCTTTCAAGCAGAAGCCCACCGAACCTTTGCATGATATTTGGGAGCATTATAGAAAAATGGTGAAGGAATGCCCCAACAATGATATGATTGAGGCGATGATCCAACAGACTTTCTACCAGGGCATTAACACAACAAATCAGTGCATAGTGAACCAACCTACTGGAGGCAACTTTATGATGCTGTCTTATGATGAGGCTTGTGACATTCTTGACGAGATGGCTGACACTTCGTCTGCTGGGAAAAGTAGAGCCAATGTACCCCAGGGTAACCCTACAGCTACTCATTTGCACAAAGAGTTACATGATAATGGGCATGCTATAGCTGAGTTGACAACTACAATGAACCAACTAGCAAAGACACAATTGCAACAAGTCCAAAATCCTCACCAAGTGAATGCCATGGAGGGTGTCAACATACTTGTCAACAAAAGAAGACAAAGAGGTCAACAGAACCAAGGGAATTCAGAACAATTTGACAATGAATGTGGTGGATTTCAAGATGATAGTTATGATGGACAGAGTGAAGAGGTGCAATACGTGAACAATTATCAAGGCCAAAGGGGAAATTCTTCCAACTAACAACAATGGAGACCCCAAGGCAATTGGGGCAATCAACAACAACAAGGCAATGGTAATTGGGGGAACAACAACCAAAACAATAGCTGGGGTAATCAGAACAACAATCAAAACAATCAAGGAAATTGGAATGGTAACAACAATAATTGGGGTGGTAACAACAATCAAGGTGGATGGAATAATTGAAACCAAGGAAATCGGGGGCAAGGCTTTCAAAGGCCCCCAATGTACCAACAACCGAACAATCCACCCCCATTTCCATCCCAAGTTCCTAGTTCTTCTAGCAATGATATGGGTAGAATTGAAATGATGCTCAAACAAATGATGAAAAAGAATGCAGATTCTAATGCGCAGTTGGCTTCCCACAATACCTCAATTAGAAACTTGGAGGTGCAGTTAGGCCAAACCTCACAGTCTTTGAATACTCGTCCTAAGAGGGCTCTACCTAGTGATATGGTGGTTAACCTGAAGGGTGGGAACAATCATGCTATGGCGGTAACTACAAGAAGTGGGAGAGGCGGTGAAGTGAATGCCTCCAAACAAAAGCAAATTTTGAGTGATAAAGTTGAGTTGCAAGAAGATGAAGTTCCTTTGGTGGTTGAAAATGTGATTGATGACAATGTGAAAGAAGAAGTGAGGATTGATATTCAAGATGACGAGGTGGAAACTTACAATTATGTGAACCCGTCTAGGGGACACGTAATAGACATGCCAGAGTTGGTTGTGCCTAAAGCCAAGGTACCTTTGCCAAGGCCACCTCCGCCTTATCCTCAAAGGATTGCGAAGCAGAAAAATGAGAATCAGTTTAAAAAGTTCATTGACATGATGAAGAGCTTATCCATTAATGTGCCGTTGGTGGAGGCTCTTGAACAAATGCCGGGCTATGCTAAATTTATGAAGGACTTGGTAACAAAGAAACGGTCCATGGATTGTGAAACTATAAAGATGACTCATCAAGTTAGTGCAATAATGCGTTCAATGGCCCCGAAGCTTGAAGATCCTGATGCTTTCACCATTCCTTGCACCATTGGGAGTGCGAACTTTGCTAAGGGTTTATGTGATTTGGGGGCTAGTATCAATTTGATGCCCTACTCAGTTTTCAAAACTTTGGGTATTAGGAAACCTAGGCTGACTTCCATGAGATTACAAATGGAGGATAGAACGATGAAGAGACCATTGGGTATTATTGATGATGTGCTTGTCTGGGTGGACAAATTTATCTTGCCAGCTGACTTTGTGATCTTCGATTGTGAGGTGGATTATGAAGTTCCTATCATTTTAGGGAGACCTTTCCTTGCTACTGGGAAGGCGTTAGTTGATGTGGAAGCAGGGGAACTCACCTTCCGTATGGGTGATGAAAAAGTGGTCTTTCATGTGTGCAAGTCAATGAAGCAACCCAACAGTTCCAAGGTGTGATATTTTGTAGACCTTGTCACGACAGTGATAGTTGATGATACCAGTGCAATGATCAATGTGGAGGACCCTCTTGAGGCCGTTTTGTTGAATCTTGACATCAATGAGGATGCAAGCCGGGTGGAGTGTGTAAATGCGTTACATGGAATGGGCTCGTACTCTTATGAGCCTAGAAAACTTTTCTTTGGATCTCGAGAATAGGAAGACTCCACCAACAAAGCCTTCAATTGAGGAACCTCCGGTGTTAGAGTTGAAGTTGTTGCCTCCACACCTCACGTATGAGTTCTTAGGCCAAAGTTCTACTTTGCTAGTTATTTTTTCCTCTTGTCTTACTAACATGCAGGTTGATGCCACATTGGTGGTGCTACAAAAGCGGAAAAGGCAATTGGATGGACTTTAGCTGATATTTGGGGGATAAGCCCCGCATTCTGTTTGCATAAGATTATTCTGGAAGATGATGCAAAGCCCTTATTGGAGCATCAAAGGAGGTTGAACGAGGCAATGCAAGAAGTTGTGAAAAAGGAGGTGATCAAGTGGTTGGATGTCGGGGTTGTGTACCCCATCTCTGATAGCTCTTGGACTTTACTGGTGCAATGTGTACCGAAGAAGGGTAGCATGACCGTGGTTGCAAATTCGCAAAATGAGTTTATTCCTACCAGAACCATCACCGGTTGGCGGGTATGCATGGACTACCGCAAATTGAATAAAGTGATCCGCAAAGATCACTTTCCTTTGCCTTTTCTTGATCAGATGTTAGACCGACTTGCTGGACGTGCCTTCTACTGTTTCTTGGATGGGTATTCTAGGTACAACCAAATCTTGATTGCTCCGGAAGATTAGGAAAAGACCACATTCACTTGTCCATATGGCACTTTTGCCTTTTCTAGGATGCCTTTTAGGTTATGTAGTGCACTGGCTACATTCCAACGGTGTATGATGACCATTTTCACCGATATGGTGGAAGACATTTTAGAGGTGTTCATGGACAACTTTAGTGTTGTGGGTGATTCATTTGATGAGTGCTTGAAGAATATTGATAGAATTTTAGACCGTTGTGAAGAAACCAATCTTGTTCTCAATTGGGAGAAATGCCACTTTATGGTGGAAAAGGGCATAGTTCTTGGGCATAAAATTTTAAAGCATGGTATTGAGGTAGACAAAGTAAATATTGATGTGATTTCAAGGCTCCCTCCCCTACCTCTATCAAGAGAGTTAGAAGTTTTCTTGGGCATGCGGGGTTCTACCAGAGATTTATCAAAGACTTTTCGAAGGTAGTGAAGCCTTTATGCAAGCTATTGGAAAAAGATGCCAAGTTCGTGTATGATGAAAAATGTATGCAAGCCTTTGAACTTCTCAAGCATAAGTTGACCACCACTTCTATCATTACAGCACCTAATTGGAGCTTGCCCTTTGATATCATATGTGATGCGAGCGATGTTGCAGTTGGGGCAGTTTTGGGTCAAAGAGTGAACAAAATGTTTCATCTGGTGTACTATGTGAGCAAGACAATGAATGATGGTCAAGTGAACTACACGGTGATCGAGAAAGAACTTTTGGGTATTGTGTTCGCAATGGATAAATTTCGGCCGTATCGCATGGGTGCCAAGGTCATAATCCATACTGTCCATGCCGCACTCCGATACTTGATGATGAAGAAGGATTCCAAAGCTAGACTGATGCGATGGGTCTTGTTACTTCAAGAGTTTGATTTGGAGATTGTGGACTGGAAGGGTAGTGAAAACCAAGTGGCAGACCACTTGTCCCGCTTGGAGGAGGAGGAGAGGCCTCGTGATGGCCTAGAGATCAATAATTTATTTCCCGACGAACAACCCCTTTCGTTGTCGGTGAATGGTATGCCATGGTTTGCGGATGTTACTAATTTCCTTGTGACTGGTATAATCCCGTGTGAGCTCTCTTCTAACCAAAGGAAGAAGCTCAAACAGGATAGTTTGGATTTCTATTGGGATAAGCCGTACTTGTTCAAGATTTTCACGGATGGTGTGATTCGAAGGTGTGTCCTGGAGGAAGAGTAATTGAGTATCTTGGAGGCCTGTCATTCCTCTCCCTATAGTGGCCATCACGGCGGGGCGAGGACGGCTTCCAAAGTTCTTAGTTGTGGATTTTATTGGCCAACTTTGTACAAAGATGCAAGTGAACTAGTGAAGAGGTGTGATAAATGTCAAAGAGCGGGTGGAATTTCGAAGAAAGATGAGATGCCTCTCAATACCATTCTTGAGGTTGATATTTTTGATGTATGGGGCATTGATTTTATGGGCCCGTTTGTTAGCTTGTTTGGGAACACATACATTCTTGTGGCGGTGGACTATGTTTTAAAGTGGGTTGAAGCCGTGGATTTGCCCAACAATGAAGCCCGAAGTGTTGTTGCATTTCTCAAGAAGAGCATTTTTACAAGGTTTGGTACTCCTCGTGCAATCATAAGTGATGGGGGGTCTCATTTTTGCAATATAAATTTTGACACTTTGCTTGCAAAGTATGATGTCAATCACAAGGTTTCTACTCCCTATCATCCTCAAGCAAATGGTCAAGTTGAAGTCTCTAATAGGGAAATCAAGAGCATATTGTCAAAGACAGTCAATGCAAATAGGACCGATTGGTCAAAGAAGTTAGATGATGCTCTATGGGCTTATAGGGCTGCTTACAAGACTCCGATTGGTATGTCTCTGTATCGGTTGGTGTTTGGAAAAGCTTTCCATCTACCGGTTGAGTTAGAGCACGTGGCCATATGGGCTTTGAGGAAGCTAAATCTTGAATGGGATGTTGCAGCCAATCTTTGTGTGTAGCAGCTTAATAAACTTGATGAATTCTGATTCCATGCCTACTCCAGTTTGTCTTTGTTCAAGGACAGGATGAAGTACCTTCATGATAAATATGCTCGCAGCAAGGAGTTCAAAGTGGGTCATTTGGTTCTCTTGTTCAACTCTCGGTTACGTCTGTTTCCGGGAAAGCTCAAGTCAAAATGGAGTGGACCTTTTGAAGTGGTGTGTGTGACCCCATTTGGTGCACTTGATTTAAAGAAAAAAAATGGGGAAGTTTTCAAAGTGAATGGGCATAGGGTCAAGCACTACTTGGGAAAAATTGATGACAGCCACGTGGTGGCACTTCTTCATCTCAAATGATTTGATGGTAACCTGTGTCATGCCGCGACGTTAAATCAGACGCTTCTTGGGAGGCAACCCATGTGTTTTTATTTTTGTTTTCCTTTAATTTTCATTGTAGTTTAGGATTTATTTTTGGACTGACTGGTTGTGAGATGCTATAGGATTGTGTTGATGCAGTGCAGGACAAGTGAAGAAAAAATTGTTCAAGTCTCTGAAGTTTGCAATATGGACCGCACTACATTTAGTGCAGCTGCAAAGAACTTAGTGTGGGGGCACAAAAATCAGTGCGAACCGCACTGTTGATGGATGAAAAAGCCAACTTTCTGGAGTTTTCCACTGCGACCGCATTGCATTTTGTGCGGTCCGCGGTGAACCACTGCGGCTGTAAAGCATTTTGTGTGGACCACAGTGGTTTCCTTCTCAAACTTGTATAATGTTGTATGGTGCAGACCGCACTGCATTTTGTGTGGTCTGCGGTGGGTAGGTAAGCTAGGCCCCAGGTCTTTTTCTATAAATAGGACTTGAAGCCCTCATTTTGAACTTTTCGATCTTTTAACTCTCAGAGCTTTAAAAATCACTGTTCATCCCCACTTATTGCACGTAACTGATCACTAAGGCCTAATCATCATCACATCATCTCACTTCTGGTACTTTCATTTCTTTTCAATTGTTAATGTTATTATTTTCATTAAAATTTTGTTTTCTTAGCTCTTCTTCTATTTTTCCCGTATTTCTTTTGATTTGGTAAGATTAGGTTAGTTACTTTCTTGTTTAAAGTAGGATTAGGTAGTTAAATGACTTAACTAACACTTAGGGACCCTTTAATAGGTGAAAAAATAGACTTAAATTGAACATTTCATGAACCCTAGGTTGGTGCTGTATTTTGGTGCTCAGTGTGGACCGCGGTGGAAATTATGCGGTCCGCGATGCCCCTATGCGGTACTCAATGGCATTTTGTGCGGACCGTATTGAAGAATGTTCTGAAACTTGATCATTGAGGGCCGCAACTACATTGCATTTTGTGCGGTCCGGGGTGCCTCAATGCGGACCACATTGCCATTTTGTGTGGTCTGCGGTGCATTTATTCAGAGAGTGGGTAGTCTGAACCCCACCTCTGTGCGGACCGCGGTGCCATTTTGTGCGGTCCGCTTTGGCCTTTGTGCGGCCGCACTACATTTTGTGCGGACCGCATTCTGCAATGTTTTACCGTCATGCAACTATTTTTCTTGCAACTCTGAATTACACTAATTATATTGATACTAACAAAGCATGATTGAATTTGTTTTCAGACAATGGTGAAACAAAGAGGCATGGGTGCTAAACAAGCATGTAGAGGAGAATCCTCCCGGGGTGGGAAACAAAAGATGATAAAGTTGACCCCCAAGCCCGACAAAATATAAAAAACACAAGAAAACTCATCAAAGCTGCTGATAGGGCTATTGATCAGTCGGGGAGTGAGTACGAGCCCTCCCGGGAGACATCATCAGACTCAGTGCCAGAGTACATTGCTGACTGGCCTAAGAGAAATAGACTGAGAGACACTTCTCCACTTTCCCCCACTGCCCAAGCTTCAGTACGTGTATCTTCTAAGTTGTCTGAGGGCTCAGCTGCCGGTAGTGGAAATGAATACTCCACCTCTCCCACAACTTTATTATCCAGAGAGGGTGCAAAAAGAGAAGAAGAGGTAGTAGGAGAAGAAGAGGTAGTAGGAGAAGGGGGTGAACCTCAGGTGGGAGGAGTGGCGAGAACTAGAAATCTGGAGGTGTGTCAAGACCATTTTGTGAGTGAGGTGGCCTACCATAAGTTCAGAGAATGGTGGCCTGTGAGGAAATTAATTCCGAAGCGAAGTTTTGTGGATAGAGACCTCTTGCCTCACAATTCCAATGTAAGAAAATAGTTTAGAGAGGGAGTGGGCTGGGAGTACTTCTTAAGCAACTGTGTGGATGCAAACGAGCACCTGGTCAAGGAATTCTACACCAATACTGCCCACATCAAGAAGGGCACCAAAGTGACCAAGGTACGGAATTTTAAAGTGCTATTTGATGGGAAAGCAATAACTGACTACTTGGGCTTCAATGAGGAGGATGAATCACTACATCTGGAGAAGATGGCATTAGGTGAGGTGTCCCGTACTTGGTTGGCACAGTACTTGGCAATCCCAAGTACCACCCCCGATTGGTTGAATGCGAGAGTGAAGATCTTAAGGAGAAGTTTGAATTTCGAGGCTAAGGGATGGGAGACATTCGTATGCAGCAGACTGGATCCCACTACCCACAACAACTCACTCCCTCTTCACCGGGCAGTACTGGTAGCATCAATTATGGTGGGGTACCCGATTAACGTCGGGAATATGATGTCTCGGGTTATTACGCAGGTAGTGAGTGAAGGTGACAGAAACTGCCCCTTCCCCAGCTTCTCAACATCTACTTTAGGGACCTAGAGGTAGAAAAGCAAAAATTTGATGTCGAAGTGAAAGCAAAGGCACCGTTCTCATGGTACAGCATACAGGGTGATGACAACCCTAAAGGCAAGAACTACAAGGGAATAGCCACTACTTCAACTGACCAGTCTGAAGAGCCAGTAGTGGTAGTGGATCCTACTCAGCCTTCTTCCACCTCAGCAGACATGCCCCCTGGTCCATCCACTTCAGTAGTTCCAGACATACCCTCCACTCCGGCCTACCCAGTGACTTCCCACTATCTGAGTCAAGCCCTTCATAGTATCAACAACTGGATGCAGATAGCTTCCTCTAAGTTGTCTGTCCTTACTACTACAGTGGCATCTCAATCGGCACCTCTGCCTCCACAGGTCCCACAGTCTATTGAGGACGCCCTCAAGGATATTCTCAACAACCAGAAGAAGATCCTGAACACTCAGAAAAGTGCTTACAGAGGCTGTGGATTCTCATGGAAAAGCTCTCAAGGAGCTTGCTAGGGAGGCAAAGAAGATGAGAAAGACTCGGGCTTCCAAGGAGTCCATGAAAGAGTTGCGGGTTGAGGTTGACAGGTTGAAGGCAGATCACCTGCCTTTGGATTTATTGCTAGATGACCCGGTGCCAGTAGCCCATCCCCAGTCAGTGCAATCGGAGAGGCCTCCCAAGAGGAAAAGGGTGATTCCCCATGCAGATGACACAGTCATACAGTTGGAGGACCCGCAGGGAGATTCCTCCGGCCAGCTCCAGGAGTTAGCCCACGACTCGGTCCAGGCACAGGTCCCAGTAGAGCCACAGGTTATAGGGAGCCAGTATTAGGTTCCCGAGCTTATAGAGGACCCAGGTACCACTCAGGATCCCATGCAGACAGACAAGCTATAGAGAGTTTTTGTATCCTCTTCCCTTTAATTTTGGCACTTATTTTGCTTAGTTGGCATTGAGGACAATGCCAACTTTCATTTGAGGGGGTAGGCCCTACTTTGATTTGTCGGATGACTGTATATATATGACAAATTTTATTATCTCTTTCTTTCCTTTTCATCTTTGGTATGTATATAGCTTTAGCACTTCATTACATTTTTCGTACTTTTCACTTTGGGTCTGTATATAAAAGTTATGTTACATTGTATATATTCATCCCCTTATTATATATTCGATCAAACCCCTATTGTATATATTCATTTTACTTTCCGCAATTTTTCTTTCTTAGCTTCTTATTTGTGTTCGTAGCTTCTTGTTTTGGATTTTTGCAATAAGCCTTTGGTTTTCTTAATGCCACGGTTCTTTCCAAAGGTGGAATTTGTGTGAACCGGATGGCTCTTCCCGATGATAGATGGCATGGCTACCTTCTTAAGGGTTTGAGTCTATTTTTCCTTTCTTTTTGCTTTTTAGTAGTTAGTGGTTAAGAGTGCCTCAAGCAAAGCTTCACTTGGGCCTAGCACATTTGCCTTTGATGTTATGGTCAAAAATAAATCATTGTATATAGGATGGTGAAAGTTATGACCTTGAGACTCTTTTGTTGGCCGATAATCACCAAGTGGTTTTTCCGAACCATTGTGTACTCAAATCTTATCTAAGGTTGTTGTGGGCCCCCGACTCTGTGTCTTTAGCGATCCCATAGCTTGTGTGGTGAGAAATTTGCATTGCAAGTCCAAGTCCTAAGCCATCGGTCTAGAACTTACCCTGAATGTTTGTTGAGGCGAAATCCTAAGTGAATTTTGACTTGAGATATGATTATAGGCTTTCCTTGATCCAAATGATAGCTTGAACACTTCCATATCCTACCAATGATAAAATCTCTAGTCAACCCTTTTTGAGCCTTAGACCTTTTTCCTTCAAGAACTAGAATACAAGCCTTTACCCGTTCTAAAAGATACCTTCTCTTGGCACCCGATCTTTCCTTAGCACATGGCAAAAGTATAAGTTTGGGGGAGAGACGAGGATTGCAACAAAGTGGTAAAAAGGCACAAAATGAAGAAAAGGAAAGGCAGTGAAAAAGAAAGAAAAGCAAAAAAGATAAAAAGAATGTTTAATATAGAAATGAATAAAGGGATTCAAGAAAAGCAAAGAATGAAAGGTGTGGAAAGTTAAGAAAGGAGAAAAGATTTGAAATGAACAAGAAAGAGTGACAGTGTGTCTCTCTAACCCCTTAAAAAGAAGTGAAATGACTTAAAAAGTCAAGTGAATGTGTGCCAAAATGAAACAAAAAAAGTTCTTAAGGGAAGATGGAACCTACTTAGACCAAACATTTCCTACCCTGAACCAAAAGCCTTCACTATGTCTCCACAAAAGCCCTATATGATCTTGAGTTGAATGAAGCTTACATTAGTGGTGACTCACATAAGGGTCACGCATATAGTACTTAGAGCCGGACTTGTGACTTTTCCTTGAGAGAGATGAGTAAGTTTCCATTAACCATGTTCTGAGTGCCACTATCCCAAAGGTGAGGTTTGCTTAGGGAGAGTTGAGGATGTGTGAGTTTGGGTTCCACAATGACCAAAGTAATAGAAAGAGTTCTTTGATGTGTTGAGTCAACTCTTGATGCTCTTGTGTCGCACTTAATCCATGGTGTTTAAAAGAGTAAAATATTGTTAATGATTCATTTGTATTGAGGGCAATTGTTAGTCCCAATTGATGCTAGATGAGGTCACTTTAGGACAGCTGAAGTTTCTTGGATTTTTTCTTAAGGGGTGAGTCTTATTTTGTTTGCTTAAGGACAAGCAAAAGCTTAAGTTTGGGGGAGTTGATAACTAGGGAATATGATGAATTTTACACTCCTTTCTGCTTAAGTTTTGATTAGAAATATGTACAAAATAGTCCCAAAGGCTCACAAGTTGTGCTTGATTGCAAGTTTGAACAACAAGGTGACAAACTGTCAAAAAATCAGCTAAAAAAGGAGTGAAACTTGCACAAATACCAAGACAAGACAAAGCTCAGTCAAACAGGGCCAGTGCGGCCGCACACCATTCTGTGCGGTCCGCACAAGTGAAGTTCAGAGAGGTTGTTATTCAGGCCTAAAGGCAATGCGGCCGCAAAGGGTTTTGTGCGGTCTGCATTGGGATCATTGCAGCCGCATTCGATCTAGTGCGGTCCGCGGAGTCAAGATTCAGAGAGGTGGTGTTTTGGAGGATGAAGGTCAATGCAGTCTGCATTCCTTTTTGTGCGGACCGCACTAGTAGCCACCGCAGCTGTACTTGATTTTGTGCAGTTCACATTGCCCAAGTTCAGAGAGCTAGATATTCAAGTCAAGAGCCTTAGTGCGGCCGCACTCGATTTTGTGCAGTCCGCACTAGCCCCGCAGAGGTATTTTTGTCCAGATTTTTCAGCCTAGTATAAATAGATTATTTTCCCATTTTTAGGTCATCATATAGTTTGTACTGAGAGTTGTGCTCGTGACTTCATTCCTTTTAGCTATTCTAAGTAATTTTAGCGTGATTCCAACATTGAATCTTCAAGTTTAATTTAGCTATTAATTATTATGGGTTTTTCTTCATCTATTTCTTTGTTTTCTTCTCTAATTATGAGTAGCTAGCCTCATTAGCTAGGGTTGTGGCTCAACCCTAGTGTGGGTAATTGATGGGTCTTGTGTTTTGATGCTTGATTGTCTATGGGTGTTTGATATTTGGGATATTTATGGTTTTAATTGTGAATTAGTGGTTGCAAACACTAGTTTATGCCTAGTAGACTTTGGCTCTTCTTGAGAAAGAGAGCCTAAGTCCATGAAATTAGTCCAACAAGGAATTGGGGCGTACTCAAGAGATTGATAGCCCAAATTAAAGGGTTAAACCTAGAGATAGTAATACCCGACTTGAACCTTGATTGCTTGCACAAATTTGCATACACAATTGGTCTTGAAAAAGTCAATTCAGGCAAAATCACTCGAACTACTGAGAGGTGTAGAGTGAGTAGAATTGTGCAATGGTTATATCATACTCCTAAATGTGACAATCTAGCTTTAGACTCAAGAATTCATCAATTGACCACCTAGGCGAAAGTCACTACTCTAGTGTCTTTTAATCATCTGAACAACTCGTAATAGTTTTACCTTAGTCTTATTTAGCTTAATTTAGCATTGAAGCATTATAAAATTAGAATCATAATCAAAACCAAAAATGTGTAGAAATGCAATTAAGAGCAAATACGCAACTCCACTTTAGATAGACACTCAACTCCAATATCTAGCTCCCTGAGGAAATCGATCTCGACCTTAATCGGGTAAAAGCTGCTTCAACCTCTCTCGCTACTCCATAGTAGCGCAAGGTTGGACTCGATCAATGTGCAATTAATAACATAATACGTGCCCGCCTTGTTTTGCGACACACACATCATGATATTCCTTCCTTGTCTCGCCAAATGCGCAACCATATATAAGCATATATACATATCCCGTCATGTGCAATATATCAATAGTAACAATAGCATGGCAGAAACCTCGTGCAACCCCTCAACAACAACTGCACGACAAAGACCTCGTACACCAACACAACAACAACCGTACGACAGAGACCTCATGCACCAACACAACCAGCACAACAACAATAATAACAATAATCGAAAATACAGCGAGTCAATCCACTCCGTTTAAGGTTGGGAAGTTATGAGAATATTCGACAATTTCATTTAAGGAAAGGTGATCTTAGCTGCAATTAAGGCTAGGAGATTATAGGAGGGATGATTATAAATCTCTATGACACAGACAGTTATGAAAAGGTAGCAGGATAATAGGAGAGACGAAATTCTTCAGTTAAATCAAATAGGATGACTATTAGGCAATAAGAGTAACTCATGAAGCAATTAATTTCAATTAAGCATGTAGAGACGAAACTAATAAGCAAGAACTCAGTCATATCAAGATTAACTTCATACATAGTGAATATAAGAACCTAAGAACTCTAAAAGGCCAACTATCCACAATTAAGTCCGAGCACGCACTCGTCACCTCACGTACACAGATTACAATCAACATAGAAGACTCAATTCTAAGGGGGAAGTCCCCCACACAAGGTTAGGTAAGATACTTACCTCAAAGACGACAAACCGATACTCTAAAATGCACTTCACAGGTGAAAAGACTTCCGGACAGCTCAAATCCAACCAAAATAACTTCAAAGCACAAATAATATACATAAGAAACTATTCCGGATCATAAAGGCTCAATCTTTAACAAAATCCAAAAATCGGTTTAAATGTCAACCTCCATATGAGTTCAACCATACAAAAATTATCAAATTCCCATATGAGTTCAACCATACAAAAATTATCAAATTCCGATACAATTTGGTCCCTCGAATCATGATTTTTCATTTTAGAAATTTTCTTCAAAAACCCCCATTTTCCTCAACCCAAAACACAATTTAAATGATAGAAACAAAGGTAAAATCATGGAATATATTAAATTCTAGGTGAAGAACACTTACCCAATTGATTTGCTTGAAAACCCCCAAAAGAATCTCCCAAATCCGAAGTTTAAAACTCAAAATAAGAAGAAAATGGATAACCCTCAATATAAAAGGATTCTGCCCGGAATTCCACATTTACGGGACCGCATTTGCGAGAAAGAGTTCGCATCTGCAAACTTTGGTTACTTGGCCTGGGATCACATCTGCGGAAATTCAACGGCACCAGTGGCACCACAGGAGGGAAAAGTGGAGCCGCAGTAGCGAGAAATTACCTAGGCTTGTATGACCGCAGAAGCAGAGCCGCACCTGCGCTCCAAGGTCGCAGGTGCGAAAACACCAGTACTAGACCTGTTTAGAACTATGCAAAACATCTGAACCTCGTCCGAAACACACTCGAGGCCCCCAGGACCTTGTATAAACACACAAACAAAGTTCTATAACCTAAAACACACTCAAGGTCTCAAATCATATCAAACAGCGCCGGAAATACACATCGCGCCAAGAATCAAACTATGAACTTCCAATTCTTCCAAATTTGAAAACTCGTGCCGAACCCAATCAAATACACTCAGAATGATGCCAAATTTTGTAGACAAGTCCAAAATGATATAACAGAGCTGCTACAACTCTCGGAATCGCATTTCATACCTAATATCACAAAAGCCAACTTTGGGTCAAACTTCTCCATTTTCCAAACCTCAAGTTTTCCAACTTTCACCGAAATGCCTCAATTTACTATACGGACTTCCAAATCCAAATCCGGACGCCCATCTAAGACCCAAATCACAATATAAAGCTGTTGAAATCACCCAAAACCCATTCCGGAGCCGTTTACTCAAAAGTTCAATTTCGGTCAAATTCTCACCGCTTAAGCTTTCAAAACTAGATTTCTTCTCCAAATTCGACTCTGAATCATCCGTTAACTGAATTCATACATGCACGCAAGTCGATATCCATATTATGAAGCTGCTTCAAACCTTATGCCGCTGAATGGAGCTTAAATTCCCAAAACAACTGGCTGGGTTGTTACAATTTCCTTCCACATTCACTGTTGCCCAATCTTCATTCTCAAAGTTCTAAAGTTTTCATCTGCCGATTTCATACCTGGCCATCTAAAAAATTTCAAACTTTTGCAATTTTATTGTTCGTTTATTTATTTGTTTACCGTGAAAATGGTAACAATAATTAAATTTGTAAATGGGATTCTAAAAATACGTGATCTATTCCCGAGCTAGTTGTTAGAGCAGTTGATCCTAAGAGCGTGAAACTTAATAATGAAATGTGAGCTAAAACAAGACAGTAATCAAACTGAAGGGGCATGTTGCCCGGATGCAAAGACGGTCAATAAGGACCTCGAGGTCGGGACTTGAATCGAGCTCGAGCTATCGGGGACAACCGGGAATAGGATAACAATTAAGGATACAATTAAGAAAGTCTCTTTACCGCCAAAGTTTCACAATATAGCATGAAATAAGTAAGAAGACAATAGATGTTAAAGCGGCCTTGAGCCAGTGAGAATGAACAAAATAGGAGAAAGAGAGAGGGATATTATTGCTTTAGTGGAGAAATAGAGCAACAATAGCCTTTTACAAAGTGGTGTGTGTTCCCCTTATATAGGCGAGGGAACACGGTATGGTACAGAGTGCATTAAATGTAAATATACGGGGATGGGACGACTAGACATGATACAGAGCCTATTGATTCTAGCTGCTTGCCTCGGGAGTTCCCCGTCTTTATAACCTTTGCTAGGTCATGGACAGATCCCTTAACCTTGGAGCCTTTGCAGGGCAGTGGATGATCCTCAAGATAAAGAGCCCGATCATGATCCCACAACCTTGAGATGCTGACATGACATTCCGAATATACCTTAATGGCGGGAAATGGATTCCCCTGATTTCACCGCATACATTGTTCTAATTAATTTTTTGTGGGTTTATTTCATCTAAGCTTGAAGTTTAAAGTGAATCCATGTATCAAGAAAATTATTTTTTTATAATGGAATTGATATTTGTTCTTGTGGATTTCAAGTTAAACTGAAAGTATTATAGATATCAAGAAATCCAGGTCGTCGCTTTTATGAGTGTAAATTTGATAAAGTAAGTGAAGCAGTTTCGAATTTCATTTTTAGTGTTGTCATTTTCTTGTGTAAATAAGAAGTAGACGTAATTTTACTCAAATACGATCGGGTTCGGGTATTTTAGTATTGATCCATTTGACATGGATAAAAAAATCAAGTGGCAACATTTAATTGGATATTTATTACACCTTAGATTTTTATATGCGCGCTATATTTTTTGCAATCATTTCGGTTTTTGTGTTAAAGTAAAACATAAGAAATAAAGTTGGACGACCAAAATAGAATAAGGTTGAGATAGAGTGCTAAAATAAAAAATAGGGCCAAGTTGAATGGGCTGTATATGTATTTGGCCTAAAATATATAACCGTTTTCAACATATATGAACATATATATCAAGAATCTCTGTCGCGGTTAATTGGGGTCTGATGACCCCTCTTCTTTGTACATAGGTCTGCCTCTGTATACTATATGAGAAGTTAGTCTCAAGGGTTTTGTATTGTGGAAAAATGGATACGACACGTGGATTAATGATATGTGATAGTTGGCATTTGAATGATAGCAATAAAGAAGAGTAACGATGTGCGGATAAAATACCCACAAGAATTATTACAAAAGATATCGTGTTTCAAAACTAGGAAAGAAAAAGTAGGCATAGGATGCATGAAGACTATAAAAGAGGAAGAATAATGGACAGTTACGAACATGGAAAGGGAATCAACATTATCCCTGATTATGCATGATTGTTTATTATTAACATGACCGTTACGAGTAGATTGGATAACAGACAATTAATGTAAAAGTGAGAAAAACCAGTTACATAATGCATCCTTATTTAAGTGTCTCTTATCTTATTTTGTACGATCATCATAAAACTCATGAATATATGCAATCAATCTTTTACTTTTACTTTTCTATTTGATTGAAGATCCTTTCTTGCAATTCTTGGGAGGAAACATCAATCATCAATAAGATTTCTTTCCTTTATTTTTTGAATATTGAATTTTAATTATATTTTACTTTTAATTTTTGGGAAAAGTAAACTTGGTTAATAGAAACCCGATTTACTTTAATATTAACTTTGACCACAAAAATATTTTTTTTGTTAAACAAATTGGTTCTATTGCCGCAAATTCTAGTAATCTGTTCACTTTTTATATCTTTATCTTTAGCAACAAAGTATGTCTGCTACTAACGAAATTGTTCTAGGTGGGTGAAGGAGTTCAATGTATGCAACAAGGTGGGACTTCACCATACCATGTACCCATAATGACTCCATAACACTCACGAGATAATTCACTTGAAAGATCTGCTACTCGTAACATTGGACAACAAGTTGATGAGCAAACAGACAAGTAGGACAACTTGAGACAGATGATTTCTCAACAAGTTGGTGAAGCTTTGTGTGCTTTTGCAAGTGGATTGCCCAATGTTGTGCAGACCCCTCCGCTAGTAAATACCACTTTGGAAAATCCTCGTTTAGGGCTTGAAAACTCAGAAAGTCGTGAAAAGCCAAATGACTCTAGAGCCAGAGGGTCAGGTACACAAAATAATTCTAATTTACAAAGTTTGATAATAACCTTAAAGAAATATCTCAAGGAAAAAATGAGGGCATAAAACAGATACATGGAGTACCACCCATGATCAATGGAGTCAATATTGATAAATATTCGCAACAATCCTAGAAGCCGAGCACAACACTGTTGCCAATTTTCAAAAAATTTAAAATGCATGATATTCCTAAATATGATGGGACTACTCACCCACAGGACCATGTTACCGCATTTACCACAGGAGTTAAGGCAATGACTTAACCAAGTAGGAAATTAAATTAGTTTTGGTAAAATCTTTTGGCGAAACCCTCACAAAAAGAGCATTAACATGGTATTCACTCTTATTTGAAAATTCTATTACCTCTTTTGCTGAACTTGCAAATTTTTATTTATAAAAGCACATCCGAGAGACCAAATATTAGAAAAAAGAATGGAAGATATCTTCAAAGTAAAGCATAAAAGCACGTAATTGCTCAGGAAATTCGTAGATAGGTTCCAACGGGAGAGAATGATGTTACCGCGTCTACTTGATAGCTGGGGAGCTATGACATTTGCAAATAATCTGAATGAAAAAAGTTTAAAGCCACGAGAAGATTAAAAAAAAACATGCGGGAGTTTCTTACAACTACTTGGAAAGACATATACAACAAGTACAATACAAAGTTAAGATTATAAGAAGATACGATATCTCAACCAAATATAAAGGAAATGTTCATGTCTAGATGTTCAAAAACATAAATGAGGTATGAAAAGAACAGGTACGAGCCTTATATGAGGCCCGCATTATGATATTCCATATCAAAATAAGAACCTGCATGATTTGATTCAAGATCGAGACAAAAAGGGATGATTTCCTCTCCCCGATTCAATAAGGAACAGGACACGACAAGAAATAACGATCCAAACTCTCGATCAAGAATAGGAGATTATAATTTTAGCGCTAGTACATCCGAGTTGCTAGCTGTTCTAAGAGGAGTGAGTGATAAAGTACGATGGCTAAAAGAGATGCCGTTAGATCCCAATAAAAGGAGCTAGGAATTTTGGTGCGAATTCCATAATAATTGTGGCTATAGAACAACAAATTGCAGGCTCTTGCAAGGAGTGGTTGAATATTTATTAAAAAAAGACTACCTCACTGATTTGTTTAGTGGAAAATGAAAACAATCTTACATGAAAAACATGCAAGAACTATCAAAACCCTTGTCACCAAAAAGGACAGTAAATATTATAACCGGATGTGAAGAGGTCAATGGGGCAATGTACACAGTAGCAAAAAAGACATCCAAAATCACAGTTACCCATGGGAAGCGGGTTTGTCAAGTTTTGTAAGGAGATATCATAGTATTCAACGATGAAGATGCAGACGGCTTGATTATCCCCCGATGCACTGGTAATATCTATACTTGTCCATAATACTAATGTCAAACGAGTTTTGATTGACCCAGGTAGCTTTGTGAATATCATACTACTGAGAGTAGTGAATGAGATGCAAGCGACTGACCATATCATACCCAAGGCTCGGTCATTGTCAAGGTTCGATAATTAAAGTGTCGTAACGAAGGTAAAATTATGTTGACAACGTTCGTAGAAGGTGTCATCAAAAATACTAAATTCCAAGTGGTAGATGCAGATATGACCTATAACATAATTTTATGAAGGCCATGGATTCATGATATGAATGCAGTCCTGTCAACATTGCATTAAGTAATTAAATTTCCATCACAATGGAGAATTCATCAAATAAGAGGAGATCAACACGCGACGCAGGATATAAACTCAGTTGAAATAGTGAGTGGAATGCTCGAAGACAGAGATGAGAAATAAGAATTACAAAATTCAGTTGAGGACAATTCACTTTCTACCTCGACTGAAAATCAAAAAAATGAAGCTAATATAGATTCAAGGCCTGGTGTGATCCAAGAGCCAGAGGAGAACGAAAATATCAAAACAACCATGGACAAGCTTGAAGCTGTTATATTATTTGATCACTAGTCTGATAAAAAAGTTTACATTGGAATAAACTTGAGCTTAGAAATGAAAGATAAGTTGATTGAATTTCTACGTACTGATATCGATTGCTTTGCTTGGTTGCATTTATGCATGACAGGTATAACACCAGAGATAATGAATCATAAGTTGAATATAGATCCATTACACCCCCGTCAAGCAAAAGAAACGAAAGCAAGAAAAATTTAAAAATCAGCTAATCCACAACAAGGTGGAAAAACTTCTGAAAATTGGCTCAATTCATGAGGTAAAGTACACTGACTAGTTAGCAAATAATGTTGTAGTCCCAAAAAATAATGGTAAGTTGCGAGTGTGCCTGGATTACGCTGATCTAAATAAAGCTTGCCCTAAAGATTCGTTTTCTTTACCCACATAGATCAACTAATTGACTCTACTGCAGGTCATGAACTTTTGAGTTTCTTAGACGCGTATTCTGGTTATAACCAAATAAAATTAGATCCTCTAGATGAGAGAAAAACTTCTTTTATTACAGACATGAGGACTTACTGCTATAAGGTTATGCCATTTGTCTTGAAGAATGCTAGAGCAACATACCAAAGGTTGGT
Source organism: Nicotiana tabacum (assembly GCF_000715075.1). Classification (NCBI taxonomy): domain Eukaryota; kingdom Viridiplantae; phylum Streptophyta; class Magnoliopsida; order Solanales; family Solanaceae; genus Nicotiana; species Nicotiana tabacum. The sequence goes on along the minus strand of NC_134082.1, from coordinate 59,087,373 downwards.
GACCAAAATATTCCAAGAACACTTGGAAAAAATCATGAAAGTCTACATTGACGATATGCTAGTAAAATCAACACGAACATAATATCATTTCCAGTATTTAAATAAAACCTTTGAAATACTCCACAAGCATAACATGAAGTTAAACCCGAAGAAATATGCTTTTGGTGTCGCCTCAGATAAATTTTTAGTATTTCTTGCTTCTAACAGGGGGATTGAAGTGAATCCTGCTCAAATCAAAGCAATTAATGAAATACCCGATATGCTCACAAGCAAGAATAAAGTACAAAAGGTAACATGTAGAGTAGCCGCTCTAGGGAGATTTATATCCAAATGTTCTAACAACTACTTTAAATTCTTTTTAAAATTGAAAAAGCAAAATCAATTTGAATGGACAGACGAATGTCGACACGCTTTGAAGGATTTGATGTCGTATTTATCAAAATCGCCATTGTTGTCGAAATCAAGGGACAGAGAAAGGTTACTCGTCTACTTAAATGTACCAGAGGTGGTAGTAAGCACGGTACTGGTGCGTGGTTATAAAGGTAAGAAGTCTCCAATTTATTCTTTGCTATATGTTGAGACACGGTATCCTCATTTAGAGAAACTTACATTAGCATTGGTAATAACATCAAGAAAATTATGATCCTATTTTCAATGTCATCATATTTCTGTTGTAATTGCTTTTCTGTTAAGGAATATACTGCATAAGCAAGAGTTATCAGAGAGATTAGCTAAATGGGCCATAGAGCTTAGCGAATATGATATTATCTATGAGCCTAGAACTATCATAAAATCTCAGGTGTTAGCAGATTTTGTAGCAGAATTTAGCTCAAACCTGCTTCCTGAAGCTGAAAAAAGAGGTATGATATTTACTGGATCTAATCTGGGGACTTGGACTTTATATACTGATAGGCCCTATCATCACGGTCCAAAATTCACTAAAGATCGTGATGGCGCCTAACACTGTTGTCATGCAAGCCAACGGTAAATGATTAATTTAATTACTCATTTTAGTGTTTGAATTCATAATTTTTATTAATTAAATAGTGTGGAATAGGATTTAAAGGGTAAATGATGATATTTACATGAACTACGATAATGAACAACCCGCAAGAACCCATTCGGTGTCACAAGTGCATGAGCATTATTCTAAGGAGTACAAATATAATATAGCCTCTGTCCCGAATGTAATAAGACAGAATAAAATAAGTAATACAATGGAGACTTGGTGGACTGCGATGCGTAACCTGAAATACAGCTCACGTGAAGTCTCCTCAGTTGGTGTGCCTATGTGCCAAGATGATCACAAAATGACCTGTAAGTTCATGTACATTTAGTGCAGAAGTGCAACATGAGTATGTAAATCAACGTGTACCCAATAAGTATCTAGCCTAACCCCGGAGGAGTAGTGACGAGGGGTCGATATCGACAATTACTAGAGGTCCAAACAAAATAAATGATAATCCATAAAAGATATGAAGTGCACACCAATAGTGGAGTAAATCTGAAATTTCATAATGTTCCGATTATTCCTTCTAAAGCATAAATTTCTCGTTCTTGTATTCTACTTTAATATGTCAGAAAATGCCAAGGGCCAATAACAAATAAATAAGAAATACCGTAAAGTACCGGGAATCAGTAGGAAGATTAGCTCGTGTATATTCGGACTACTAGCGAAATAACATACGATTTTGCCGAGGTCGTTCGGCCCGATCCAGAATAATGTGTATACTACCGAGGGTCGAGCGACATGAACTATAGATGCATCTTTATACTGCCGAGGGGTTCGGCCTGCTCCACAAGAAAGGAATAAAGTTTCTGAATCAAGTTACGTATTTACAATACAATATATGAGCACAATAATAGGTATACCTCTATACATTTATCAAATATTTTAGCAACAACTCAAGGTGAAAAAGCTCGGTCTGATATATTTATTTCTAAATCAAATTTTAGTTATAACTTTAATTAATTAATCCAGCATATCAAATTCAAATACTTCAACTATTACATGATAAGGTCCAAAGTCTACCCGGACATATACAAGCTTTACCTATGTACAAACTCTCATCACCTCGTACAACGTAGCACCCACGACTAGTTGCACATAATAATAAATATCACCTAGGGGATAGTTTCCCCCTCACAGAGCTAGACAGGAGACTTACCTCGCTCCGAAGTTCCGTAACCAGCTCCAAAGCCTCTCTAACAACTTAAACCGATGCCCGTCGCTCCAAATCTAGTCAAAAAACGTGTAAACTAATCAAAATATACTCCAATGCTTACAATTTAACAATTTACAATTATTCCAAACTTTGCTTGAAAAGTCAATAAAGTCAAACCCTCACGCCCATGTGCCTGGATTCTGAAAACTTTCGAAGATAAACTTTATCCATAACACCACGAACTGAAATATATAATTTATTCCGAATTCTATGTCCAATTTCGTGGTCAAAATCTAAAAATATCAATTTTTTCTTTAAAATTTCACCATTTTTCATAAATTTCCATGTTTAGATCTTTGTATAATCCACGTAATTAGCTAACAATGTGTGGGAATTACTTACCTTGCAATTAGATGATGAAAACCTCCCTTTGAAGCTCTCCAAATTCGCCCAAACCAAGAGAGAAATGAGAAAAATCCCCGAATTAAAACAATCTGCCCAGGCCCCCATCCTTCATCACGTTCGCGTGACCAAGGTCACGTTCGTGAAGGTCTGTCCATGCACAGCATCGCATTCGCGACCACCCTGTCGCATTTGCATAGGGTAAGTAACCCCTGACCCCAAGCCCGCCTTCGCGTTCGCGAGCCCTCCTTAGCGTTCATGAAGTACAAGAAGGCAGCCACCATTTTCCTTCCTCGAGAACGCGAGACTCCATTCGCGTTCGCTAAGAACAAAACTAGCAGCAGCAACCAGCAACAGCAAAACAGGGATAAATGACCCGAAACTATCCCGAAACACACCTGAGGCCCCCGGGAGCCCATCGAATCACACCAACCAGTCCCTAAACATGACACAAACTTGCTCAAGGCCTCAAATCGCATCAAGCAACATCAAAATTATGAATTGCACATCGATTCAAACCTAATGAACTATTGAACTTCTAACTTTCACATCTGATGCTGAAACCTATCAAATCACGTCCGATTGACCTCAAATTTTGCACACAAGTCATATTTGACATTATGGTCCTACTCCAACTCCGGTATCGAAATCTGAACCCGATATCAAAACGTTCACTCCTGGTCAAACTTTCCTAAAACCTTCAAATTTCTAACTTCCGCCAAATGACCCCGAAATGAACTACATACCTCCAAATCCACATTTGGACGCACTCCTAAGACCAAAATCACCGTACTGAGCTATTCTCAAGCTTGGAATCTCAAACGGACATCGATAACATCAAAATCCACTTCAACCCAAACTTATGAAATTCATCCAAAATGCCAGCTTTCCACAATATGTGCCGAAATGCTCTTGGGTCATCCAAAACCTGACCCGGACATATGTGCAAGTCTAAAATCATCATATGAACTTATTGGAACCTTCAAATCCTGATTCCGAGGTTATTTACTCAAAAGTCAAACCTTACTCAACTCTTCCAACTTAAAACTTCCGAATTTATAATTTTCTTTCCAATTCAACTCAGAACTTCCCGAAATTTAATTCTGACCATATGTACAAGTCATAATACTTTAAGTGAAGCTGCCCAAGGCCTCAAACCGCCGAATGAGCCTCTAGAGCTCAAAATGACTGGTCGGGTCGTTACATTCTCCGTAACTTAAACATACGTTCATCCTCGAACTACTCCGGCATTGTCCAAAATCACTGTTTAACATCACGTGCACCTACCCGTGCAGCCACAACTCAGTTAAGTATATTAGCTTGCACCAGAATGAAGATTTTCCTTTTTATTTAGTCAATAAGCCTTAGAACCAAATTCCAACCTCCAAATATCTCTATAAGACTTGATTCTAACATACAAACACTGTCTCAATCACTACTCACTGTACCAAAACATAATCGTGTACCTTCTCCATGCACCGCATTATTCACATGACCATAATAACATCCTCCGATGACAATAACTGCAATTTCACAAATAAGATGCTCATAATACACCTCATAACACATATGAGCTCCGATCCAACTCTCGCAATACCGCCACAATGAAAGAGATGCATAGAAACTAATAACCACCTGCCGAATCGACAATTCATGGAGTCTCCCTCAGGACAAGGACCATTACCTCATTCTGAACTAAATAACGATATTCGCTCTTTAATATACCCTTCATAACTCTGATTGCACTGATCACAGGTCCAATAAACTCGTTTCACCCAATACAAGTTGCTCAGGCGATAAGCAATCTCAAACACTACCAAAATCTCATATAACACCAACAATGAGCTCATATGCCACAAACTCGAATATAACTCATAAGGAGGAACGAACTCCGATAGGGAATTACCCAACCCACATAATGAATAAAATGGCCGAATAGGTGCTATGAACCTACCTCAAGGATGAAAACAAGGCACACAAAATGAGTGTAAGGAACCATTCACAACATCGCATTGTTGCGGCATGCAACTCGGTCCAATGTGATACTATTGCGCGTGTGCAACCTGATCCAAACATGACAATGTTACGGCGTGCAACCCAATAGACACAACATACCCGTAGTGGCATACCACCCGATCTAAATAATATACCCGTGGCGGCGTGCCACCCGATCCGCATATAATAATCAAGACGAAAGCGCACATCAAGACATAATGCTTATACTTACAAAATGCTCGAATATCGACCACAAGCACGCCAGGTGCATAATACAAATCCTGGGGAGGCGGGTAGCCCCATACGCTACGAAACTCAAGCACAACTAAGGTGCGATATATGATCTGCCTCTCGAGAGCTATCATGTTCACATAACACCACAGCTACATGGGACGTCAACACATATGCGAACAATCAAGCTGTCTCATAACCCACAAGACACAGTAGAGTATTACATGAAATAACTGGCGAGGAAAATAACATCCAATGCCTGAAGGCTCCTCCATAAGAAATGCTATACTAAGTGAACACACTTGGCCTGGTGTAGAGCACACATCCACATTTAGATCCATCAAAGGACCTCAAGCCGATTCTGATCATACAATACTAGGCTAATAACCTTTCAAGGATCCACAATAAACTATTTATGACACATAAGAACAATAATCAAATTAGTAATAAACTCACACGGTCCTTATCCCAAGGAATAGAATGCCTCTCCGGCATAAACTCTCGTATTTACGATATTACCATAACCTCCATACTTGGTTTTAGTCTTTAACAATCACGTGACTAACATGTCATGCTTATAAAAGTTCCCCCCATGGGGTATGCTCCCACGACCTTCCTCTTAGGTAGCAAAGTCCGCACGTCCATACCACCAACTGTTCAAATTCTGTAAAGCGACTCAAAAATCCGCAAATCAATACACAGCCTCTTCCATTGAATACCATTCTCAAGTGACACTAAAGAAATGCTAGCTTACTCTGAACATCTGAATTCTCCCCTCCTCATCCGAGCTCGTGACATTCTATCAACACCCAACCGCAACCTTGACCTTCAACTTCCAGTTCTCATGCCGCTCATTGCACCCATCATGCTGCTATGCGATCATACACGTATTCACCATAACCCTTGGACTACTAGTAGAATAAACACTTCATTGGATAGAAACCATTCACTTAGATCATTTCAGAAGAACCAATTCAACACGCAACTGAATTCTTAGACTATAGAAAATACAAGCCTCAAGTCGTGATCTAAACCGCCATAATTCTTCCGGAATCCATTTACACAACAAGCCATTCAAATCAAATACCTCCCAAATCAACCAAGTTGCGGTGGCGCTCAAGCCTAAGTGTACAACCACAAACTACATGTATAACTTCATGCTGAAGAAATTGATCACTTCAACAATCATGCTGATTCAACCATTACTAACCGACCCAACTTCTCCCAATTTATTCTTGACTTGCCTTAGAAATAATAATAGCTCCATTCAAAACGTAACGAACCAAATCCGCACTCATCCCGAGTGACCGGTATCACGAGACTACATTTGTCTCATTACTCATGAATCATTTCATATCCTCCTTATGCGCACAATAGAATTTCTAACCGGTACACCCATTCTGCAAGACCTTTCGCTCATCTGAAGCTATTTCTTCCTTTCCTCCAATACTGCACTGCATACCCAATGATAACATAGAACATTCCAAGTCCTTAGGCACTGCACTTAAATTATTGAACCCAATAGGACCACTATTGAGAGTCACCCACTCTGACTTGGTCCCAAATATAAGCCGAACTCTAGTGCTCTGCTAGCGCGTGAACACCCTATCAAAGGAGCATCCGACTAAATTCTTTTCCTTGTACATTACACCCACAAGAAGCATAAACTCTGAGTCTTCCCAAAATCGGAACATGAATCTATAGGGCCCAAATATAGCACACATTCCTCAAATCCTTTGCTCGAATTACCACTGATATTGTTTTTCCTTAATCATATTAACCTGATGATACAATGATAACTCGAAGTGCACAAACAAACAACCACGTGATCCGATCGTATATTGTGGGGCTCCCTACTTAGCTTTAAGCTACCATCACATAATGTAGAACCCATAAAGATTCCTCTTTCTCAATTACCATGATCTTGCACCGTTAACCCACCAAATTCCTCAAACCTTTTGTTAAGCTTTTCGTGAACATTCAGAATCATCAGCCTTAATCGCCTGTTCGACCTCCCGCTAGATAGTAAGTAGAACTCTTCTATTACACCCCATGTTTTCGTACGTGAAAGTACGCCATAATTAAATTGGAAAAGGGTGATATATGCCAGTGAACTATGCGAATTAAGACAAATATGCCCGTCGTTAATAGTTTGGCACAGATATGCCAAATCCGTCCAATACTTGCTCATTCATGCCCTTAGTTTAACGAAATCACTATTTTGTTTGTCTTAAATAATTAATAACCGGACCCAACAAAAATCTGCTGACCCGATCCATAGGACCCGATCCACCCTTATTTCAAAGATATTTTTTGATATATTATTTTTGTTTGATTGAGAAATTGTGTGATAATCATATTTATTTATTTGAGTAATTTGACAATTGATTTTGTTTGGTTATACATCATTTCGGGATGTAATCCTACTAAAAGCAGTACTTGATATTTATTTAGTATTTTAATAATATAAAATTCAAATTAATTTTGCTTTCTTCAATCATTTTATCATCTATTTTTATTTTTCTCAGTGGTTCTTGTTATGAAATAATTAATTAATTATGAGCACTTGATTTTTTCCCTATAGAAATTACTCCCATAAAATACAAGAAAAATAATTTTTTTTCCATTTTTTACAATTTTGTAGGATTTTGTGGGAATTTGTACTAATTGTTTGCATTTCTGTGCATGTTTATTTTTTGTTAAAATCATGAAAATACTAAAAAATACCATGCATCGCATTTAGGTTTTATTTTTACATTGTTAAGATTAATCAATGAATTAGTTGCTTTATTAAAATTAAAAATCACAAAAATTGGCTTACTTTTACATTTTTTTACCTTCTAATTTTAGATTAGTAGTTCTTCTCGTTTAATTTAGGATCAATTAAGTTTTATAAGTTTTATAATTAGTTTAATTTTTACAATTTTTTTAATTTAGGATTTTTCTGAGGATTTTTAATTAATTAAAAAAAGAGAAGGAAAAGAGAAAAGGAATAAAAAAGGAGATAATTGAAGAGGGGTTCTTTTAATTGAAAGTGGGCTGACTTTATACCCAATTTAATCCAAAATCCAAGCCCAAATTCCAGCCTATCCGGTCCAAGCCTGCCCCAGCCCAAAATGATGCCGTTTTAACTCATTCGATCTTAGTCATCCATCCATGACAATCTAACGGACAGGAACTCACCCCCTCTACCTTATAAAACTATCTAAACCAAGCCCCACTCCCAATCAACCCCCTCTCATTTCTCTGACTCTCCAAGAACCCTGGAGACCCGCCACCCCCAAAATCCCCACCGTCTCCGCCGGCGGAGATGCCATAAACGTCTCCAATCCGCTCCAAACTAACATCTCAGAACCCCCATTGCTTCCTCTTTCCAAATCCCCAATCCATGTCCTTCGAATCCCTCCCAAGTAGTTCGAATCTTAAATTTAAAATCGAACGCCAAAAACCCTAATTCACCCAAACTACCCCAAAATCACACCCCACACTCTTCACACCCCTCTGAACCCTAAACTACAATCACTTTCACAAAAAACCCCACCCATTTGTCCCAATTTCAAATTTGATTCCAAGAAAAAATTGAAAACCCTAACCCATTCCCCTTTCTGAGTTTCAAACGGGTTTAAGGTTGATTCTGAGTCGGAATTTATCCCAATCGATAATTCTTATTAAGAACAATCGGTTAGCATCAATTTTGACTCATTTCAAGGCTCACGGATTTCATGCACAATCAAAAGACCGGCGAAACTTTAACAAACACTGGTCAGTTATTGCAATAGGTACATGTTCTTCTTCCTCCTTTCTATTTCCTCATCCTCCTGTCTTTCTTTAACTTCTTCTCCTTTTCGTCCCTTTGATTTCTTCTATTTTTTCTGTTTCTTTTGACTGAAAAAAGAAAAGGTGTAGTTAGTCATAATTTTAGGCTGTTAGGTTTGCGTGTTTTTTTTCCGGCGATTAATCTTTGATGTTACTCAATTAGTTTAGGGTTAATTCACGCATTTTTCATCACAATCATTAGATGGTCAGTCTTGCGGCTAAGGTTTGTCAAAAGTTGGTTTAACCTGTGTTTAGTTAGTTTGCTTTAAAATCAGTATTGTCGTTTATTCTGTTATTATGATTCCCTGATCAATAATGTTGCCTTGTTCAATGAACTTAATGCTTAGAAAATGGCTCATGATCGTTTAAATCCGGACTTGTGTTATTTATTAGGTTTTAATAATCTTTGCTTTGTCTCTTTCCTAATTTCAGATTCATGCTAAGAGTATTTAAGTTTAGTCAAAACTCATGAGAATGAGAATTTGTTTTTGTTGTTTGATCTTCTTTGTTTTTAATTCAGACTTTGTGTTGTTTGCCTAGTTAGTAACTATTAGGAAACTCTTAGGGTGATAATTGAACAATTGAAAACTAGGGAGGCTATTTTGAGAATAGAAAATTAGATTTTTCTTTTTAGGAAGCTTCTAGAATCTGGGCAGCTAGCCCAATCTTAGCCGGCACAAGTGCTGGAGCCAATTAAAGGCTGTCAACTGTCTCAATTCTGTTAAAAAGATACCTTGTGAAGGAATAATTCCCATTCTATTTTCAGCAGCACATGGCACCCAAAAAGGGCTATATATAGACCCTTCTTTCACTCAAAAAATTAGTCATTCAGACCCTAAAAAACACTCAAAGTTTTGCATCATTTTGGTTGAAAGTTGTTTGAAATTGCTGTTTGGTTTTCACTGTTAGTAAGAAATTAGAAGTTTTAAGGGATTTCTGATTTATCTGGGTTTAAAGATGGCTTAAGAGAGCTGAATATTGTTGTGTTGATCTGCCGATCTACTCACTCTTCTGCTATTGCTGAACTCCTCATCCTCTTGTTTATTTTGACCTCCAGGTAATTCTTGGCCCCTAATGATATGTGAGGTGCAAATCTGAAACATGTAACCAAGTTGGAGATTTGAGGATAAATATCAGTTTTTTGCTGAATATTAACTTATGCTTTTTAGAGTCTTTCCATGTCTCTATGTTAATTTTAGTTTCTTTTTATGTGTTTTCTACTCGATCATGTTGTTGTTCTTATATTTCATCTTCAAGTTCTGGTTTAGGATCTTAGCCTAACATGTTGGTTTGTGATTTGGGCTGAGGGTCTTTGTGATTGAACAATTAGAAGGTTTGAGTGTTCTGTAGTGCAGGCCTAAGTTAGTTGTAGAACATCTTGTTGGTTTGGTTTAAGTTTGCTTAGGTCAGTGTTTTAATTCTAGTTCTGGTTTGATGCATGGCACGATTCCATTGCTTTAGGTCCTTTTAGGATTTGATCTTAAGCATTTGGGTCATCTTGAGGGTTATAATTCGAGCAGGAGACTACATGTTTGATAATTATTGTAAATTTAAACTGTTTCAACACTGATTAGGATAGTTGTATACGTGAATGTTGCATAACTGGTGAGTAGTTTCGAGTCCTAGGTGTATATCAGCAGTATAACATTTTTAAAGAAAGGTATACAACGTGTTATTTGGAAGTTGTAATTTTGGAACTCTGCATATCATCTTGTCATATGTTGATTAGGATCAGATAGGCCTCATTCAAACTTTGGTTGGATTATTGGTGCCAAGTATGTGGAATGTGGATTTGGCCCAATTTTTAGGCCCAAACTTCTTCAGTTTTTTTATTGCCTCTCAAACAACCCATCTTGAGTAACGAATTGAGCTGGATCAATTGGCCCACTTGGTAATGGGCGATCTTATGTCCGGCCATGTTTCTGGGTTTGTTCATGAGCCCAGTTTTTTCCCTTTTAATAGTTTGCTGAGTCTAAGCACCAACCGGAATGGGCTCTAATTAATTAAAGGACCAACATCCCCAACTTTCTTACTAATTGTCATTTACTAAGTTCAAGTCATTTGCAAATAAGAATATCCTTTAGGCCTAATTAAATAGATTGTGGTGTGCCATTTTAGTCAAATCACCTATGGCCCTCACAAATACTTTGACTAGCTATTAAAAATGAACACCTGTAGAAAAGTCTTTAGGCGCGCGTTTAAAATACAATTTTGATTGTGTACACGTTCGTGTGACATGATTACAATTCTAAAAATCAATTGAGAGTATGTGTTCGCGCAACTTCGAACAAGCTTTCTTAATAATAAAATGGTTGCTAATAGGCCGCTAATTATTTAGTTCATATTATCCGAGGTATGCCATCCACAATTTTGTCATTCATGGCCCTCATATTAATCTCACAACCTAGATATAAAAATGACAAATGCTCATAGTTGCTTTAGGACCGTTTAATATACCTTCGTGATTGCGTACACGTTCGCGTGACATGATTTTTTGATGCGACAAACTAATGGGTACACGTACACGTGACCTGTTTAAAGATAATTTCTTAATTAAAAAAGGCAAATGCACATAGGTTCTAAAATGAGTAATTAGACAATTTGATTAATCCAAGTATGACCAAAACGACCGTGCTAGAATCACAGAACTCGGGAATGCCTAACACCTTCTTCCGGTTAACAGAATTCCTTACCTGGATTCTAAACCGGTGACTTGGGACACCAATAATTATCCCAAGTGGCGACTCTGATTCCAATAATTAATCCCGTTTCGATTGTCACTTAAACTGAAAAAACTCCCTTATACTCTTTTGGGGGTGTAGAAAAAGGAGGTGTGACAGCTCTGGCGACTCTGCTGGGACAAGAACCCAGAATCTTTGGTTCAGGGTTCAAGAATTCGAGCTTGTTAGTATAATTTTTACTTGGCTTCATTTATTGTTAATATTACTGTATTCTGTGAACCTTTTGTGCTAAATGCTATCTATTTACCACTTTAATATTTTTTGATTTGTATATAACTGTCTTCTTACGCCACCCCTCTGAATTTTCTAAAAATGTTGCACACGTTCGCGTGACCCGCTTTTTCTATAGAAGTTATACCAAATAAGAATGAGGATGGGCCAGCAACAAGGCCGGGTAAACTTCAATGCTCCCGGTACATTGCCCCCTCTTTGGCTCGAGTTGTCCGCTCAAGTAAGCCAGGTCTAGAATACAACCCCAGGATTTAAACCTAGAAAAACACAGCCTCATACCGGATCCCTAGTATGAACATTTGTTTGCATCATATGCATTTGACTTAGGGGACTCAACACAGGGGTTGGGTCCGTCTAGGACAGGTGTACCCAAAATAACAGACCATCCCGATGCATCCTATGTACTATGTGAACATTTATTTGTTTCGGCCTGCATGTTGATCGGCTAGGGAAAAATAAATCAAGAGAAAAACCAAGAGTGATGTAGGGAAGGAAATAAAGCTCGGTTCTGAAAAATCCCCGGTATTGGGAAATATCCTGAAACTCTGCCAAAATTTTCAAAAAAAAGAGTCATTTCAAAATACTGTGTCCTTTTCAAATGTTTCAAAACTGACCGAACTACGCAGGTCTGATTTTCACCGGATGTGGGATACGTAGGCAACCTACATAAGGTTCAGCCTTATTTTTCGAAAAAAAAAAAGAAAAAGAGTAAGTGTTCAAATAAATGTAATTTGGAGTTTTGGTAAAAAAAATAAGCCGATCCAGCACCGGTAATGTCTTAAGTCATTCTTGCTGAGATAGCCTTAAAGTATCTTCAGTTGTCGAAGGGCTATTTTAGTAAAAGAACGGACAAGTCTGTCGGTAAAGTGTTATTTTTCCATAGAGTAGTTCTCCCCGGCCTCAAAATTTATTTGGAATTGGGAAGGGGGCACGTTTGCAGAAATGACCATTTTTTCTAAAATTAGCATATAGGGGAAGGAATCATGGTCCGTTGATTTTTCTTTTAGAAATTGAAAAACCTGTTTTACAAAAAGGGTCCACCAGAGTCAAACATAACTTTAATCTCCCACAGGTACAAAAACACTGCCCAGAACCTGTCAGAATTGGTAATAGAACAGGCTCAGCTGTAGTTGCGTATGTGGTGGAATGATCTAGATAAAGATGGTCAGGATTGGGTGAAAATATAGTTGGTTGACCTTATAAACATTTTGGAAATCAAACCATGGGAAGATCTAATCAAGGCTTTGGTAAATTTTTAGGACCCTGTCCATAATGTTTTTCGTTTCTCGGACTTTGAGATCACCCCTACATTGGAGGAAATGGCCGGGTATATTGAGTTTGGCCAGGATTTGAGAAAACAACAACTTATATTTTCAAGGGATCCTTCGGTGCACAAGTTCTTTGACCTCCTGAATATCAGTAAACAGATGAAGAAGGCCCATGTAAGCAAAAGATGTTGTTCTTTCTACTTCTTGTACTTCAGGTTTGGGCACTCAGCTGGGTTTGAAATGCATGAAAAGGGTTTGATCAATAAACAAGATAAGGGCATTTGGCAAATTCACGTCGGTTCGCTTTTATTGTGGTATTTTTTGGGATCATGGTTTTTCCAAATGCGGAAGGGACAGTGGATATTCGTATGGTTTAGAATTGTACAAATTCTCACTACCAAGAAAGATCATACACTTGTTCTGTTAGTGCTGGCAGACATTTATCGAGCATTGACATTATGCAAAGTCGGGGCTCAATTCTTTGAAAGTTGCAATATTCTTCTACAAATGTGGTTGATCGAGCATCTCCGCCATCAATCCAAATTCATGAGTTATGGTTCGAGCATGGATAACTTCATCAAGAGTTATGAGGAAAGGGTGAAAGACTACAACGTGCCAGAAGGGTTTGAAGCCTGGGTCTCCCACTTGAAAGCTCTCAAAGCAAGTTAGGTTGAGTGGACTATAGGATGGCTCCCAATGATAGAAGCCATATACATGACAGCTACCAAGGGTTACCTAAGGTTGATGGGTTTGAGGAGTGTCTAACCATATGCACCACAGAGGGTCTTAAGGCAGTTAGGAAGATATCAGATGGTGCCCGAAGATGAGGATCTCACCACCCAGGTCATTGAGCTACATCCAAAAGCTGCATTGCCCGAGACTTTAGTTCAGCAGGATTGGAATGGTTGCCATTATCTAAAAAATGGCACCCAGGTACCAGATGTTGCAAAGGGGGAAGTGGATCCAGATTATGCTGCATGGTTTGAGAAAAGGTCTTGTGTAAACAACGAGCCAGAGCCAGAGCCAGAGCCCAAGAGGCCTGCCAAGAGACCTCGTGTTCAAGCTTTTGATGATAAAATCCAAGAAAGGTTGGCCTGTGGAGAAAAGGAGAAAAAATATCAAGACGTGATTCACACCTTGGAAGAGAAGATGAGAAACATGGAATTCAACAATGATCTCTAGGCACAAGAAGCTGAAGGTGAAAGAAGAAGGTTGGCCCAAGAAAATGAAGATCTCCGAGCCCAAGTTCGAAAAATGAGAATAGCAGCTGAGAACCTAGGCAGATGCAGAAAAGATGAAAAGATCATCTACATCCTTACGCAAAAAGTACGTGACTATGAGGATGATTTGCAAAAAACTGAAGCGGAACTAGCAAATTCCAGAGCCAAGTTAGCTAAGAATGCGGAGGGACGGGCCAATTTCGTTCGGTAACTGAAGGAGAAGTACGACAAAGGAATGTTGGGTTTAGAGAAAAAGGTCAATGTCCTGGAGAATGAAATGGCCAAACAGGCAAGAGATTTCAAATCGGAAAGAGAGCACTGCTATGCGCTGATGTCACATCTAGAAAAAGAGCTGCAACAGCTTCAAGAGCAAAATCAAACAGCCGAACAAGTTTTGGATGCCAGATCTTAGCAGATTGGATGGTTGCTACAAGAGAAGGGTATTATCGGGGAGAGGGTTAGGAGAATTGCGGACCACATTGTGATGAAGTGCAACAAATGTAAAGACATGACCAGGTCCATGTTCTTTGCTTCAGTTATGATTTTTGTCTGATAGATCATGGATGACTTGTTTCACCTCCAAGAAGATATCGCAGCAAGGCCAACTGGAGCAGTAGTTGAGGCACTCATGTATTCTTGACTTTGTTCGTTCGAATCTATATTTTGTTAGTTCACTTTTGAGTTTGTATTGTCAGTTTGTTAGTTCATTTTCGAGTCTATATTTCCAATATTCTTTTGAATTTGTTGGTCCATTCATCAAGTCTATTAGTCTTTATGTTTTACTCTTTAGGGGAACTTGTCGTAATCAAGATGTTTTATTTTATTTTATTTTATTTTTACGAAAATTTGAAAACCCCAAAAATGTTTTTTATTTTATTTCACACATGTCCCAGAACTATGCTTGGTCTGATTCATGTGGTGTCATAGGATTTGATCATAACCGTGAAATGAAAAGGAAAATGGAGAGAGAAAATAAGAAAAACTATGGGAAAGAAACAATGGAAAAAGAAGAGAGGAAAAATGAGAGAATAAAAGAATAAAAACAAGAATCAAGCAAAGAAAAGCAAGAATGAAAAGAATGAGAGAAAGAAATTGCAAAATGAAAATTAGTGAAAGACGGGATGACGCAAGCGGTCGTTCAAATGCATAATAGAAATGGTTAACTGATTAAGTGCATTGCATCCCCAACGTGCGGTTGCCTATTTGTTAAGCTCTAATCACTAACGAGTTTGCTTGTTGTCATCACGTCCAGGCAGGTGGTTAGTTTGTTCGGCATTCTGGCAACTCACCCGTACAATACTAGGTCCAAAGACAAGTTGATCATGGCTGGCCAAGAACTGGATGCAAGTGTTATTGATCCATTGAGTGAGGGAGAAGAGTCTGATGTTAATCTAAAAGAGGAGTTATATAAGTTGAAACACCAAATGGCAGAGATGTACCAGGCATGGATGAAAGCGCATCCACCACCATCACACCCCGCCAACCCTGCTTTCATCCCGCCACTAGCTCAATCCCAAGAACCTCCCACTGTTGATTCATCTCCAGGCTTCCCCCATAACCACCACTATCAGGGCACCACTTCCCAAATCACACAAGCACCACCAGCCGAACTATTCCCATACCCCTCTCTACCAGCCACCCCTATTTTTGTAGCACCACCGCCAGCTACACTCCATCGATCTTCTAGTGAGCCATTATTCCAGACCCAAGATAATTAATACTATCCCCCGAGCCTACTTTCAAGGCCCCAGATCATTACTCTTGCACTCCTCGTTTCGACCTCCCAGTTGAGATTGAGAAATGACCTAAAAACCTAAAGCAGGAGGAGATGTTCAGGAAGGTAAGAATCCTGGAACAATCATTCAGAAACATGCAAGGATTGGGAGGCCAGGTGAGCGTAGCCTACAAAGATTTGTATCTATTTCCCGATGTTCAATTGCCCGTGGGGTTTAAGATGTCGAAGTTTGATTTGTATGACGGGCACGGAGACCATGTGGCCCATTTAAGGGGATTTTGCAGTAAAATGAGAGGAGCCGGTGGGAAAGATGAACTGTTGATGGCAGACTTTAGCCAGAGTCTGAGTGGCGCGACATTGAAGTGGTACACTCGTTAGGATTACATCAGATGGTATACATGGGATGATTTGGCCCAAGCATTCACTCATCATTTCCAATACAACGTTGAGATTGTTCCAGATAATTTGTCTTTGACTAAGATTGAGAAGAAGCCTAGTGAAAGTTTCAAGGAATATGATTTTTGCTGGAGAGAACAAGCGGCAAGAGTCAACCCTCTGATGGAGGAGAGCGAAATGGTAGAGTACTTTCTGCAGGCTCTGGAGCCTACTTACTTTGGCCATTTGATATTGGCCATAGGCAAGTCTTTCAACGAGGTAGTGAAGATGGGTGGCATGGTGGAAGAAGGGCTTAAATCAGGCAAAATCATGAGTTACTCGGCCATCAAAGCAACTACCCAAGCCATTGAGAATGGTACTGGGGGAGTGATCAGAAAGAAGAAAAAAGAAGATGTGGCAATAGTTGATTTAGGATCATGGTTTGGACCGAGGGGCTCGTCACACCATTATACCCAACCTCGACCCCATCACCAAACCCACACCCAAACCCCATATAATCCACCCCAACATTACTTCCCGTCATCAGACCCCCAGATTTCTTCCACCATGCCTAGTTATATACTCAACCTCCTTCCTACTTACAATGGCGTGCCCCAGCCCAACAAAACACCTACTCTGCACCATAAAATGCCTACCCACCCCCACAAGCCTACCAAAACCCTGTCGGCCCAAGTTTTCGGAACAATCCAGCGTTCAAAAATGAGAGATTACAGTGGAAGAAAACTTTCAGCCCATTGGGGGAGTCTTATACCAGTTTATTCCAGAGATTGAGACAGTTGGATATGCTGAGGTCAATTGAGTCGAAATTGCCAAACCCTCCTTCAAAGAATCTTGATTACTCCTTGAGCTATGCATATTGTTCTGGTACTCTGGGGCATGATACAGAGAAGTGATGACACTTGAAAAATGCTATCCAGGAGCTCATCAATACAAACCGGATTGAAGTCCAAACTCTGGAGGCACCCAACATCAATCAGAACCCATTATCAACCCATGAGGAAACAAACATGATCGAGATAGTACACAAGGAGAGATAACCCAAGAAGCCTTCACAATCCGTTATGATAATTCGGTCTAGCGAGGTCAAGCCAGTAAAAAAACCAACGATTGAAGGATAAGTGAACAAGTTGAGCATGACAAATGGCAAGCCATCTGTGGTAGTTGAGAAAATATCCCCAAGTGATGTTGTAGCAAAGCGAGAAAATTCAAAAGTGGTCGTGCTAGGGTTAGTAAATGAGCCTATCATAATTGTAGAGGGTGCCCGTACGGACCCTGTCATCATCAAGCCTATAGCCCAATTGCCGATAATCAACACCAAGGCTATGCCATGGAACTATGAATGGGTAATAGTGACCTATAAGGGAAAGAAAGTAAAAGAAGAAATCAATGAGCCCCAGGGATTAACTCGTTCAGGGAGATGCTTTGCCCAAGAAGAGTTAAGAAAAGCTAAAACATCCAAAGATAACCCAGTTCTAGTAAAGAAAATAGTCACTGAAGAAGAGGCGGAGGAGTTTTTGAGAAAAATGAAGCTACAAGATTACTCCATCGTGGAGAAGTTGAGAAAGACACCCACTCAGATTTCCTTTATATCATTGTTGATCCACTCAGATGAGCATTGTCGGGCCCTGAAAATTCTGAACGAAGCTCATGTCCCCGACAAAATTTCAGTAAACCATATTGAGAAGATCACCAACAAAATATTTGAGGTGAACATGGTCACCTTCTCTGATGACGAGTTGTCTGTGGAAGGTACTAAACACAACAAAGCTCTCTATCTTACTGTAAAATGTGAAGATTATGTGGTCACCAGGGTGTTAGTTGACAATGGTTCCAGTGCAAACATCTGCCCTCTCTCTACTCTGAACAAGTTAAAAGTTGATGATGAGAGGATTCACAAGAACAACATATGCGTCCGAGGTTTCGACGGTGGAGGAAAAGACTCGGTTGGTGATATAGTGCTTGAATTAACAATAGGACTGGTGGAATTCACCATGGAGTTTTAGGTACTGGACGTAGCCGTCTCTTACAATTTGCTGTTAGGTCAGTCCTGGATACATGCCGCCAAAGCAGTCCCATCTACTTTTCACCAGATGGTCATGTTCGAGTGGGATAGACAGGAGATCGTCGTGCATGGCGAGGAGAATTTGTGTGCTCACAGTGATGCCTCCATCCCGTTTATTGGGGCTGAAGATGACAAAGGGCCTTGGGTCTATCAAGTTTTTGAAACAGTGCTGGTCGAGAAGGTTCCAGAAGGGAAATATATTCCAACTCAAAATATAGCCTCTGCATCCGTCATGGTGGCCTCTGAAATGCTGAAAAATGGCTTTGTGCTCGGTAAAGGTTTGGGCGTCCTTGTAGGGTATCATATAGCCAGTGTCCCTCCCTGAAAACTTGAGTAGTTCGGTCTTGGATTCAAATCCACATCGGCAGATGTGAAAAGGGCTAGAAGGTTGAAACAGAAGGCATGTGCACTTCCGAATCCTATTCCGCATCTCTCCAGGTCTTTTGTGTCTAGCCCGGTGCTAGGAAATGCTCAGTGACAACAGTTCCAAGTTCTGTGATTGACATTGATGAAGAGTTAATTGAAAGGTTCCAGAGGTTGTTTGATAATGTGAACATGGTAGAAGTCGGAGAAGGGTCCAACAAAGCAGACGTGCAGTTCAATGGGCCGAATGTAAAGCTTAACAATTGGAAGGCTACTCCTCTCCCTACTCGGAAGGAGTCTTGGTAGTTTGTTTTGTTTTCCTTTCTATCTGGGTCATTCCAGGGTTGTGACCCAGATTTTTTATTTTTCGCTTGTTGATGTACAAACCCTCTTTTTATTTATTTTCAATGAAATGCAATTTTCCTTTTCCATCATTCCTGATAGTTCTTATTTTTGTTTTTCTTTTCTTCTTTGTACAGTTCTTTTTATGCTGGTTTCAATGATATGACATGCATGAGGAATCTTCGGCCAAATCTTAAAAGTCAATCTAATTCTGAAATAATAATCCAAGAAATATAGCGTGATGATGAATCAGAATATGATGAGAATGAGGCATTTGAGGAGATTAGTAAGGAACTAAATCATTTTGAAGAAAATCCCAAGCCTAATCTGAATGAAATGGAAGTAATCAGTCTAGGAGATCCAGATAATGTCAGAGAAACTAAGATTAGTGTCCATCTTGAACCGCAAATCAGGGAAGAAATAATTAAAGCATTTTTGGAATAAAAGGATATTTTTGCATGGTCGTATGATGATATGCCAGGCTTGAGTACCGATTTGGTGGTCCATAAATTGCCAATTGATCCAGCATTCCCTCCCGTCAAGAAGAAGTTGAGAAAGTTCAAAACTGACATGAGTGTGAAGATTAAAGAAAAAGTCACAAAGCAACTTGATGCAAAGGTCATTCGAGTCACGCAGTATCCTATATGGTTAGCCAATGTTGTGCCTGTGCCAAAGAAAGATGGTAAGACCAGAGTGTGTGTTGATTAACGTGACCTCAACAAAGCAAGTCCAAAGGACAATATCCCACTGCCAAATATCCATATTTTGATTGATAATTGTGCCAAGCATGAGTGGGTCTTTTGTGGACTGCTATGCAGGGTATCATCAAATTTTAATGGATGAGGAAGATACGGAAAAGACGGCATTCATCACGCCGTGGGGAACATATTGCTACCGGGTCATGCCTTTTGGTTTGAAAAACGCTGGGGCAACTTACATGAGGGCAATGACTACCATATTCCACGACATGATACACAAGGATATTGAGGTTTACGTAGATGATGTGATCATAAAGTCCAGGAAGAAGTCTGACCATGTCAGAGATTTGAGGAAGTTTTTCCAAAGGCTCTGCAGGTACAATCTTAAGCTCAACCCTGCAAAGTGTGCATTTGGTGTTCCGTATGGGAAATTGTTGGGGTTCATAGTCAGTCGGTGGGGCATTGAGTTAGATCCGTCAAAGATCAAAGCTATCCAGGAATTACCACCGCAAAAGAACAAGATCGAGGTGATGAGTCTGCTAGGGAGGCTGAACTACATCAGCAGGTTTATTGCTCAGCTCACCACAACTTGTGAGCCCATCTTTAAGTTGCTAAAGAAGGATGCTACGGTCAAATGGACTGATGAGTGCCAGGACGCATTCGATAAGATCAAAGAGTATTTGTCGAACCCACATGTGTTGGTCCCACCGGAATCTGGAAGACCTTTGATTCTTTATTTGACAGTCCTGGATAATTCATTTGGTTGTGTATTGGGTCAGCATGACATCACTGGCAGGAAAGAGCAAGCCATCTATTATCTCAGCAAGAAGTTCACGTCTTATGAGGTTAAGTATACTCCCCTTGAGATGACATGTTGCGCCCTGACTTGGGTAGCACAGAAGTTGAAGAATTATTTTTCATCCTACACTACTTACCTCATTTCACTTCTAGATCGTTTAAAGTATATCTTTCAGAAGCCCATGCCCACAGGAAGGCTCGCAAAGTGGCAGATCTTGCTCACAGAGTTTGACATCGTATATGTGACCCAAACGGCGTTGAAAGCCCAAGCTTTGGCCGAGAACCCGATGGATAAAGAATATGAACCTTTGAGGACTTACTTTTCTGATGAAGAGGTAATGCATATTGGCGAGGTCGAGAAGGATGAAAAGCCCGGTTAGAAACTTTTCTTTGATGGGGCTACTAATATGAAAGGCGTTGGAATAGAAGTTGTACTCATTTCTGAAACATGGCACCACTACCCTGTCACAGCTCAGCTTCGTTTCTATTGTGCTAATAACATGGCCGAGTACGAAGCGTGCATTTTGGGTTTAAGGTTAGCTGTGGACATGGGAGTCTAGGAAGTGTTGGTTTTGGGAGATTCAGATCTGTTAATGCACCAGATTCAGGGAGAATGGGAAACTCGAGATTTGAAGCTCATACCGTAGCGACAATATCTGCAAGATCTTTGTCAGTAATTTAGATCAGTGGAGTTCAGACATATACCTAAGATCCACAATGAGGTTGCTGACGCATTAACTACTCTAGCATCGATGTTACATCATCCAGATAAGGCTTATATTGACCCTTTGCATATTCAGGTCCGCGATCAGCATGCTTACTGTAACATAGTGGAAGAAGAACTTGACGGTGAACCTTGGTTCCATGATATCAGGGAGTACATCAAATCGGGAGTATCTCCGGTACAAGCCACGAGGATCAAAAGAGAACCATTAGACGTTGCAAGCAGATTTTTCTTCAGTGGTGGAGTTTTGTACAAAAGAACTCTAGATCTTGGATTGTTGAGATGCATAGATGCTAGACAAGCCATGACTATCATGACCGAAGTGCATTTCAGGGTTTGCGAACCCATATGAGTGGGTATGTTCTGGCAAGGAAAATTCTCCAAGCAGGTTATTATTGGCTTACCATGGAGCGAGATTGCATCAGTTTTGTGCATAAATGTCATCAATGCCAAGTACACGGAGATTTGATTCATTCTCCGCCATCTGAATTGCACACAATATCTGCACCATGGCCCTTTTTTGCTTAGGATATGGATGTCATCGGACCAATTGAGCCAACAGCATCCAATGGACACAGGTTCATTCTGGTAGCCATTGACTACTTCACTAAGTGGGTTGAAGCTAAAACTTTCAAATATTTGAGCAAGAAGGCAGTGGTCGATTTTGTTCATTCAAATATCATTTGTCGGTTTGGAATCCCAAAGGTGATCATCATAAATAATGGTGTCAATCTTAACAGCCATCTAATGAAAGAAGTGTGTCAATAGTTTAAGATGACACATCGAAATTCTACCCCATACCGCCCCATGGCGAATGGAGCAGTCGAGACAGCCAATAAAAACATAAAGAAGATACTTCAGAAAATGGTGCAAGGTTCCAAGAAATGGCATGAGAAGTTGCCCTTAGCGTTGTTGGTTTACCGCACTACTGTTCGCACTTCAGTAGGTGCAACTCTTTATTTGTTGGTATATGGTACTAAAGCAGTGATACCTACAGAAGTTGAAACGTTGCTGAAGCCGAAATTGATGATGATGAGTGGGTCAAAACCCGTCTGGAGCAATTGAGTTTGATTGATGAGAAAAGATTGGTAGTAGTCTGCCATGGCTAGTTATATCAAAAGAGAATGGCAAGAGCATACAACAAGAAGGTGCGCCCGCGGAAATTTGAAGTGGGTCAGCAAGTATTGAAACACATCCTTCCACATCAAGCCGAAGCGAAAGGCAAGTTCGCCCCAAATTGGCAGGGGTCGTTCATCGTAACAAGAGTGTTGTCCAATGGTGCCTTGTATTTATCAGATATAGAAGGTAAATGTGTAAATATGGCTATCAATTTTGATGCAGTCAAAAGGTATTATGTATGATTTCTTTGTTTTGTCTAAATTGTTGTTTGTACTTGGCATATTTTGAAGATTGGAATGACGAAGGCATTTTTATTCTGCTATCTAAACACTTTATCCTTTGGTACCCCTTTGAGCCTTATTTATTTCCTTTCATACCCCTCTTTTGGAATTAGTATAAAAATTCAGAAACATGAATGCAAAAGGTAAGTAAAGAGGAAAAAGAAAAAAAAGAGAAAAGAGGAAGAAAAGAATGGAAAAGAGTGAAAAAAACAAAAAAAAAAAAAGAAAAGAGAAAAGTAACAACAACAAAGCAATTCCTATGACATGAACTGCATTCGACCTGATTCCTTTTAAGGATACGTAGGCAGCCTCACGGTTCGGTCCCATCAAAATAAAAATTCAAAAGTCCCAAAGCAAAGAAACCGGGGGCAGAAAGTTGTGGTTGTTGTAAGAGATCTGATTCCAAAAGTTGTAATTTTGAACTCATTCAAGCTGTTTTGAGCCTTTGTGATATCCTTTTTTTCTAACCCAATCCAAAAGCCCATATTACGGTCCAAAGAAAGACCTTCCGATCAGTCTTCGAGAGATGCCAAGTCGAGCAAGTAGAGGTGTGATTCATATCAAGGGCAACACTCCGGTCTAAGCAGGAAAAATGAAAAATGAGACAGTCTTATTGGTGAAAACCCTCACGGAAACCGTAAGGCGATGAAAAGCTCAGACAAATTAAAAAATGAGAGAGTTTTATTGGTGAAAATCCTCACAGGCACCGTAAGGCGACGGTGAGTTGAGAGATGAATAAATGACTTGCTAGTGAAAACCCTTTAGGGTACCGCAAGCCAAATAAGGTTGTTGACTTTGTAAAGGAATCGAATTATGGGAAACCCAAGCATAAAATGTGAAGACTGAAAGAGGATTGATGAATGAACTAGGCTAATTAATCCGAAGTGCATGTCATGATCATTGATGCCATCAGCCTCACTCAGATGTCCCTTTTTCCTTTACTTCCTCAAACAGTCCTTCTGTTTTGATTTTTCTTTCCTATTCATAACTCTCGAAGTCATTGCATTTTATCTCCTTTTGAGTCTACTCCTCTAAGGCTTTTTCAATGTTAGCCTTGATAAGCAAAAAGAAATATTGCAAAAATTATTACCAACTTCCAAATTGCACAAAAACAAAGTGCGGCCGGCATGCCATAAATAAGGTGTTAGCCGAGGTTCAAGTGATCGAGTGGTTTCGTGAATCGTGGGGAGAAATACAAAGGTTCAGATGGGAGAAACAGACATGTTAAAACAACAGGTTGATTATAGGGCATTCGGGTCATTCAGGGTTTTCGTGGTTAAGGTTCAATCAGAAGGTGAAACAACTCTTTGCCAGTCAGATGCAACTGAGCAAAACAAAGCATGGCAGTGGAAAGGCCACCCTCAGCAATAATACCACAAACTAACCACCACATTTTCAAACTGACAAGATTTTTTTTTGATTGAAACAAAGGCAGGAAATTTTGTTTGTTTCGGAGAAACCCTCTGTGAGGAAATTAGGTGCCAGATAGGCTCGACAGTAAGTTCCAGTACCCTCCTGGATAACAGGATTTAGTAAGTTTTGAGACCCTCACAAATGACAAGGTCTGACGAGAGGTCTAATTTTGGGAAGTATAATTTGGCATTTAAGCTTTTCACTTTCGAGATGAGGCTTGGCTTGAAATTTTCAGGATAAAGGACTTTAGTTTAGAATTTATTTTGACATCAAGAATCGGTTAACACTCACAAATGTTCCCACTATCAAACTGAGGCAGATAAATTTATTTTGTTTTGTCTGTTTTGTTGAAATCAGGCGCCCACCTGGAGAACAAGGGAAGACAACACGAGTTTCAAAAATAGAAAGCAATTCAGGTTCAAGCAGTTAGGCACTCACCTGGAGAACAAGGGAAGACAGTTCAAATAAAAGTAGTCTCAAGAGAAAGCAGTTCAGGTTCAGCAATCAGGCGCCCACTTGGAGAACAAGGGAAGATGACACAAATTCAAAGGAAAGTGGTCGAACTCAGCAATCAGGCGCCCGCCTGGAAAATAAGGGAAAATGGTTCAAGTTTTCAAGGGAAAACAGTTTCGAGTAGCAAAAGAAGACGGTTCGAGTGTCAGCAAACAGGCGCCCACCCGGAAAACAAGGGAAAACAATTCAAGTTTCAGAGAAAAGAAAGACGATTCAAGTTCAGCAATCAGGCGCCCACTTAGAGAACAAGGGAACGCAACTTAAGTTTCAAGGAAAAATAGTTCAAGATCAGCAATCAGGCGCCCACCTGGAGAGTAAGGGAAAGCAGTTTAATGTTCAAGGAAAAACAGTTCAAGTTCAGCAATCACGCACCCACCTAGAGAACAAGGGGATACAGTTCAAGTATTGGCAATCAGGTGCCCACCTGGAAAACAAGGGAATTCACTCCAGAATGCAATTCAAGTCAGCAACAAAGGAAGCTCACCTGGAGAGTACAAGTCAACAGAGTGCAAAAACTGCAAGATCAAGTTTGAAGATTATAGACATGATTCTTGTAATTCATAGATCATAGTTTAGTCTAGATTCTTTTATTTTGTCTTGGTATAATAAGGAGTTCAGCAAGTAGTTAGCAGCAGCAATAGTGAATCACAGCTTCCTGGTAGTCCCAGCTACCGAAACTTCCTGAACTACACTGACCCGATTCCTTTATAGCAAAGGATATGTAGGCAACCTCGGAGGCAAGCTGTTTTTCAAAAATGCTTCCCACGAAGTATTCAAACGGGCAAAAATCGCTCATATCCGCTCACTTTATCTTTGCACGAAAACTCTTCGTATTTTCGAGCAAAGAGAGGTAACTGTGAGCTCGTGATTTTTGCCCTATAGGAATTACTCCCATAAAATACAAGAAAAACAATTTTTTCCATTTTTTTACAGTTTTATAGGATTTTGTGCTAATTGTTTGCATTTCTATGCATATTTATTTTTTGTTAAAATCATGAAAATGTCGAAAAATACCATGCACTGCATTTAGGTTTCATTTTTATATTGTTAAGATTAATTAATGAATTAGTTGCTTTATTAAAATTAAAAATCACAAAAAATGGCTTACTTTTATATTTTTTAGCTTTTAATTTTAGATCAGTAGTTCTTCTCGTTTAATTTAGGATCAATTAAGTTTTATAAGTTTTATAATTTGATAATTAGTTTAATTTTATAATTTTCATTAATTTAGGATTTTTCTTAGGATTTTTAATTAATTAAAAAAAGAGAAGGAAAAGAGAAAAGGAAAAGGAATAAAAAAGGAGGTAATTGAAGAGGGGTTCTTTTAATTGAAAGTGGGCTGACTTTATACCCAATTTAGTCCAAAATCCAAGCCCAAATTTTAGCCTACCCGGTCCAAGCTTGCCCCATCCCAAAACGATGTCGTTCTAACTCATTCGATCTTAGTCGTCTATCCATGACAATCTAACGGACAGGAACTCACCTCCTCTACCATATAAAACTGTCTGAACCAAGCCCCACCCCCAATCAACCCCCTCTTATTTTTCTGACTCTCCAAAAACCCTAGAGACAGCCGCCCCCAAAATCCCTACCGTCTCCGCCGCCGGCGATGCCATAAACGTCTCCAATCTGCTCCAAACTAACCCCCCAGAACCCCCATTGCTTCCTCTTTCCAAATCCCTAATCCATGTCCCTCGAATCCCTCCCATAATGGTTCGAATCTTAAATCTAAAATTGGACTCCAAAAACCCTAATTCACCCAAACTACTCCAAAATCACACCCCACACTCTTCACACCCCTCTGAACCCTAAACTACAATCACTTTCCCAAAAAACTCCACCCATTTGTCCCAATTTCAAATCTGATTCCAGGAAGAAAAACCCTAACCTGTTCCCCTTTTTGAGTTTCAAACGGGTTTAAGGTTGATTTCGAGTCGGAATTTATGCCAATCGATTATTCTTGTTAAGAAAAATCGATTAACATCAATTTCGGCTCATTTCAAGGCTCACGGATTTCATGAACAATCAAAAGACCTACGAAACTTTATCAAACACTGGTCGTTTATTGCAGTAGGTACCTGTTCTTCTTCATCCTTTCTATTTCCTCATCCTCCTGTCTTTCTTTAGCTTCTTCTCCTTTTCGTCACTTTGATTTCTTCTATTTTCTCTGTTTTTTTTTACTAAAAAATGAAAAGGTATAGTTAGTCATAATTTTAGGCTGTTAAGTATGCGTATTCTTTTTCTTGCGATTAATCTTTGATGTTAGTCAGTTTGTTTAGGGTTAATTCATGCATTTTTCATCACAATCATTAGATGGTTAGTCTTGCGGCTAGGGTTTGTCAAATGTTGGTTTAGCTTGTGTTTAATTAGTTTGGTTTAAAATCAGTATGCTTGTTTATTTCTGTTATTATGATTCCCTGATCAGTAATGTTGGCTTGTTCAATGGACTTAATGCTTAGAAAAAGGCTCATGATTGTTTAAATCCGGACTTGTGTTATTAATTAGGTTTTAATAATCTTTGCTTTGTCTCATTTATGATTTCAGATTTATACTAAGATTATTTAAGTTTAGTCAAAACTCATGAGAATTAGAATTTGTTTTTATTGTTTGATCTTCTTTGTTTTTAATTCAGACTTTGTGTTATTTTCCAAGTTAGTAACTATTAGGAAACTCTTAGGGTAGTAATTGAACAATTGAAAACTAGGGAGGTTGTTTTGAGAATAGAAAATAAAAATTTTCCTTTTAAGAAGCTTCTAGAATCTGGGCAGCTGGCCCAATCTTGGCCAGCACTAGTGCTGGAGCCAATTAAACGCTGCCAGCTGTCCCAATTCTGTTAAAAAGATGCCTTGTGAGGAAATAATTCCCATTCTGTTTTCAGCAGCACATGTCACCCAAAAAGAGCTATATATCGACCTTTTTTCACTCAAAAACTCAGTCATTCAGACCCTAAAAAACACTCAAAGTTTCTGCATCATTTTGGTATAAAGTTGTTTGAAATTGCTCTTTGGTTTTCACTGTTAGTAAGAACTTAGAAGTTTTAAGGGATTTCTGATTTATCTGGGTTTAAATATGGCTTAAGGGAGCTGAATATTGTTGTGTTGATATGATGATCTACTCACTCTTCTACTATTGCTGAACTCCTCATCCTCTTTTGTTTATTTTGACCTCCAAGTACTTCTTGGACCCTAATGATATGTGAGGTGCAAATCTGAAACATTTAACCAAGTTGGAGATTTGAGGATAAATATCAGTTTTTTTGCTAAATATTAACTTATGCTCTTTAAAGTCTTTCCATTTCTCTGTATTAATTTCAGTTCTTTTTATGTGTTTTTCACTTGATCATGTTGTTGTTCTTATATTTCATCTTCAAGTTATGGTTTAGGATCTTAGCCTAACATGTTGGTTTGTGCTTGGGCTGAAGGTCTTTGTGATTGACCATTTAGAAGGTTTGAGTGTTCTGTAGTGCAGGCCTAAGCCAGTTGTGGAACATCTTGTTGGTTTGGTTTAAGTTTGCTTAGGTCAGTATTTTAATTTCAGTTTTGGTTTGATGCATGGCACGATTCCATTGCATTAGGTCCTTTTAGGATTTGGTCTTAAGCATTTGGGTCATCTTGAGGGTTATAATTCGAGCAGGAGACTACATATTTGATAATTATTGTAAATTTAAACTGTTTCAGCACTGATTAGGATAGTTGTTTACATGAATGTTGCATAACTAGTGAGTAGTTTCGAGTCCCAGGTGTATATCAACAGTAGAACATTTTTAAAGAAAGGTATACAACGTGTTATTTGGATGTTGTAATTTTGGAACTCTACATATCATCTTGTCATATATTGATTAGGATCAGATAGGCCTCATTCAAACCTTGGTTGGATTATTGGTGCCAAGTATGTGGAATGTGGATTTGGCCCAATTTTTAGGCCCAAACCTCTTCAGTTTTTTTTATTGCCTCTCAAATAGCCCATCTTGAGTAACAAATTGAGCTAGATCAATTGGCCCACTTGGTAATGGGCGATCTTATGCCCGACCACATTTATAGGTTTGTTCATGAGCCCAGTTTTTTCCCTTTTAATAGTTTGCTGAGTCTAAGCACAAACTGGAATGGGCTCTAATTAATTAAAGGACCGACATCCCCAACTTTCTTACTAATTGTCATTTACTAAGTTCAAGTCATTTGCAAATAAGAATATCCTTTAGGCCTAATTAAATAGATTGAGGTGTGCCATTTTAGTCAAATTACCTATAGGCCTCACAAATACTTTGACTAGCTATTAAAAATGAACACTCGTAGAAAAGCCTTTAGGCGCACGTTTAAAATACAATTGTGATTGTGTATACATTCGCGTGACATGATTAAAATTCTAAAAAACAATTCGGAGTATGTGTTCTGTCACACCCCGAACCTAGGGGCGAGACCGGCACCCAGTGCTTTACCTATCCTTGCGTACCAACTTGCAACTAAGGGACTCTGAACATATGATGTCATACTTTTGGCTATGGGCCACATTACAAGACGATAATGAATGCTGACTAAATATGAATATAAAGCTTGGCCAACAAGGCCGTCATATTTATTACAACTGACAAACGAACCAAATATACATACAAGGCCTGAAAGCCCAACATACTGCACTGACTGATAAGATATATCTACAAGCCTCTACTAATGGATATACTGTGATTGGAACGGCTATTCGACCTACTCATGACATATATACATATATATACAAGATATACATAAGGATCTAGACTCGGAAACTCTGAAAGGCATGGAGCATACCGATCAAGCTGAGCTCGGGCAATACTTATTGAAGAGGCCTACTCGTCTGTCTATCTGACCTGCACACATAAAATGTAGCGCCCCCTGAAAAGGGACGCCAGTACGAAATAATGTACTGAGTATGTAAAGCAATATACTGAAAGCTGAAACTGAACTAATAATATAATAACTGCAAGTAGCTGGAAGTCAAAGATAATCTGAAGATATGTTTACCTGCTGATACTGACTCAATTCTCTCAATATAGTAAGTAAAATAGTTGCCCGGCCCTATAAGGCTCGGTATACATATATATCTGCTCTGCCGTAGTAGGCTTGCTCATAAGCGCTCGGACATACTAGGCTCTGTATC
This sequence comes from Nicotiana tabacum, assembly GCF_000715075.1. NCBI lineage: Eukaryota > Viridiplantae > Streptophyta > Magnoliopsida > Solanales > Solanaceae > Nicotiana > Nicotiana tabacum. The sequence continues at coordinate 59,057,730 of NC_134082.1, read as the reverse complement.
TCGACCAACTGGGCTCGCTTATAAGCGCTCAGCCATAGTAGGCTCGGTATATAACTTACCATCTGATCAGAGGTTGCCCAATAGGGGCCTGCCCATCGATTATAGCTCGATGGTAATGAAAATACTTTTAATACTATATATATAACTTCTCTGCTCTCTTTACTGGCAGAATTAAATACTCAAATGAATATAAAGTCCCGATAAGGAAAATATTATAACTTACAATAATAGAAAAATATACGCAGATTGCGAGACTAGCAAAATATACGTAAATTCCGGGATATAAATGTAAAGACGAGATCATGCCAAATTAAAGAAGAGCTTAGACTTAACATACCTGGAGTAGGAAAAACTCCGTATAATATTCTTGAAGATTGCACCATACTCTTTTAGAACCGAAAAATTTGTATGTTGTTAATATTCCAATAACTCTCGCTGGGCTTTTGATTGGAAAACGTTTATTGAAGCTTTCTATATTCTGGATTTAATCATTTTTGGTTGAAGATAGATAACAATTCTTTTGCAAGAATGATAGTGTCTTTCGCTATCAAATGTAAAGTATATAAAGTGAAGTCTTCTTATCTCAAATGAAGTGGCTAACGTCTGTTTTGTATAGGTAAAGTTTTCCTCTACAAAGTATAAAGGTAAGGTTTTGGAGTAAGTGTAGTAAAGGGTCAAGATAAGAATAATCATATCCCATTAACGTGGATCACAACATGGTTAGCCACCTATGTTTAATTTTTAAAAGTCACATTCTTGTGACACTATGGCTGCCACATAATTCTTTTGGGTGGGGGATTTAAACTTTATCCAATAATCTATCAATTAATTAGGTAATGTCCCGCTACCCAGTAATTAACCAATTACCCACATATTAAGAATTGTCTCAAATTACTTAAAATTCTACTTATTTTTTTAATACATTTTATACATCCTACTATCATGGTAATATGGTATATTTTATGGTACTAGTCCATAAATACCGAGTATTTTAGCTCGAGCTGTATTTTATCCCAATATGCCAAACTTGGACGAAAATTCATTTTCTTTTACTTGCTTCCCCTTTCACCTTTATGAATTTACTTATTACTTGTTTGAAATAGCATAATCCTTATAATCTCCAAATAATCTTTTCCCTGGACTGATGTCAGTTACCTTATGACAAATTCAACGTACAACACTATAGTGTGCTACATCATTGTAATGTAGTATTGTGAAGTGTAACATCATCGTAATATATATTACTGCAGAGCATAACCTTGATGTAATACTGCGGGGCGTAACATTATTCCCCCCTTTGGAACATTCGTCCTCGAATGTTGACTGATGCACTTATCGTCCTCATATCCCATAGCTCTTGCGAATACTTTAGTAGTCCTTTTGCCATCTAGGCAACTGTTCTGTGTATAAATCCAAGGTCCATGGTATTCCCACCTATAGGTCTCTTTCTCACACAACGACATGCGGTTGGAATTCTTCCAATTTTGTAACGCTTGCTACCTTCTGTCATGTAGCATGTACGACTCTTACATTACATTATAAGTGCTCCTATGCGACTCTTCTCTCCTTTTTCCTCCGGCTTTTAGCCAATCTAATACAACTTTATGACAAGTTGTCCCTCTGGGCATCACTAGCTTTACTACATCTAAGTAGGTCATACTATACCATTAATTATAATTCATGAAATCCCTTTCCTTTCTTCTTCAAAGCATTACTCAATCGAAGGCCCAAACGTCATCCTTTATTTATCACAATTACACCCTCATTCTACTACCAGGGTAGCATTCCATCCTTTCCAAATGCTACAAGTCTTAGACCCATTTGAGCTCATTCAGGCTGTACTGGGTTTTATATAACTTATTGAAACCATCAGCTCTTTTGTTTTTGTTGGCTTAATCCAAGGACTTATCCATTCTCGTCACCTTTTTTACTCGTTATTTCTTATCCTTACTCCTGTCATAAAACCTTTTCACTTTACTATACTTTAGCTTGTGACCTGTATGTATCTATTTAAATTACTCGCAACCTTCCTTGAACTTGCGTGCACTATAAATTTCCTTGTTTTATTCTGGAATACTAAGCGAGACATCACATCGTCTTTAACTCTTCTTTACTTTCTTAACTAGACCTCTCAGTACCTAGAAACCATGGGCTTGAAAATATGCAACTGACGACGTAGCTATCACTCCTGAATACTGAATCTCTGTGCTTCTAGCCTTCTATTTTGAAGTATGATCTATTTGCAACCTTTTGCTTTTGAGTATCTCGTTCGTCGTCCGCCTTTATCTTACTTACCTTAAAATCTCACATCACATCTTCTTTCTTTTTCATGACCTTCCTTCCACATAGGCATAATTCGCATCCACAACTTGAAGTTCTACTATAATACTTGCACCTCTGGTGCATACACAATCTGGTAGTAGCTCCATACTGGTACTCTTCTAACTAGCTCTATCGTAGAGCCGTTATGAAGTATGGCGGTTTTGTTGTAGTATCTCTCTTGTGCCTATGATATTAAAAATGATCCTGCAATGTTCTCAATCACGATTTCTATAATTGTTTGTGGCCAATAATATGACTCCTTATTTACTTGGTTGATATGATTTCTTTAGTTTCCTCTTCCTTCTGATCAGCCTTTACTTAGGCTTAAGCTATCTTCCGATCTGCGGCTCATGGTATCAGTTATTACCTTAGCCATTCATGGGTGTTATGGGATATCCATGATACAATCTTCTAACAATTCAGTCATTTGTCTATTCCCTGGGCTCAATTCTCTCTTTTAACTTATACTGAAGTCTTCTACGGCTGTATATGCTGCATGTATAAAACTCGAAATCCTTAAGTGAGTTCTTAACGCAACCAACTCTGGATCATTGATCGAATAATTTCTTTCGTTCCATCTTAGATTTCTTTCAATGTAAGCTATTACTTTTTCTGGTATTTTTGCCCCTTGTTGCGTGCATAATTATCTTATTTGAGTTCTCACACATGTCGAAATTTTTGTGTAACTCATATGGTCTCGAATATTACTTTTGGTTTTATCCCCCGCTAATTAGCCATGGTAGGTACCACTTTCTTTTGGAGTGCACACAATTTCGTAGTGAGGTTGTTGTTACACGACAATTTCCTTCTTAGGTCACTATGCTTAGGTTGAATCCTTCTTCCTTATTTCCTCAGTTAGCCTTTCATTGTAGTACTTAGGGAGAATCCTTGACTCTCGTAAAGCTGTGAGCTTATTACGGATCTTTTTGATGTCCTTACATGCCTATAATCATCCGTAGTTGCTTACTCTTATGCCCTTGTGCTTGTATGGTTGCTTCTGAACTGATATTTTGACTGCGTTCCCAGTGGCACTTTCTTTTATTCCCGTAACACTCATATGGTATCTTTAACTACCCTGAATTTTGTTGGAATATATCTTAAGTATTATAATGGTATTCTTCGAGGCTGAACTCTCCATGTTGGGTTCTACTATGTTTATCTTACACGATCTGATGACTCGTCTATAACCTCCTGTTTAGCCATAACTGAGATCTTCTTGACCAATTACCAACTACTCGTTGGCCCATTCTCATATTAATATTCCTCGTAATCTTTCTTGGGTTATTTACTTTGTTTTAACTTATGTCTCACACTGGCTCCTAATTTATTAATAACAGCTCGGGCAGGAAGTCTTTACTTCTGCTCCTTGACATCGTTCTTGCACAATATTCTTGAATCGTAGCGTATTTGTAAGATTCGGATAAGTGACATCTCATTCCTCTTTCATTTAAAGCATTCTTCTGTTACCATTCCATAGTTAGTAGAACCACTTAGTTATGACTTAATGCCACATCACTCTATATTCCTCCCTTTTGGGGTGTACTATGAGCTGAAGCCATGAGGATCTACCTATAGATGTTTTACCTCTTCCTCTTTGGCGTCGTTTCTCAACATCAATGATCCTTACTCACCTTACGACAATCCTTCTGTACCAAGGATGACAAATTCCCTTACTCGCAAGGGTGACACTTAGCGTAACTGGCACATACCGTCTATTAAGCTTAACTTTGCTCATATTGCTTGCTTTAGGGAAGTGTCTCCCTGAATGACCATTCTCTGAATTCATCACGAATCTTCTTCTGTAGTCCATTCTATTACCGCTGGAACAAAATCTGAAATTCCCATGATGCCGAGTATTTTCCAATCATTCAGTCCCTAATTCATATTTAGTTTATCTTGTTTACCAGCCCATACTGATTTCTATTACTCTAGGGATTAACTCTCTCTTCTGGTAGTCGCGTTGGAGTCACGAACTTATTTCTTGAAATGAGGATATAATCTTATGATCTATACTCTTTTGTTGTCTTAAGGCCCATCACCTTTCATATCTTTCTTTATTTGACTATAGGTTTTGTAACACTCTACCGTTTTCATCCATGTATCACACCTTATTCATAATGCTTCCTTATCTCTCTTCTCATTGCTCTACTAATGTTTTTGCCTATCCCTTTTCTTGTGAAAACTTCAATACGACATTCTTTCACTTTTAGCTTTCTTTTGCTCCATCCTGTGGCTCTTCAAGTTGCTTAACGTTCTCTCTTTACTAGGGACGCGAGCCACACTAAGGTAATATGTATCCCTTCAAGGCTTATAGTGCATGTCTTTGTAGTACTCATATTTTGCTGCACTATTTTAAAGTGTACCATCTGGGTGTCTGACAAGGAGATCTATTAGAACACTTGCAATATCCTTCGGAAATGTCAACTGACACAATCAATTCATCTATCATATCTTCTTATTCTACTTTTGTTACCCCCCCCCCATAGGGAATATCTGGAATGGGTGCGACCAACTGTATATACCTGTGTTACTATTGAATATAGCTCAAAAAGCTTATGTTCCTCTACCTCAATTATAAACGCTGTTAACCTTCATTAACTAGGTACCTCGTACCCTTTTTCACTTTGCTCCTTTTACTTGCCGAAACTTGTACTTATCTTCTTAATCTCTCATTGTCCTTCACCATAAAGATGGATAAGCATTCTTGCCTTAAGGCTTCTTATCAGGAAGCTTACCCATTTCAGTACACCCATGATCCGCTAAAGACCTCATATTTACTTATCGTAGGCATCATACAAAATTCAATTCCTCTAACTCAGTTCTTCCACAACTATCTCTCTTTCCAACCTTCTTTCGAGAAGTAGGCATCATCTTATTACGAATAAAATAGAATTTCGGAACTTGGATTCTTATAAGTGAGCTCTACCACACGATCTAGAGTAAGAAGAAAGAGTGACAATCCTAAATGCCCTGTAGACTCCTGCTTATAAGTGTGGTGCACGACACACCCATAAACAAGACTCTACTAGACATGGCTTGTAGACTCCCTAAGATAGAACTGCTCTGATACCACTTTTGCCACGCCCCGAACCTAAGGGCGAGACCGGCACCCAGTGCCTTACTTATCCTTGCGTACCAACTTGCAACTAAGGGACTCTGAATATATAATGTCATACTTTTAGCCATGGGCCACATTGCAAGACGACAACGAATGCTGACTAAATATGAATATAAAGCTTGGTCAATAAGGCCGTCATATTTATTACAATTGACAAACCAACCAAATATACATACAAGGCCTGAAAGCTCAACATACTGCACTAACTGACAAGATATGTCTACAAGCCTCTACTAATGGATATATTGTGATCGGAACTCTATCCAACCTACTCATGACATATATACGTATATATACAAGATATACATAAGGCTCTAGACCTGGAAACTCCGAAAGGCATGGAGCTTACCGATCAAGTTGAGCTCGAGCAACACTTATTGAAGAGGCCTACTCGTCTGTCTGTCTGACCTACACGCATGAAATGCAGTGCCCCCAGAAAAGGGACGTCGGTACGAAATAATGTACTGAGTATGTAAGGCAATATACTAAAAGCTGAAACTGAACTGATAATATAATAACTGAAAAAACAACTGGGAGTCAAAGAAAATCTGAAGATATGCTCATATGCTGATACTGACTCAATTCTCTCAATATAGTGAGTAAAATGGTTGTCCGACCCTATAAGGCTCAGTATACATATATATCTGCTCTGCCGTAGTAGGCTCACTCATAAGCGATCGGCTATACTAGGCTCTGTATCTTGATCAACTAGGCTCGCTCATAGGCGCTCGGTCACAGTAGGCTCGGTATATAACTTACCATCTGATCAGAGGTTGCCCAATAGGGGCCTGCCCATCGATTATAGCTCGATGGTAATGAAAATATTTTTAATACTGTATATATGTAAATTCTCTCCTCTCTTGACTGGAAAAAGGAAATAGTCAACTGAATATGAAGTCCCGATAGGGAGAATACTGTACTGGAAGAATGAAATACTCAAAGGAATATGAAGTCCCGATAAGGAAAATAATAGAATTTACAATACTAGGAAAATATACGCAATTTGCGAGACTCGCAAAATATACGTAAATTCTGGGATATGAATGTAAAGACGAGATCATGCCAAATGAAAGAAGATCTTAGCCTTAATATACCTGGAGTAGGAAAAACTCCGTATAATATTCTTGAAGATTGCACCGTACTCTTTTAGAACCAAAACATTTGTATGTTGTTAAGCTTCCAATAACTCTCGTTGGGCTTTTGATTGGAAAAAGTTTATTGAAGCTTTCTATATTCTGGATTTAATCATTTTTGGTTGAAGATAGATAACAATTCTTTTGCAAGAATGATAGTGTCTTTCTCTATCAAATGTAAAGTATAAAAAGTGAAGTCTTCTTATCTCAAATGAAGTGGCTAACGTCTGTTTTGTGTAGGTAAAGTTTTCCTCTACAAAGTATAAAGGTAAGGGTTTTGGAGTAAGTGTAGTAAAGGGTCAAGATAAGAATAATCATATCCCATTAACGTGGATCACAACATGGTTAGCCACGTATGTTTAATTTTTAAGAGTCACATTCTTGTGACACTATGGCTGCCACGTAATTCTGTTGGGTGGGGGATTTAAACTTTATCCAATAATAAATCAATTAATTAGGTAATGTCCCGCTACCCGGTAATTAATCAATTACCCACATATTAAGAACTGTCTCAAATTACTTAAAATTCTACTTATTTTTTTTAATACATTTTATACATCCTACTATCATGGTCATATGGTATATTTTATGGTACTAGTCCATAAATACCGAGTATTTTAGTTCGAGCAGTATTTTATCTCAATATGCCAAACTTGGACGAAAATTCATTTTCTTTTACTTGCTTCCCCTTTCACCTTTACGAATTTACTTATTACTTGTTTGAAATAGCATAATCTTTATAATCTCCAAATAATCTTTTCCCTGGACTGATGTCAGTTACCTTATGACAAATTCAACGTACAACACTATAGGGTGCTACATCATTGTAATGTAGTATTACGAAGCGTAACATCATCGTAATATATATTACTGCAGAGCATAACCTCGACGTAATACTGCGGGGCGTAACATGTTCGCGCAACTTCGAACAAGCTTTCTTAATAATAATATGGTTGCTAATAGGCCGCTAATTATTTAGTTCATATAATTCGAGGTGTGCCATCCACAATTTTGTCATTCATGGCCCTCATATTAATCTCACAACCTAGATATAAAAATGACAAATGCTCGTAGTTGCTTTAGGCCCATTTAATATAACATCGTGATTGCGTATACGTTCGCGTGACATGATTACGATTCTAAAAACAAAATCGGAGTATGCATTCACGCAACTTTGACCAAACTTTTCGTAATAATAAGAAAGCATTGCTAATTGTGGACACGTTTGCGTGACATGATTTTTTGACACGCCAAACAAATGGGTACACGTAGGCGTGACCTGTTTAAAGATAATTTCTTAATTAAAAAAAGGCAAATGCACATAGGTTCTAACATGAGTAATTAGACAATTTAATTAAGCCAAGTATGACCAAAACAACCGTGCTAGAACCACAGAACTCGGGAATGCCTAACACCTTCTTCCGGGTTAACAGAATTCCTTATGCGGATTTCTGTGTTTCGCAGACATTAATACAGAGTCAAATTTCCTCGATTCGGGATTCTAAACCGATGACTTGGGACACCAATAATTATCCCAAGTGGCGACTCTGATTCCAATAATTAATCCCGTTTCGATTGTCACTTAATCTAGAAACAACTCCCTTATACCTTTTCAGGGGTGTAGAAAAAGGAGGTGTGACATTAATAAAATGGAAAAGTAGCACCATTGTTTTTATAGTGGTGCTTGTTATGAAATAATATGTCACGACCCTAAACCCGAATCCGGTCGTGATGGCGTTTCTCATGAAGAAAGGCCAGCCGACACATTCCCAATTCATTTTTAAGTAGTTAAGATAATGCAAGTAAGTCTTAAACATAATAAATATCCCAAATAGATAAGGTGAAACAGTACAGTTGCGGAAAATAACACCAACATAGCCCGACATCGGGATGTCACTAGTCATGAGCATCTATCAATTTATTACAAGTCTGAAGAGTCTACAAAGCTACTATAGAATCACTAATAAAGGAAAGGGAATGAGATAAAGGGAGAGAAGCACGGGGTTGCGGGCGCCGAGTAGCTACCTCGTGGACACCAAAATCTGCTGGGAGCTCTCAACCCTCACAAGCAGGATCAGCATTGCCTAAATCTGCACACGGGGTGCAGGGAGTAAAGTGAGTACTCCAACTCAGTGAGTAATAATCATAAATAAAGACTGAGAAATATGAAATCACGTAAGGCACATTACAGGCTATAATGAAGCAGTAAAAGGTAGTAAAAATAGTGAATCAGTAAAGATATGTAAAGTCATTTTAGTTTGGTTTAAACTTCATGAAATGCCCTTTTAACAATTAAGCAGGTAAATGATAGGCAACTAGGAAAGATAAACACATAAAGGATCGCCCCTCGAACAATGTCATAGAACAATACCAGCCTCTCGGGCTATATCTCACATCACAATATGTACCCGCGCTCACTGGGGGTGTGCAGACTCTTGGAGGGGCCCCTTACGGCCCAAGGGCAATATCAAGTCATCTCATGGCATATTCACATAGGCTCTCGGCCTCATATCAACAAGCCACCTTGTGGCATACAAATCTCAGGCCCTCGGCCTCACAATCACCATCAGTGTATCCTCACAACACAGGCCCTCAGCCTTACTCAGTCAGAATCTCATAAGTCACTTGGACAACAATAAAACATGATGCTCAGGTCAAATTATCATTTAAAATATCATTTAATGCATTAAAACAGAGTAGATATGGCTGAGTTATGAAAAAAATAGAATATAGCATGACTGAGTTCAAGTATAAAGTCAAAACAGTGAGGAAATATCAGTAAAAATCCCCTAAGGGTCCAAATAGTTAGCATGAGGCCCAAATATGGCATTCAACCCAAAACATGATGATAACAAATAGTTTTCAATCAAATACGTGGTAAAACAGTCATACAGGATGGTCTAAGTCACAATCCCCAATGATGCACAACCCCACGCTCGTCATCTAGCGTGTGTGTCACCTTAATATAGCACAATGATGTGCAAATCCACGCTTTCATACCCTCAGGACAACATTTACAATCATTACTCACCACAATCCGGTTCGAACTCTAGCCCGTGATGCCTTTACCCCTCGAATCGGCCTCCACTCACGTCGAATCTATCCAAAATCAGAATCACGGCATCAAAATATGCTAAGGGAACGAAGCCGAAACAAAAATAATCAATTTATAGCATAAATCCCAAAATTACCAAAACCCGACCCCGGGACCTATGTCTCGGAATTCAATAAAATTCACATCAATAGGTTCCTTATCTCCTCATGAGTTGTCGACGCCCCCTTTTTCTCTAACCGTGGGGTCAGAAATTGGGTATACGACATTGGGAAGGACAACTCTATTCCCTTTCGAGAATTGGGTTTAGCAGTTGAAGAGTCACGACCTAATGATTATTGTGCATTAGGACACTTTTTAGAAGAGTTTGAGTTGGAAAGCCAAAGTTCGGGTAAGGGCTAGAAATTATCTCGAGGGAAGGTGTTAGGCACCCCTCAAGATCCACTAGTGTGGTTTCCGGCCATGTTACAATTGTGACTTTACAAGTAAACAATCAAGGCTCAAATAAGGATTCGCATATAACATTGCAATTAGGTTGAAACTTTCGAAGGTAAGTAGAGAGGGCAAAAATTTATGAAAGAAAGATTTGAATATTTTTACAAGAAGAGATGAAAGCACATAAAGGGAGGGGGGATCCTAGGTTTACAATTAATATGGATCACTTCAATGCAATATCCATCAATCACTCCTCGGAAGAGGGGTCACACGTGATATTAGCGCACCGGTCATCATATCCATATTCTACCCTTCCCACCCCGTTAAGGCATTAAAGCGCGGAGAGTTTTGTTACTTATTGCATGCTAGTACCCGTCCCAATCCTATCAATCCCGGAGGCATTTAGGACTACTAATCCTAAAGGGAAAGGGATTTAGGGCCTTTTGAAAGTTTCAAAGGACAAAATACTAAGGCGTCAATCAAAACACATAATACAAGTAAAAGTGGAGGCAGATAAGCAAGTAAGGCTCAAGTAAACCTCCTTAAATCAGATAAGACATATAGTTTAGCATGTCTCGCATGTACTGGTTTGGTCTTTAAAATTAAAGCGATAAGCGGACTGATTCAAAGCATACTTTTAGATAGGAAGTCCGCATTAGGCTCAGTGGAATGCAGTTGTCAAAGACTGAGCCACTTTAATTAGTCAACTTTACCTTAAATGTGGGACAGAACTACTAATTGTAAAGGAGTTGCAGAATAAAATAAGTTTCAGAAAAGATTGCAGACTTAATACAAAGAAAATGGTTTAAAACGAGTTTAAGAAAACATACTTGTTCAAGAAAAAGAATTGCTGAGTTTTAACAAAAGAACTGAATTGCAGACTAATTCAAAAAGATAAGTATAAAGAAGTGAATTCAGATTGATTTGAAAAAAAAGTTTGTCAAATTATCAGGAAAGCAGTAAGTTTTCAGAAAATATGCACTGATTTGAGAATATTTATCAAGAAGGAAAAAGATGCACTGGTTTGGTTGCAAGAAAAGTTTTAAGGGTTCAGAAAACGTGCAGAAAGTCACTTGTTTTAGCAAAAAGGGGCAGTACTGTTTTAGACGAGTGAAACAATTCCGATTTGAAGTTCCTATAGGCATGATCGCTACAAGTTACTGATTTTAATACCTTTCAAATGTTAACAGTCTTACAAACATGATATCTATATGATGGCTTATCATTAAACCTAACGGTTTGCCTAATGTCATTATAAATGCATAAATGCAAATCCCTATAGGCATGGTATCTATATGCATAGTTGCAGAAATCAGAAAGTTAGATCCTATAAGCATCGTTTCTACTTGTGAGATTGAATAGATTAACAGTAAAAGTCTTATAGGCATGGTTTCTACCCTATTGTGCATAAAAGTAAATCTCCTCCCCTTTTCACTAGATCCCCGAGTTTATACAAATTATTATAGACCAAAAAATAAGACAGAAATAAAAATACATCAGAAATTACAGCTACATCCGAGCAGCCTAATTCAGACTTAGTATCTAACAATATGAGATTGAGCCACTTCCGAGATCCAGATTTCTAAAGCCTTCTCTTATCTAGGGTGTTTCAGAGATCCAAAGAGTTTCGAGTACTCCAGGCAGTGCTTACACCCAAGATTTTAATTAGAAAGAGTTATAGTGTAGTGTGGAAGGGCAACACTCAGGTGTCCCAGTTCAGAGGGAGCTCATGGATCCCAAAGCAAGGCTCACAAGAGAGGGGAAAAACTTAAGTTCTAGGAGTGAGTGCAAGTGCAGTAGAGGGGGAAGGGAATCAGAGAGAGACAGGGCAAACTAGTGGTCATGCCCAGCAATTGGGATGCTGGCACACCCCTGACCAGCCTGCTAGTCAAGCATTGAGAGTTAGGATCCATTGTGGATCAATCCAAGGCTTGGACAGTAATTAGGATATTGTCAGGCCAAGAGCTTATCTCAGCACATAGAAGGGAATAGGGGTAGAGGATGCATAATAGGAACGGAAGCAAAGAAAGGAGATATGAAGCACAAATTATAGCATATAAGCAATAAAGTAAACAATAAGTTTGAAGGTGTGAAGTAAACACATAGGGGGTGAGGCAGAATATTTAAACAAAGGACATACCAGTTTCAAAGAAAATAAGTAAGCAAAAGTAGCCTTGAGAGAACCAAGTTGTAAATAGCAGTTCCAAAAGATCTCAAGCAAAGCCGAATTTAAAACAGTATTGCAAGAAAGTATTTTTGTTCATGTGTATTTTTTTATTTTATTTTTAAGTAATCCACTAGGCATAGCCTAGTATTTGTTTTTATTAATATCAATAACGAGAAACAAAGTGTCATGAAATCTTAAAATGTGCGCGAAATAAATTTTGAAAACTACATAATATCTATTATCAAAGTTGAATAGTGTACTCAAAGTTGATATCACACTTTGTATAACAAAAAGCCAGCCCATACAATTCATGCTAGTATACGCCTTTCTCCTTCTCATTTGCTTCTATCCTCCTAGGAAACTGAACGCGTGCTCTAACTGTTCTGTCGATATTGCTTAATCCGAGCATCGTATTCCCACGCATTTAATCTTTTTGTTCGATTTGTTGTTGCCGCGCTCGAGGATGAGAGCACTGGCCATTGTTTAATCACTGTTCATTTTAAAATACTACCTTTGTTGACGGTTAGTGCATTTTCCAATATTGTCTAGCATGCTTTAACTTCCAGCGTGCACAGCTGCCACCATCCATGGGATTATGAAGCTTTTCTGAATATGCAACTGCATGCGTGTGTGGTCCGTTCCGTGAACTCTTCTTTGAGTTCTTCCTCAGAATCAGTGTCCTTCATCTTACGTGCCATCAGCTTCAAGAACTCTTGTTAATGGTTCCATTTTGATCAGCATCACGCTGATCATATCCTGTAGCCATCGTCGTCCTTGTCGCAAAGGCTAAAAGCCTTGTTGAACAGCTTTCTGCTCCTCCATTAGCTGTTGTGCCCTTTCTCTCTCTCTTTTTCATGATTCACGCTTTCCAAACATGTGCGCACATTAATGGGTTTATCGATGTCTCCATGTTCCAGCTAATTTCTTGCCTATTGTTTTGCTCAAGATTTCCCATTTTTTTAAAAATTCGTTGTAATCCCCAGCATGCGTTCCTTTGAAGGAGCTACTCCTCGTTGTCGGCATGCATTTAAATAATGCTTGCATTTAAAGGCGCTCTAGCATTAGCTTTATCAACCTTCATGCGTTCCAATATGTTCCAACGCATTGTGGAAACCCAACACAAATGCTGCTCCTCGTTTGCTGCAAATTTTGCTTGAAAAGCTCGTTCCAGCATTTCTATTCCCTTTTGATATCCTCTAGAAATCCTTTACTTATTTACTTTGTCTCTTCCCAAGTATGCAGGCGTGCATATGCTCCACAGGTGTGCACTATACAAACTAAAAAATTGCGCATGTTTGCTTTGCTTTTCCTCGAACACGATTTTCCACCACACTTGTTGTTGAGCCCATGTGTTTGTAATATTCTTCAGAACGTGAGCTTTCATCTTTTGTCGAGCATTTGGTTTATATTATGTTTCCAAAGCGCATTCTGAAGTTTGTTCCACTCGTTTTACTAGTTCTCGAGTTCCCTTCATCTTCCAGCATTAAACAATTATAAACCTGCAAATCCTCGAAATTCCCTAGCATGCTGGTGCAAACTCCAAACGAATTGGCATCTATTTCTGTCCAGAACTTGAAATTCCCATCATGTTTTCCATGCTCCCATTTTGAGGAGAATCGCATGCTCTCCATAACTACATGGAAGTGTCGATCCATCCCATTTTTCTTTAAACCCTTTTGCAGCCTGCATTAATGTCCTCCCAGTGGATTGAATGCTCTTCCTTTTCTCTTTGCTTCTTATCTCCTGTCCACCTTCACCCCTAGGCTTGGACATTGCAGCTTATCTTCATTAACTAACCTCCTTCCCTGTGCATCCAGATGCCAGAAATGTTGGCATTCTATTTCTCCATGATCTAAAGCATAATTAGCCAAGTGATCTACCAGCTTGTTGCCCTCCCTATGAATATGACTAAGTGTGTAATTTCCCCCATTCATTAGTTGCATCATTTCCTCAACCTGCTCCGATATGATCTATGGTGGTTTCCAGATCCCATCCATTATCTTTTTTAATAGCATTGAGTCCGTTTGAAGCCATACACGAGAGTATTGCTGAAATCTGCAAAACCTTAGTGCTTCTACCATAGCCTTCGCTTCAGCTACTGTGTTCGTTGTATCCTCAATCTCCTTCCCTACTGACTTGACTATGTCCATTCTCATTTCTTATACAAAAACCTATTGAGCTCCTGCCTGGATTTTCCCTCGATGCACCATCCGTATTAACTTTTAGCCATCCTGCACTTGGAAATTCCCACATGACTTTGGTAACCTTAAGTTTAGGAGTGAAATTTTCCATCATAGCTAAAAGATCTTGCCATTTGTGAGGTACCATCTCCATCCCAGGCTTTCTCACTTTCACCAATGCCTGGAGATTTGATGAAACTTGATATATCACCCTGCAAGTTGTCACAGCATCACCATACTTCATACTATTTCTTCTTTTCCAGAGTTCCCAGACTACACATGAGGGGAGTGCTTGTATTACTGGTTTGAGTCTTAAGCACACATTTGCAGTCCAACATTTTGTGATTGCTTGGTGCAATGTAAGTCCCTCCACAGCTATACCTGCCCTCGATAGAAAATACTTCCAAGTTGTCTTTGCAGTTTCTGATCTAAAAAACAAGTGCTGAAGAGATTCCTCATCAGGTTGTACACAACACCAACATTTTGATGGCATGCAGTAGCCTACCCTTTTCAGGAAATCATCTAAAGGTAACTTTGCTTTCCACACTTTCCACATGAAAAAGGCTATTTTAAAAGGCAGTCCCTTTACCCAAATCATCCTATAAGCTGTTCTTGGTTCATCTCTTCTTCTCGTATAATCCCATGCTGACCTAACACTGAAATATCCTCTTATTTCCAGCATCCAATAAGGCACGTCAAGAACCTGCTGAGATGAAGGTGGTTTGATTTTCTCCAGAATGTGTACTGCTAAGTCTTCAGGAAGAATTTCAAATAGCCTGTCCACATCCCACTCACCATCTAAGGTAACATCATGTACATTATGTATAGTTTCATCAATGCCAAAGTCCTGAGGAACCAAAAAATATAGTGCCCCAAGACCTGTCCAGTTTTCAAACCAAAAAAGTGAGGATCCCTTTTTTGTTTGCCAAAAGATTTGATGTTCAATCAGATCTCTGCATTCCAATATTTTTCTCCAAATGTGAAACCCCCTTTTCCATGGAACAATTATAGAATTCATTTTCTTACAGTATTTCTGACATACGAAAGCGCTCCATAGGCTTGGTTTTGTTCTGAAATTCCACCACAACTTGCTGAATAATGCCTTTGCTACATCATGCAGTGACCTAAAACCTATTCCTCCTTCAACTGGCATGCATAAGGTATTCCACGAAGCCCAATGCCTACTAGTTCCTCCAACAGAGCTGCTCCAGAAAAACTGAGCAAACAATTTGTGCAACCTATTTATCATATAATTTGGAGGGTTTACAGCTGATAGTAGATGCATAGGCATGCTTTGCAGTACATGGGATATGAGAACTGCCTTGCCCCTACTGATAATAACTTGCCCTGACATGATTGCAGTTTGTCCATTACCTTAGTAATTAGGGGCTGATAGTATTCCAGCTTTCTCCTTGCATAAAATATAGGACAACCTAGATATATGATAGGAAAGTCATTCTTATGAATGCATGTGATCCTTTCTACCTTGCTGACCACTTCCATGTCTATTAAATGATGCAGGTACACAGCTGATTTGGTCTTGTTAACAAGCTGCCCAGATGCAGCTTCATATGCATTCAGCACTTGCATAATCAACATCAAAGATGTTTCATCTGAGGATGAGAAAATAATCATGTCATCTACATACGCCAAATGATTGATCTTTGGACTCCACTTTGGCATCCCAAATCCACAAAAATACAGGTTAGTATGTAGTGCATTGAGACCCCTAGATAATGCTTATGCTGCCATGATAAACAAAGTTGGAGATACCGGATCACCTTATTTTACTCCCCTTGAGGACTTAAAGAACCCATGAGCTTTACCATTGATTAGAATAGAATACCAATTGTTTGAAACTAATCCAAAGACAATCCCTATCAACCTTTCTGTGAATCCCATTTTTCTTAGTACCTTGGTTAGGAATAGCCAAGATAATCTATCATAAGCTTTGGTCATATCTAGCTTCAGGATGACATTAGGTCCAGCCTTAGTTCTAAGCCTAATGTCAGTCACTATCTCTTGAGTTAGAAGGATATTTTCTACTATATTCCTGCCCTTAACAAAACCTGACTGTTCCTCCGATATCAGACTTGGGAGAAATTTCACTAGCCTTTCATGTACCACCCTCGATATAACCTTATTAGAAAAGTTACTGAGGCTTATTGGTCTTAAATCAGAAAAGGTGGTAACTTTTTTTTCCTTTGGTAACAGAACTAGGTTTGTGTGTGTTACACACTTGGGTAGCTCATGACCATTGAAAAGAGCCCTCACCATGTCATACATGTCATCCCCTATTATGTCCCAACAAGAATGATAGAATTTGCCTGTCATACCATCTGGCCCCCCAGCACTATCACCATTAAGTCCGAGTACTGCCACTTTAACCTCCTCTTTTGTTGGTTGCTTAATCAATTTTGCATTCTGATCAGTGTTAATCAGATCAGGAACATGCTCTACGATATCAAATGATGAAGGAGTAGATGCTTCTGTGAACTATTCCTCGTAGAATTTGATAGCCACTTGTGCAATTTCTTGTTCTTCTTCAATCCAGGTTCCTCCACTGTTTTGAATTCTTTTAAGCTGAAGTCTCTTCCTCCTACCTCTCACTTGTGCATGGAAGAACTTTGTGTTCCTATCCCCTTCCTTGAACCAAGTCATGCCTGCCTTTTGTTTCCAATATTTCTCCTCTAGTACAAGACATTTAATCAATTCTGCCTGAACCTTTTGTAGTCTTTCCCTGTTCATCCCTGTAGGATTTGCTTCAAATTCTGCTTCATGAACCATCACTACCTCCTCCATACTTGCTATCTTTTGGAAAATATCTCCAAATGTAGCCTTACTCCACAATGAAAGGGCTTTCTTTAATTTTTTTAACTTGTGATTAAAAAGAATATAAGGATTTGCACTGAAATCAGCAAACCAATTCTCTTTTACCACATCTTTAAAAGTCGCATGTTCCACCCAAAAATTTAAGAACTTGAAAGGTTTTTTTATAGGTGGAGTCTCAATATCACACTTCAGATACATTGGACTATGATCAGAACCAGTCTTTGACAAATGCTGCACCTCTATTCCTGGAAATGTTTGTTGGAACTCAACATTGGCCAAACATCTATCTAGTCTTTTGAATATACAGTCTTCCTCTGCTCTCCCATTCTACCATGTAAATATGTTGCCTTTAAATCCAAGGTCAAATAGATTGCAAGTGTTGATGCAGTGTCGAAAATCATCAATTTCATTCAATGACACAGGTAACCCACCAAACTTCTCTTCTTCGTCCCATATTACATTGAAATCACCTCCTACAAGCCATGGTGCTTCCATATCCCTTGCCATTTCATATAATGAATCCCATAATTCTATCCTCTCAATTGCATCACATTTTGCGTATATCAATGTTAGGACAAACTCCACATGCGATTCAGTATGAAACAATCTTAGTGTTAATTGTTGCACCATATTGTACATAACAGTTACCTCAAATACCTCATCTATAAAAGCCCATATCTTTTGGAAACATTTGAAATTGCCTGTGCAAGTCCTATCTTGTTTCTGTACCTTTCCAATTTTTTTGCTTGTTGCTTTGGCTCCATTAATCCTACAAAATCATAGTGATTTTGCCTATGCATTTTTGTCAACCTTTCAAAGGCCTGCTGTGTGTTGACTGACCTTATATTCCAAATGAGAGCATTCACCACTGATTGCTGGATTTAGTTAGCATTCTCCTTGTGTGCACCCCAGCTTTTGGTGCTGCAAAATTATCTTTTTGTTGCTTCTTCTTTCCTTTTGCTGCTGATTTTGCCTTTTCCACTTGCGTAGGTGATAAGTCACCTTTCCTTGCAGCATTCATAAGGTGTTGGGTAGTTGATTCTTGATCCATGTCGTATCCTGATTTACCAGGTTCTTCTCCTTCTTCATTGTCTTCCTTCCCTCCTAATGTAGCTCCAAATGCATTCTTTTTAGGGACCAAGGCTTTCTCTTCTCCTCTTTTTAACAGCTGCAACTGGTTTTTCTCCAATGTAACAGTAATATTTACTATTTCTGTTTTTTGTTTTGGTTGTTTCTCCTTCTCTGTTGTGTTGTGTCCTTGTGGGTCTTCTTGTGATTTCTGAAGTTGATCATCTTCTGTTCCTCCAGGATCATTTACCTCTATGCCTCTTCCTTCATAGTTACTAATTTCTGTGACTTTTGCTGTCTGAAAATTATTGATGTGCTCAACATTTTCTGATCCTTCCTTTATTAAATAATTACCAGTTGTATTGTTGTCATTGGCATGGATCTCTCCATTTACACTTTGCTCATCTTCTTCTTTGTCATTCTCATTTGGTTCCTAATCATCTTGTGCTCCTAGTGGTACTTCGTTCTCCTCTGAATCGTATTCCCTTTGTGCCTCCCATAGCCTGCCTCCACATTCTTGCACTCTTTCTTTAAATGTAGAAGATTTTGACCCTTTTGCTTGAGAATTTGGATTTTTATTAAGTACCTTGTTCACTAATGTATCTTGTGATGGGATTTCCTTGCATGGTTTATTGATCTTCACTATTCCTTCTCCTGTTTTATCCTTGAAGCTTCTTTCTACCCATTGTGCGGTATCGTTTTTTGCTTTTGATGTCTCCTTTCCATTGACTAGACCATTAGTCGAACTAATCCTCGATGAGTTAAGATGAAAAGCTTGTGCTGCTGGATTTAACTTTCCCTCATTATTGACCATATTTTTTGGTTTTTGCTTTGTAGATGCTTGGTTATGAAGTGTTGAACTGTTTGTTGCTACATTAGCTGCCACCATTGCCAATTGATTAACAGGTTCTTCCTCTTCATCCATCCCTTGTAATATTGCAAACTTGTTAGCTACTTGAACATGATCATTATCTTCATTGTCTACTGCCACCAAATCCTTACCACTGTTGCTATGTGCTTCTACTTGTCTCTCTACAGTGCTTGTACCCTCCTTGTTCTTATTGTTTTCAAACTTCTTAGCTGGTGCCATCTCCATTCCATTATTAGTGAGACTAGTATTTTGATTTACTACATTTCTAACTCTGTTGTCCTTCACTTCCTTCCATTGCTCTTTTGCTGTAATATTCACATTACCCACGACCTTTCCACTAGATAACATCATTATAGGTTGTGAGTTCCCTATGTCCTGTTTCTTAGCTGTAACTGCTTGGTTATCATTCTCCTTCTCCACATATAGTTCAGGGTGTATCCTCCAGCATTCAAATTGATCATGCCCTTGAAGTTTACAATGTCTACAATATTTAGGCAGCATGTCATATTGAATTCTTACCCATTCAGTTCTTGTTGTTCCTTTAGCTTCGTTGATTATGTCCATCCTCACCTCTTTAGGCAGATCTGTAAGTAAGTCAACAAGAACCTTCACCCTAGCACAACTAGGTCTAGTTTTATTAATTGTTGCCATGTCTAGATGCATGTTTACCTACTGCTGAAGCTATAGAAAATAGACATTCCTTTACAAAAAGGGTTGGCAATAGACCTGGGAATAAAATCCAAGTCATTGCCAAATAGTTTCATAGTTCAAATTCATATCAGTAGCAATGTAATAATTTCAAAGTTTATAATCTGGTTGTTAGTGGTGTAATTTTAAGATTTACATAATGGAAGTATTTTGTTCTTAATATTAAAGATCTAATCTTGGGCCTAGTCCTTGACCCTTTTCGAAATTCTGGTAATCTCTTTGTCCTCATTGTTGGGCTTGACGTTGATCCCAGCTTTCCCTTGTTCTCCTTTACAAGACTTTCAAATAATATGGGCCTACTACTGGTCCAGATTTCCTTTAAATAAATAAATACCCAGTATATCAACCAAAACAGGCCCATAATCAGGGGTTTTAGATTAACTTTGATTCGATTTAAAATCTGAACCTCTTTAGGCTCCTTTTAGTTAAATATGTTTCTAAAAGCAATAAGTTGAGGTGTGTCATACCAAATAAAACCCATAACTCATGGCCTTCATAAATTAGATTAAGAGTTAACATTTACCGTTGCTATAGTTAAATACATTTCCTTTAAAAAGAAAGAAAAAAAGAAAAGTTTTGAGGTGTGCCATCTATAAATTAGATCATCCATGGCCCTCACAAATATTGTAACTTAGCTATTAAGAATGAATCTTCGTAGTTGCTTTAGGCGCATTACTTTAAATTATCATGGCTACGGGTACGGTTCCCGTGACGTAGTTGTGATTTGTAATTATTAAAATTCGGGTGTACATTTCATGTGACTCGACTTCAATTTCCAACAATGTTAAATAAAATGTGTCGCAAACCGCGGGTGCATTTCATGTAGCGTGGTTTAAGATGTGTTTTAGATAACATTGAATTTTCCTAAAAAAATAGTAAAAGCGGTTAAAAAGTCATAAAAATGCACATAGGTTTAAAATGCATAATTAATCAGATAATAGGCCAATATTAATAGTTTAAGCGACCGTGCTAGAACCATAGAACCCGGAAATGCCTAACATCTTCTCCCGGGTTAACAGAATTCCTTATCTAAAATTCCTGGTTCGCAGACTTTAAAAAATAAAAATTTCCTCGATTTGGAATTTTAAAACAAACCGGTGACTTGGAACACCAAATAAACTATTCCAAGTGGCGACTCTAATGAAATTAAATAAATAATCCCATTTTGAATAATGTCACTTTAATTGGAAAAACTCCCACATACCCTCGGGTGTAAAAAGAAGGTGTGGCACGGTTCATGGTATTAGTTATTACGTTTAGCCTTTCATGGATGCTGTAGAATATCCAGGATACAATCTTCCAACAATTCAATCCTCTGTCTATGACCTGGACTCGATTCTTTCTTTTAACTTATATCGGGGTCTTCTACGGCTGTATGATTGTCAACATATATGTCTACTCCGAAATTGCAAGTGAGTTCATAACATAACTGACTTTGGATCATTGATCCAATAATTCCTTTCGTTCCTTCTTAGCTTTCTTTAATGTAATCTATTACTTTTCTTGATCTTTTTTGCCCCCCTTGTTGCGTGCATACTTAGCTTATCTTAGTTCCCACACGTGCCAGAGTTTTCGTGCAACTCGTATGATCTCGAATATTACTTTTTATTTTACTTCGCGTTCATTAACCATGGTAGGTGCCACTTTCTTTTTGAGTGCTTAACAATGTTGTTGTAAGACTGTTGTTACACGACCCTTTCCTCTTTAGGTCGTTGTGCTCAGGTTGAAGCCTTCTTCCTTATTTCCTCAGCTAGTCTTCCGTTGTAGTACTTAGGGAGAACCCCCCCCCCCCGATTCTTGCAAGTTGCAAGCTTATTACTTCGTTTACCTGGCAGAATTTTGGATGTTCTTTCTTACTTGTAATTATCCTTACTTACTTACGTCCATGCCCTCGTGTTCGTAGGGTTGCTTCTGATTGATATTTTTATTGTCTTCCCAGTGGCACTCTCTTTTATCTCTGTAACCTTCACACAGTACCTTTACTACCCCAACTTCTATCTTAATATTTCTCAAGGTTACGATGTCATATCTGTAAGACTGAATGCCTCATGTTAGGGTTCATTATGTTTATCTTGCACAATCTATTGATTTGTTTGTATCTTCTTGTCTATCCATAACTAGGCTTTTCCTAAATCAACTACTGACTACTCGTTGGCCCATTCTCATATCATTATTTCGTGTAATCATTCTTGGGTTATTTCTTTTGTCTTAACTTACCTTTTGCACTGACGCCTTATTTATTGAAAACAGCCTGGGTCGGAACCTTTACTTTCTCTCCTTGACGTCGTGTCTACATAATGTTCTGGAATCATAGCATATATGTAGGCTTTGAATAAGTGCAATCTCATCTTTTTCTTATTTTTGTCGCATTCTTACTTTACCATTCCATAGTTACTAGAACCACTTAATTCTGACTTAATATCACGTCACTCCATATTCCCCCCCCCCCCTAGGGGAGTACTAAGAGTTGGAGATACAACAATCTGCCTATCGATGTTCTACCTCTTCATTGTTGGCATCCTTTCACATCATCGATGAACCTTACTCTCCTTGCGGTAATCCTTCTGTACCAAGGATAATAAATTTCTTACTCACGAGGTGACAATTACTATAACTGACACATACAGTCTCTTAAGCGTAACTTTGCTCATATTGCTTACTTAGGGAAGCGTCTTCCTGAATGACCATTCTCTGAATTTCTCATGAATTTTCTTCTGTTGACCATTCTATTATTGCCGGTAACAAAATCTGAAATTCTCATGATGTCTACCATTATCAAATCACTAAATCCCTAATTCATGTTTAGTTTATCCTATTCACTAGCCCATACTGATCTCTATTATTCTGGGGTCTAGCTTTTCCTATTGTTAATCATGTTAGAGTCACGAACTTATTTTTCGAAATGAGGATATGACTTTATGGCCTATACTCTTTTATTTTCTCAAGGCATGTCACCTCTCATATTTCCCTTCACTTGACTATAGACTTTATAATACAGTCATTTTTTTATCTACCGTTGTCATCCATGTATCACGTCTTACTCATAATGCTCCATTAATTCTCTTCTTATTTCTTGCTAACATTTCTGTCAATCACTTTATTCCGGAAACTTCGACAAGACATTCTTTTGCATTTCAGCTCCCCTTGCTCTATCTGCGGGCTCTTTGGGTTGCCTAGCATTCTCCCTGCTAGGGAAGGGAGACATACTAAGGTCATATTTATCCATTCTTGGCTTCCAATGCCTATGTTTGTAGTACTAATATCTAGATGTACTATTTTAGAGTGCACCATCTGGGTGTCTCACAAGGAGAATTATTACCACGTTTGTAATATCCTTCGAAAAATATCCGCTAACACTAACAATCTATCCAACATATTAGGTTAATCTAACCCCAGTCGGTTCCCGATATTCGTCCTTCTCTTAACTATTTCTGCTAGCTCTCATAGAGCATAATTGAGATGGGTGTGGCCAATTATACATACCTATGTTACTGTTGAGGGTAACTCAAACTACTTATATCTTTCTGCCAGAACTGTAATACTGATAATCTTCATTAACTGGGTGCATCGTACCCTTCTTCACCTTGCTCCTTTTACTTGCTGAAACTTGTGTCTACCTCCCGATTATCTTATTCCCTTTTACCGTAAGAGTGGATAGGCATTCTTGCCTTAGCCATCCTTACCAAGGAGCTTACACATCTTAGTATACGCATGATCTGCTGAAGACCTCATATTTATCCATCATAAGCATGATGCAAAAATTAAGTTTTTTTTTACTCGACTCTTCCACAGCTATATCTCTTACCAACCGTCTTTTTGGATGTAGGTATCGTCATATTATGAATAAGATTGAGTTTAGAAAATTGAGTTCTTACAACTGAGCTCTACTACACGATCTAGAGTAAGAAGAAAGAGTTACAATCCAAAATGTCATGTAGCCTCCTACTTATAAGTGTGGTGCATGACACACCCATAAAAAATACTCTACTAGACACGGCTTGTAGACTCCCTATGACAGAACTGCTCTGATACCACTTTTATCACGACCCAAACCTATGGGCCGCAACGGGCACCCAGTACCTTACTTAACCGAGTACCAACATAACATATCTTTCTTATTGTACTTTCATTGGCAAATGGGCCAAACGGGCCGTCATGGGCTAACTAGAATAGACATAGGGAATACTGAATATAGGACGACCCAACCTGATATAATTTTTTTTATACATATGACATACGAGCCTATAAAGTCAACATGATCATTTGTAAACTCAAAACATAGGCCGGCAAGGCCATACAAGCATCCGTATAAATGACATTCGTCTACAAGCCTCTAAGAGTACATACTTATCATAAAGGTTGGGACAGGGCCCCTCCGTACCAAACAATACGCATCTAAATCGTACTGACCAAACAAGCAACTCCTGAGCAAATGGAGCGCACCAATATCTTCTGCTGAGCTGAAAGCCTACTTGGAGGACTCTCGACCTGTCTATCGGGACCTGCGGGCATGAAACGCAACGTCCCCAAGCAAAAGAGACGTCAGTACGAACAATGTACCGAGTATGTAAGGCACATAAATAAGTACATAA
Organism: Nicotiana tabacum; assembly: GCF_000715075.1. Classification (NCBI taxonomy): domain Eukaryota; kingdom Viridiplantae; phylum Streptophyta; class Magnoliopsida; order Solanales; family Solanaceae; genus Nicotiana; species Nicotiana tabacum. The sequence continues at coordinate 59,033,252 of NC_134082.1, read as the reverse complement.
AAGACATGGAAGAAATATAGAGTAAATGACTCAACCTGTAAGTCTGGATAACTCTGTAAATCATGAAATACTTATAGTGTCATGCATATGCGTATGAAGTTCATGTCGTGCATAGGTACATGTGTTTATAACATCATCAAGCCTCGAAGGGTATCCCATCATATCATCTCGGCCACTGTGGGCAAATCATCAACGTCTACTAGCTGATTAGGTGGTGGTGCGTATATAATGCCATAACCTTTTCCATATCCCATATACATATATATACATATATATACGTACATATAGCGTCATCTGGTCATAGGTCAATGTGCATGTATAAATGCATGAAATGCATATGAGATACATTAATAAAATCTCTCGGTACGTTATAAGACCATTATGCCTCTAATTAATACCATGAAATAAATTTTACCAACTTACGTATTTTTGAGACCCATGAACAGATGATAGAATAACATAACACATGGGGAATCAAGAACATAAGCATTTCTAGTATTTCTATGAATAGAGTCACTTATGGAAGTTGTGCATTTGCTCGTTTCGTTCGTGTCGTATAGATCATGCCAAAAAGGAAGAAGGGACAGCCTTAACATACCTGGAGTAGGGAAAAATCCATATGATATTCTTGGAAAAGGTTGCACCGTACTCCTTTAGAGTCACAAAATCTCACGTTGCTACGGTGCTAAAAAATCTCGTTGGAATTGTTCTTGTTGGATTGAGATTAACTTCCGTTTGTGGTCTTAATGCAACCAAGCAAAGAGCAAAAACAGAAAAACAGAAACGGGATCATGTTTCATGTATTAGACGAGAAAACCAATGGTTAGCACTCATTAGATGCCCAGAGTCAGAGATTGGTCATTAGACTAACAACAGAATAGACGCTCGATTTATTTTTCTTCTACATCCACAAGATGTAGGCCCACTGTAGTATCTTTTCTTTACCTTTAAATCTCACTTTTTCTCTTCAATTCTTTCCTTATCACAATCAAATGGTTTTGAAAGATAACTGGAACTCTCAACTCACAAAATATATAAATCAATGTTTGATTGAACATATACAACGGATGGCTTAATAAAGTGAAGGCTGAGCTTCTTGTATATGTAAATTCAAGTAGTAACATAAATTATATCTATCTTAAAGACTTGCCAACTTTTGCCACATAATCCAAAGTGACTAAGAGTTACTTGTCTGGAAAGTGGTTTGCTGCCACGTAATCCTCTTGTTAGGGATTTAAACTTTATCCAATAATCAATTAATTAATTAGGTAATATCCCGCTATTCGATAATTAACCAATTACTCGCATAATTACGAATAGTCTCAAATTACTTAAAACACTACTCATTTTTCACATACCTTATACACTTTGCTATCATGGTCATGCGGTACCTTGTATGGCACTAGTCTATAAATACCGAATATTTTAGCTCAAGTCGTATTTTATCCCAACATGCCAAACTTGGACGAAAATTTACTTTCTTTGACTTGCTTCCCCTCTCACCTTCATGAATTTACTCATCACTTATTTGAAATAGCATAATGCTTATAATCTCAAAATAATCACATTCCCCAAACTTACGTCGATTAACTTACGACGAAACTTTAATATATGAAAATGCGGGATGTAATACCCGAGACCCCGTCCAAACATATCAACAAGTTCTAATACACAATATGAACTCGCTCGAAACCCTAAATCACATCATACAACATTAAAACTACGAATCACACATCAATTCAAGCCTAATGAACTTCCAACTCCTAAAACCAATGCCGAATCGTATCAAACTAATTTCAAATGAGCTCATATTTTGCACACGAGTCATAAATGAAACAATGAACTTACTCCAACCCTTGGAACCAAAATCTAAATCCGATATCAGCAAAGTTAACTCTCGGTCAAACCTCTCAACCTTCCAAACCTTCAATTTTTCAACTTTCGCCTAAAAGCCTCAAATCGACCTACGGACCTCCAAATCAATATCCGGACATACTACTAAGTCCAAAAGCACCATACGAATTTCTCGGAACCATCAAAACTCCATTCCGGAGTCATCTACACACAAGTCAAACTATGGTTAATTCTTCCAACTTAAGCTTTCAATCTTGTGACTTAGTGTCCTAATTCACTCCGAAATTTTTCCGGAACCAAACCAAACACCCCAGTAAGTCATATAACCATAAATGAACATAGAAGAAACAATAAATAGGAGATAAAGGGGACAATACACAGAAGGACCGGCAGGGTCGTTATACATGGTCGCAGGGGTTATTATTTCAAATTGATTAATGCTTCACAAGGCATATTGTTAGAAAGGTAAAATCTTCATTTCGATAATAAGCATGCGAGATTAACAGGAGCAATTTTAAAGAACTAGTAAAATAGAATAAGAGAGGAAAATTACAATAGCAATTTTGAAAAATTAAATATCATCTTCTGTTAAAAGGCGCCTATTTGGGATAAGATTATGTTAGCAATTTCAATGTCAAGGCCCTAAAAGCAAAAGGATATGAATTCTTACAATTGAACCCAAAAAAAAAAAAAAAATTAACACTATTTAACTTTTTAGGTAAAAGAACATCACCAATTCTTAATTTTTTAGAGGTATCACTCTTCATTTATTACACTGTAGTATGGTCCTATTACTGTAGTTTGAATTTTATGGGACGAAAAAATATTTACACAATTAAATTACTTATTAAATAATTAAAAATAAATTTCAGTTGATAAGCTGATAAAAATTGTACTCCGCAGTAACTAATTATAAGCTCAAGGTGCTGTCATAGTCATAGATATGCTGAGAACGCAGGATTACTTTACAATGTCAATCCATATAACTTAAATTTATATTTACTAAACCAAATGACAGACGAGTCATTGAGTTAATAAAAAGAAGATACATGTGTGATACGGTACATGAATGCTATATTTTTCAATTTCTTTTTTTACATGATATGTCTATGTGGTCTGTGTTAGGAAGCGTGTCAAGATAATAGAAGGAAAAAGATATTTAAGAGAGAAAAACAATAAATTGCACAAAACAATACAAGACAAGATTTACATGGTTCGGCAATTTTTGCCTACTCCACGGCCACACAAAGAATAACTCTTTATTAATTGAAGAGAGAAAGAAGAAGTTTTGGGATGTTCTACAAATGAAAATGTAGACCCCTATTTATAGGCATTTGAATGTCCTGCCGAGGTAAGCGCTTACATCATAAGAATGCCGATGTAAGCGCTTACATCATAAGAATGCTGAGGTAAGCGCTTACATCACAAGAATGTCGATGTAAGCGCTTACATCATATTTTCATCTCTTTTTTATTTTTCTTTCTTTTGTTTTGTCTACTTTCACATACAACAATAGGTTTGGTCCTATCAATCTCCCCCCCCCCCAAACCTATGTTACATCAAGAAAGAAAATAAAAACAAATTTGCTATTCACTGGTGGCGCCTTCACGCTATCAGTCTTGAAAACTAACTGAGGCAGTGCACAGCCTCAGTTATTCAACACCGACAACTTTAGTCAACATGTCTGATGGGTTTTTTGATCCTGGTATCTTCTGCAGGGAAAAAGTTCCTTCATTTATCAACTCTCGGATATGATGATACCTCAACTGGATATGCTTCGATCTTGCATGAAACACTTGATTTTTGGCAAGATGAATTGTCACCTGGCTATCGCTGAAAAGCTCACAATTGTCCCGTTCTTTACCTAGCTCTTTAAGAAAATTCTTGAGCCAAATCATCTATTTTCCAGCTTTTGAGATTGTCATGTACTCTGCTTCAATGGTAGATAGAGCAACATTTTTCTGAAGTCTGGACATCCAACTAATAGCAGTACCACCCAAGGTGAACACGTAGCCCGTGGTACTTTTTCGACTATCCAGATCGCCGCCTAAATTTGCATCAGCAAAACCTTGTAAGATAATATTGCTCTTTTTAAAACAAAGTGTCATATCTGAGGTGCCTTTGAGATATCGCAATATCCATTTGACACCTTCCCAATGCTCCTTTCCTTGATCTGACATATATCTACTGACAACTCCAACTGCATGGGCTATGTCAGGTCTAGTGCAAACCATAGCATACATCAAACTTCCTACTACTGAAGCATACGGAACTTTGGACATGTACTTCCTTTCTTCATCTGTCTTAGGTAATTGGTCCTTTGACAGATTTAGATGGCTTCCGAGTGGAGTGCTTCTGGTCTTTGCATCATGAAGATTGAACCTGCTTAGTACCTTCTGTATGTACTTTTCTTGAGACAACTTTAAGGTTCCTTCCGACTTGTTTCTGCTAATCCTCATCCCAAGCATTTGCTTAGCTGGTCCTAAGTCTTTCATTTCAAACTCCTCTGCTAGTTGTTGCTTAACCAAATTGATCTCATTTATGCTAGATCTTGCAATTAGCATATCATCAACGTACAACAGTAAAATGATGTAGGATTCATCAAGATTTTTGATATAACAGCAACGGTCTATCTCACATCGTGTGAAACTATTTTATGCATGAATCCATCAAATTTCTTGTACCATTGTCGGGGAGCTTGTTTCAAACCATACAAACTCTTCTTCAACTTACACACAAGGTTTTCTTTACCAGAAACTTGAAAACCTTCAGGTTGCTTCATGTAGATGTCTTCTTCAAGGTCACCATGCAAGAAAGCGGTTTTAACATCTAGCTGCTCCAAATGGAAATTTTCTGCAGCTACGATACTTAGCACCAACCTGATAGTAGTTAATTTGATTACATGAGAGAAGATATCAGTGTAGTTAATTTCTCCCTTCTGCTGAAAGCCTTTTACTACTAATCGTACTTTGTATCTCTTCTTACCATCATGCTCTTCCTTGACTCTGTACACCCACTTATTCTGCATTGCCTTCTTTCCTTTTGGTAACTCCGTAAGTATCCACGTTTTATTCTTTTGAAGAGAATTCATCTCTTCTTTCATGGTTAGCTTCCACTTATCAAAGTCTATTACCTGCATTGCTTCAACAAAATGCTCTGGTTCTCCAACATCAGTTAAAAGTAAATAGTGAAGAGAGAGTTAACCTATCTGGAGCATTCGTGACTCTTTTAGATCTCCTCAATGTAGGTTCATGAGTAACTTAACCCGAATTTGATTCAGGTCCTGATTCTAGATTTGGTTCTGCATTTGATTCTATCTTTGGTTCCGGTTCTAGTTCTGATCCAGGTTCGACTTCTAGTTCTTCTTCAAATTCGGCTTCTGGTTCTTCATCTTCAATTTCAGAATCAGTTGTAATCCCTCTAGCCACTTCATTTTCTGAGATTTCTTCTAACTCAACTGTTTCGGATGTCTGTTTGCTGGTGCTGGTTGGTTCTACTTCAAGCTTGTCCTTGTACATCACATTTTCATTAAATGTGACATTCCTGTATTTTAGGATTTTTCTATTCTGATCATCCCAAAATTGATAACCAAAATTATCATCACCATAGCTAATAAAGAAATATTTCTTGGCTTTAGGATCAAGCTTATCTCTATCATTAGATTTTACATGCACATAAGCAACACAACAAAAAAAATTCAAATGTGAGAGAGTTACCTCCTTTCCTGTCCATACCTCCTCAGGAATTTCAAAATTCAGCGATACAGAGGGTCTCCTATTTATGAGGTAAGCTGTCGTGTTAACAGCCTCGGCCCAAAAATACTTCGGCAATCCAGAATGTATTCTCATACTTCTGGCTCAGTCATTCAGGGTTCTATTCATCCTCTCAGCAACGCCATTTTGTTCCGGTGTTCTAGGAACTGTCTTGATCAATCTGATCCCATTCTCCGAGCAAAATGCTTTGAACTCTTGGCTATCATACTCTCCTCCATTGTCAGACTTCAGACATTTTAGCTTTAGACTTGTCTGATTTTCAACTTCAGCTTTCCATCTTTTAAAGGTAACAAACACATCAGATTTATTTTTCAGAAAATAAACCCATAACTTTCCTGTGTAATCATCAATGAAGGTGACATAATAGTGTGATCCTCCTAGAGAAGTTACAGGAGCTAATCCACACACATCTGTATGCATTAGTTCTAGCTTCTCTTTCTTTGGCGTCCTTCCCACCTTTGAGAAATTAACTCTTTTTTGTTTCCCGTAAATGCAATCTTCGCACAAACCTAATTCAACATGTTTTAGGTTTGTCAACTTTTCTTTGGATGGCAAAAGCTTCATTCCCTTCTCACTCATATGCCCGACCCTCCGGTGCCACAATGTTGTATCACGACCATGATCAACTATTGCTATAGTATCTCTTTGTATTGGAGTTGCATACAGTATTCCCCTTTTGAAGCCTCGTGTCATAGCCAAATGTCAGATTTGGCTGAATGTTGTTGAATGTTGTTGTATATCCTTCACCGTCAATCTGACCCATAGATATTAGATTTTTCTTGAGGCCAGGAACATGTCGTACATTTTGCAATTTTCATAGCGTGCCTTGTGAAGTCTTTATATGAACTTCACCTTTTCCGGAATGTCGAGAGGTTCACCGTCTGCTAGATAAATTTCCCAAATTTTCCAGCAAGATAATTATGCAATAATTCTTTGCATGATGTAGAGTGAAAGGATGCACCTGAGTCCAGAATCCAAGATTCGACTGGACTGTCTGCACAACAAATTAGTGCATCACCGACTTATTCAGCAATTACATTTGCTGAATTTTCTTCCTTCTTCTTCTTTGGTTCTCTACACTAGCTACTGTAGTGACCCTTTTTATCGCAATTCCAACAAGTAATGTCCTTGCAATTTTTGGATTGTCCTCTTCTCCTTGACTTTGATCTGCTACGACCATAACTCTGTCCTCTTTGGTTGATTCTCCCCGTGCTTTCGGTACTAAAAGCAAATCCTGGGGAATCACTTGATTCTATTCGCTTAGAACCAAGTCTCTAATATCATTCAATTTGAGTTTGGTACTTCCTGATGAACTGCTAACTGCAGTTACTGTTGCAGACCAACTCTCCGGTAGAGATGATAGTAGAATCAACGCCCTGATTTCGTCATCAATTGTTATATTAACAGAACTCAACTGAGCTAATATTATATTAAACTCATTGATATGTTCCATGACTGATCCACCTTCTGTCATCTTTAAGTTGAACAATCGACGCATCAAATAGACTTTATTTGAAGCAGATGGCTTCTCGTACATATTTGATAACGCCTTCATCAAGCCTGCAGTGGTATTCTCGTTAATGATGTTAAATGCCACATTTCGTGTTAGCGTCAAACGAATCACACCAAGAGCTTGACGATCTAATAGATTCCAATCCGCTTTGGCCATAGTCTCCGGTTTCACCTCGGTCAGAGGTAAGTGTAATTTTTTCTAGTACAAATAATCCTCTATTTGCATTTTCCAGAATCCAAAATCTTTGTCATTGAACTTGTCAATCTTAACCTTCCTTTCTTCTGATGCCATTTTTCACAAAATATTTATGTGAATAGTGCATGTGAATAGTTGATGATCAATAGTGTCGCACTATTCTTGTGAATAGTATCTGCAACAATACTATACTTTTCTACCAGAATTACACTGTCTGTGCTCTGATACCAGTTGTTGGGAAGCGTGTCAAGATAATAGAAGGAAAATGATATTTAAGAGAGAAAAGCAATAAATTGCACAAGACAAGATTTACGTGGTTTGGCAATTTTTGCCTACTCCACGGCCACACAAAGAATAGCTCTTTATTAACTGAAGAGGGAAAGAAGAAGTTTTGGGATGATTTATAAATGAAAATGTAAACCCCTATTTATAGGCATTTGAATGCTCTGCCGAGGTAAGCGCTTACATCATAAAAATACCGATGTAATCGTTTATATCATAAGAATGTCAAGGTAAGTGCTTACATCACAAGAATATCAATGTAAACGTTTATATCATATTTTCATCTCTTTTTTATTTTTCTTTCTTTTTTTTTATCTACTTTCACATACAATAATAGATTTGGTCCTAACAGTCTAGCCTCATCATACCAGTTGTCGAGGTTCCAAGCTTTATCAACTACGAAAAAAAACTTATTGAAACTTCATTATCAAAGTATGGGCCAATTGGATATTTGCGTGAAATTATATCACTAGGATACACCGCACGAGGCATCAGATCTGGATGAGTTTGGGGAGGCACTTCCTGCCAAATTTCAGAAAGATGCATGTTTCTTACACGTTGCCCTTTTTATGTTTCATTGGGTACGTGTATTGGGATTGACTAAATTCGAATTCAAACCTAATTTTTTTTATATTAGAGGGTAAAACACTCTCTAACAAAAAATACTTAATATTTAGGACTTGAATCTAAAATATTAAGGATGAAAGAGTAATTACTATTAAATCGCATCCCCTTGTTTTTTCATTATACTTTTGTTTATGGAAGAAGATGAGAAAAGGTGATGCAGTGAACTGATTATATTATATTTTCTGGCATACTTCCAGCTGAAACTTTGTTCGGTTCTTGGTGGTGCGTACCTTCGTTGGCAAGAGAAACACGATGGCAAACTTGTACTATTACCACTTTACCGTCTCTCTAGCGAACTAGCTAGAGTCTCGACTTTGTCCCTAATTATTGTCCTATATATTATGGACCAGTTCGCTAGTGTTTCTATTGATATAAAAGAATTCCCTGTTTAAATGTAATGCATTATCATGCTAGCTTAATAGAAGAGGCCCTCTTTAAAAAAATCGTTAAAGTCCAGGTTGAGCATAATAATTTTCTGCATCGTTTCATATGGCCTTAAAAATTGAACTAATACATACAAGATTTGCCAATCAGGTAAAACTTGTTAGGGGAGAAATGGATCTAAAGTAGGTATGGTCCATTTAGGTTTATGTGGCATTTATTTATGGATTTTTCTTATTAAATTTTAGGCTATATCATATTTATGATAGGGATTTGAGCCAAAATAATTTTTAAATGATAATCTGAAAGTTTAGTTACTTTTAAGTAACAAAAAATAGTTGAGTGACTTTAATAAAATTAAAACATAATTGAGTGACCATAAGTGAAATTATCTCCTTATTTGCAAGCAGTGCAATTGTTCACATGATATATGTAATGTCAAGCTTTATACTTGGATCGTCTCTACTTTCAGCTAGTTATCTTTACAATCAGACATGGGGGAGAAATTCAAAGGGAATTTTTACATTCCTATGTCATATAGGAAACTATATTACCCTCAATATTTAAAGTTTGATATAATTATATTTAGTTTACTTAATTATCAATTCTATACCATAAGATTTTTTAACTGTACATTAATTGTACCTTATATCACTCCTACATTTATGGTACCGTATATTCCTCCAACCCCCCCCCCCCCCACGTTTCTCTCTCCCAACCCCACACCCTCACCCACGTATCACCACACACCCAGAAACCAGAAAAATAATTGAAACCCTCTGCTAAATCCAAAAAAAAACAATTGAAACCATCTACCATTAACGTCCAAAATCAAGGTTTTTTCTTCTACAACCAGTCAAAATTGAAGTCAAATCTTCAAAGTTTCATACACAGCAATAACTTTTGATGGTTATGATTTCGGGTTCCTTCAGTAATATAAGAGGAAAGGAAAAGAGAGCAGCAATTTCACCATTGACAGCCATTAAAAAACTTTGAAGCTTTGAATTCAAATTTGGGTTTTCAAAAATCATTATTTGTTTGGATTAGGTGTTGTTGTAAATAATTGGGAATATGGTTTGAAGTTTATATCTCAATTTTGAGGGATTTTGATAAAGATTAGACTTGGTTTTGGCTGAATTTCAGAATGAAATTCGAAGAAGAAGAAGAAGAAGAAGAAGAAGAAGACGTATATTGCAGAAATTGTAGATAAATTGAAGAAAAATTATAGACTGTTGTTTATTTATTTTTCTTGAAGAAAAATTACAGAAATATTTTTTTGGATTCCATATTTAGCATAGCAGTTTCGTAAGGAGTAACAAGAGCATATAGGAGAATCACATAATTGTAGCATAATCGGGATTTTCGACATAATTGTGTTTTTTGTAGAAGTTTTAGTCATTTTTGATTTATGAAAATAGAAAACAAAGCATATACAATCAGAATACAAATCATCTACAATTTATCGATAAAATATCTACAAACTTGGTACATTGAATTTTAATATCCCAATTCCCATTCAATTGTAGCATAATTAGAATTTTCAACATAATTGTGTTTTTTGCAGAAGATTTGTAGAAGTTTTAGTCATTTTTTATTTGTGAAAACAGAAACAAAGCATCTACAATCAGAATACAAATAATCTACAATTTATCTATAAAATATCTACAAATTGGGTACATTGAATTTTAATATCCCAATTCCCATTTAATTGTAGCATAATTAGGATTTTTCATATAATTGCGCTTTTCAGAAGATTTGTAGAAGTTTTAGTCATTTTTTATTTGTGAAAATAGAAAATAAAGCATTTACAATCAGAATACAAATAATCTACAATTTATCTACAAAATATCTACAAACTGGATACATATTTGGACTTGACATGCTTCCCCTGAAATGTATGTTTCACATTTTTTATATATATTTTTGTCCAAAACAGTACTAAATCATCCACTTAAATACAATTTTTATACAATGTTGTTCAACTTTCATAGGTAAATGAATAAAAGAAAAATAAATAAACAACAGTCTACAATATTTCTTAAATTTTTCTACAATTTCTGCAATATACGTTGTAAGCACGTGATTTTAGCCCTATGAAAGAATTACTCCCAAAAAATTCATAATAAAACGATTTTCCTTGGTGTGCAATTTTGAGAATTTTTGTGACATTTTTGGATAATTATTTGTATTTGTCTGTGCATGTTTATTTGTTAAATTAATAAAAAATACAAAAATATGTCGCATTTTGCATGTAGGATTTAATTCTACAATTGTTAGTAATTAAGTTTGTTTTACAAAAATTGAAAATTACAAAAATATGTGCATCGTTTGCATTTTTAGCATTTAATGTCCAATTGTACAATTTTATGCTTAATTATTACTTAATTATGTGTTAATTGTTATTGGGAGTTAATTTGCGCTTTTATAAATTAATTTAGTTCTATATAATAATTTAAGGATTTTTAGAATTTAGTTTTAGAAAAATAAAAGGAGAAAAAAGAGCAAAAAATACAAAGAAAATCAGAATTGGGCTCTTCATCAAATTCAAGCCACAAGCCCAAAAGATATCCAACCTTCCCCATGACCCGGTCCACTTCAAACCGGGTTGACCCGATCCGCCCCATAACCCCAAAAGACCTAACCCCACCTAATCTTCACTTTTTTTCATTTCCTAAACCTAAACCAAACTCATCCGCCCCCCCCCCCCCCCTCTTTCCCTCTTCTTCTCCAAACAACCCCTCCACCTTCAACCCTCCCATGGTTGCCCTCGCTATTTCCCTTCCACCTCACGACCAGCTTCTGCTCCTTCACGCCACTGCTGTTTTTCTGCTTCACCATCCAAACGCTTCGTTTCCTTCGTCTTCTTCGTCATACAGCCCCACCATGGACGACCACAAGCTCATCGACGTGAGCTGCTGTTGCGCGCAGTTTCGACGCGTGTGTTTCGTCGCCCATAACCCTGCACAGCAGCTCCAAACCAAAAGCCAAGCAGGCTGTCGTTTTCTTCGTCGTCGAGCTCGAGCTCGAGCTCCCATGGCTGCCTTCCTCGACGACAATGCACCCTAGCACCTCGCTTCTGCTGCTTTTGATACGTCCAGGGTTAGAAATTCGAGCTTAGATAATTGTTATATTTGGTTTTATCTGATTTTGTTACATGTTTGGGCTCAATGTGCTAAATGATGCTTTTACCGCTTTGATATTATGTGAACTGTATATAAACTGTGCCGAAACCCTTCTCTTCTTACCTCCGGGGAGAAGCTCGTTGGTCGAGACTCCCTATTCTGTTAGTGTCAATACCTGAAATAAGAAAGAGGTCGGATAAGTTACAAAGCCGGACGACCCCGCGGGTCTCCGGTACGTAGCCCCCTCCTCGACTCGAGTTGTCCGCTCGGGTACACAGTCTAGAACAAATGCCCAGGTTATGAACTTAGAATAACTCAGCTTCATGTCGGATCCCTTGTAGGAACGTTTGTTTGCATCACGTGCATCTGACTTTGGAGGCTCAACACAGGGGTTGGGTCTGTCTAGGACAGGTGCACCAAAAATGAAAATAACCATCCTGATGCATCTTACCTGCTTCTACTTGTGCATTTATTTGATTCACACTTGTGTGTTGACCGATTTTTGAATATCAGGAATATTGTGAAATTGAAAAAAAAGAAAAAAAAAAGAAATAGCGGTTAGGGAATTGATTGTTTATTTTTGAAAAAACCCAATGCCCAAATACTGTAAAAACTCTGCCTAACTTTTGAGAAAATGAGAAAAAAAATGTCTTATTAGTTTGTTTTATTAAAATCAAAGGAAAAATAGAAAAAAAAAAAAGTCGTTGTTCTGTCTTGTTTTTCAAAAAAAAAAATAGAAAAGAAAATAGTTTGTTTTGCCATGAAAATAAAAATGAAAAAGAGTCTTGTTTTTAAAATGGATTTTTTTTTATTTATTTGTTTGTTTATGAAAATGCCAAAAATAAAAATAAAAAGAGTCGTGCGTTGAACGTGGTTTTATTATTTGTTGCAATATATATATAAATCCAAAAAGTATTTTTCTTTATTTCCAATATATATATATATATCTTTATTTGTTGCAAAGAGTATTTGTCTTGCCAAGAAAATTCAAAGTAAAATTCCAAAAAAAAGATATGTCTTGCAAAATATATATATATATATATATATATATATATATATATATATATATATATATATATATATATATATATATATATATCTTTATTTTCCATTATTGATTTCTTTAGAAAGTCTTTTTAATTAAAAAGAAAATTCAAAATTCAAAAATATTTTTAGAAGCATTTCCTTCATAAGTTGAAAGTAAAATTCCAAAAAATATTTTCTTTCTTCCTTAGAAGTTTTTCTTTCGAAATTCAAAAAACCAAATTTTAAAAATCTTTTTCTTCAGAAATCGTTCTTTGCAAAAATGCTCCCTTCTACTTTGTAAGTCTTTCCTTCAAAAATAAAAAAAAATAAAAAAAAGAGGTTAGTTTATTTACTTTATTCATGTTCCCGAACTACGTGGGTTTGATTCTTACCGGATGTGAGATACGTAGGCAACCCTCATCGGGTCCAACCTCCCTTTTTGCTAAAATAGCCAAAACAAACAAATAAATAAAAAATATGTCAAAATTTTAATTTTGTCATATAGAAGTCAGGTGACGCCGTTTTGTCAAAACATAGCCGAATGTTCCCGAAAGGGACACCGGAAGGCTGACTTTGCATAAACAGCCACCTTTGGGTCATTTTTTAGGTTTGGTCCAGTTGACCCACACAGCCTTAAAAATCTTCATTCCCGAGGTGTTGAAAGGCCGTGTTTGCAATATTGAGTTTTCTATTTTGAAAAACAATAAAAAGAGTCATAAATAAGTCGGGTGATGCTGTTTTTGTCAAAAATAGCGGAATGTTCTCGAAAGGGATGCCAGAGGGCTGACTTTGCATAAACAACCACTTTTGGGTCATTGTTTTAGATTAGGTCCAGTTGACCCACACAGCCTTAAAAATCTTCGCCCCCGAGGCGCTAAAGGGTCGTGTTTGCAACACCAGGTTTTATTGTAAAAAAAAAAAGAGTCAGCGGTCAGGTGAATACCGTTTGGTCTTTTGGTCAAAATAAGCCAAGCCAGCTTTGGCAGTATCTTAAACCGTTCTTGCCGAAATAGCCTTAGAGTATCTTTCAGTTGTCGAAAGGCTATTTTCGTAAAAGAACGGACAAGTTTGTAAAGTGTCATAAAATAATCCTCCCCGGCCTCAAAATTCATGTGAAATTTGGAAGGGGTCATATTAGCAAAAATAACCGTTTGGTTGCATTTGCCAAAACGGAGAAAGGAAGCTGGCCATTTGTTTTGGAGTTTGTAAATCTTTTGATTAGAATATGTGGGTTGTTTGATTTTCGAGTTTGTAGGTCATCTTCAAACCTTTGAAGTCCAGTTTGTTTTAATATGAAAATTGAAAAAATGTTTATTATTGTTTATCTTTTATTGGTCTGAACTACGCAAGGTCTGATTCATGCGGGGTCATGATACGTAGGCAATCTCTATAAGATTCGACCACGACAAAAAAGAAAAAGAATGAAAAAAAGAAAAAAATGAAAAAAAAAATGAAAAGAAAAATCGAAAAATGAAAAAAAAAAAAAAGGGAAAAAGATGTTGTTAATAATGAGGACCGACTGAGTCCATTCTAACCTGTTTTGTTTTGAATCACAAAGAAAGTTAAGGTGGTTGGTTTGTGGTAAGCCGGAAATACAAGACCCAGAAGCACACTTTGCGGGGATCAGACCTGATAACAGAAGCATTCGAATCCTATTGGGACTTGTTGACTAAGGTTGATGATATTGAAGTTGGCAATGGTCTGGACAATACTGATGCGAAGCTCAGTGGCTGAGATGTCAGTTTTGATAAAATGGGAGGACGCTCCGTTCCTTGGTTAGCAAGAGAGAAGCTTTTGGTGGGTTATTTTGTTGTCATTTCTGTTGTCCGGATTATTCTTAGGGTTGTAATCCGGATATTGTCTTGTGTCAAACCTTCTTATCTTTCCATTTTGTCATAGCGGTTTGTTTAAGTTTTGTCCAGACTATTTTAAGATTTTATTCTGGTTTGTTTCGTTTGTTTTGTTATTCAAACCATTTCACCGGTAGTCTAATACAAAATCCGGTCTTTTATTATTTCCATTCATCTTTTTGTTTGATCCTTTTATCATTTTGTTCAGCGCCGATTCTAGTGACATGACATGTGCACACAGTTCGGGCCTAATCTTAAAAGTTAATCATAAAACCCCGGAAAGGTGATCAGAAAATTTAAAGGAAATAAGGATGGTTTGAGATTATTCGGAGCTCGAGTCATGCGGATCTGGGGCAAGTAAAACATAAAGAAAACCGTTAAAGGCCAGATTCGCCAAATTGACATGAGGGTCGTTCATGATAATGAGAGTGAGAGTGTTGCCCAACAGTGCTTTAGAGATGACAAATAAAAGGCAAATGTGTGAATATGGTTATCAAGTCCGGCACAATCAGAAGATGTGGTGAATATTTAATGGTGTTGTTTGTGCTTGGCGTGTTTTGAAGATTGGAATGATGAAGGCATTTTATTCTGCTATCTAAACACTTTCTCCTTCGTTAACCCTTTGAGCCTTATTTGTTTTCTTTCATACCCCTCTTTCGGAATCAGTAGCAAAGAGTAGAAACACAAACATAAAAAGATAAGATAAGAAAAGAAAAAGAAAAAAAAACACACAAAAAGAAAAATAAAAAAAATCAACAAAACGACAAAAGAAAAATGAAAAAAAGAAGAAAAGAAAAATGATAACAAAAAAAAAACAAAAGAAAGTCAGAAGAAAACAGAGGAATTGGGAACTACGTTTGACCTGATTCCTCAAAGAGGATACGTAGGCGCTTTACGGCTCGGTCATAGGGTGCATAGGGGCCATAATGGTCATAGTGTGCATAGTGTAACATAGTATAACAAAAAATAAAAATCCCCAAGCAAGAAGCTGGGGCAAGAGTTGCGCTTGTTGTAAACAAATATGATTCCGAAGGTTGTAATTTTGAACCCCAAATTTATTTTGTTTTTCAGCCTTTAATACCCTTTCTTTCTAGCCCTATCCAAAAACCCACATTACGGTCCAAAGAAAGACCTTTTGATCAGTCTACAAAATATGCCAAGTCAGACAAATGAGAGTCTTACCGGTGAACATAACACTCTGTTCCACAACAAAAAGGACTCTAATCTCCAGCAAAGAGAATCATACCGGCAACACTCCAAATCCCCAGCTGGAAAGTGATACAAATGAAAGAGTCTTATCGGTGAAAATCTTTATGGACACCATAAGACGATGAAAGCTGAGAGAAAAACCAAAATGAGAGAGGCTTGATAGTGAAAACCCTTCGGGCACTACAAGTCGAATAAGATTGAGAATCAGATGGGGAATCGCCAAGTGAAGATCTTGAAAGACGATTGACGGCAGAGGATAGGCCACATGTGCATGTCATGATTATTAGAGTCGGTATCTGCGTTTGATAGGCTTTTATTTATAGTTTCTTTTGTTAAAGAGTCATCTTTTTCCTTGGTCTTTTATTCTGTTCCTTTTTATCTTTCTCCTTTCATAGAAAAATTCCCTAATAGAGTCTGTTTGGTCAGAACAAGTGAGAAATGACTTCAATATATGCCATCAGCTTTCCAATTATGCAAGATAAGATCTGACTAGTATATCCAAGTGGTATAGTCAGCAAGGAACAAGCGTGAGGCCAATGTCAAGAAAGATATCCCCAGCAAAAGGGAATTGACAAAAGGATTGAGGAGTGTCAAGAGGGATATCCTTGCCGAAATCAAAGGTGATAAACCTCAAGGCCAAGGCCCGTAGACAAATCAAGGAGAGCAATGAGCATGAAGAGGGATATCCCCAGCAGAAAGGGAATATCCCCAGCAATTAATATCATCCCCAACAAGTTTGGAATGCAAAGCAGGGAAGGAGAAAGGGCATCCCAGTAGGAGTATCACAACCAACCACCGCGTTTTAAACTAACAAATTTTGTTTGATTTGAAGCAGGTAAAGGAAATGACAATGATGACGAAAATGCATACCACAAGAGAGGTTATCAAACTGGGGCAGAAAATTTTCATTTCATTTAGAAAATTTTCTGGAAGTCAGGTACCCATTTGGGGAAGAATAAAAGATAGTACCAGTTTCAAGGGAAGTGGTCTTTGAACCAGTGTTACCCCCAGCATAACAAGTTTTAATGAAGGAAGTTGTTCCCCAGCGGACGGAACAAAAGGATGAAACTTATGCTCGAAGAAGCAAAAGGCCGGCCAGTGCCATTCCCAGCAGCCTTCCGAAGAGTGAAGCACTAGTTTTGAAGAATCAAAATCCCCCAGCAGTGTTATCCTCGACAGCGTTATCCCTAGCTGATAACATTTTATCCCCCAACAGGTAAGTAAATAATTCCCCAACAGTGTTATCCCCGGCAGCTGCGAGGGAAGACAACACAAGTTTTTAAGGAAATGGTTCACGCATAGGAGACGCACTTCCTAAGTTTAGTTTTACCAATAGGAGACGCACTTCCTAAGTTTATTTTCAGGCATAGGAGACGCACTTCCTAGTTCAAAATCATTAAGGTTTCACCCATAGGAGACGCACTTCCTAAAAGTTTATTTTTACCCTAGGAGACGCACTTCCTAAGTTATTTTTCCCATAGGAGACGCACTTCCTGAGTTATTTTTACCCATAGGAGACGCACTTCCTAAGTTTAATTTCATGCATAGGAGACGCACTTCCTAAATTAAAATTTCATGCATAGGAGACGCACTTCCTAAATTAAGTTTGTAGGAGACACACTTCCTAGTTTGAATCATTGAAGTTTCACCCTTAGGAGACGCACTTCCTAGTCTGGTTCATTTAAGTTCATTTGTAGGAGACGCACTTCATAGTTTGAATCATTGAAGTTCCACCCCTAGGAGATGCACTTCCTAGGCTGGGTCTTTCAGGTTATATTTTGCTTTAGGAGACGCACTTCCTGATTTTGGTTCATACAAGTTGTACTCGTAGGAGACGCATTTCCTAGTTGGGTTCATCCGCCCTCGAATAGGATATTTTGGGTTCATCCGCCCTCGAATAGGATATTTTGGGTTCATTCGCCCTCGAATAGGATATTTGGGGTTCATCCGCCCTCGAATAGGATATTTTGGGTTCATCCGCCCTCGAATAGGATATTTTGGGTTCATCCGCCCTCGAATAGGATATTTTGGGTTCATCCGCCCTCGAATAGGATATTTTGGGTTCATCCGCCCTCGAATATGATATTTTGGGTTCATCCGCCCTCGAATAGGATATTTTGGATTCATCCGCCCTCGAATAGGATATTTTGGGTTCTTCCGCCCTCGAATAGGATATTTTGGGTTCATCCACACTTGAATAGGATATTTTGGGTTCATCCGCCCTCGAATAGGATATTTTGGGTTCATCCACCCTCGAAATAGGATATTTTGGGTTGTTGAAATCAGGAGCCCGCCTGAAGAGAGGAAAGACGTTTTATTTTTCAAAGTTGTTGAAATCTCGCCAGCCTAAAGAAAGGAATGACATTTTATTTTCAAAGTTTTTGAAGTCAGGAGCCCGCCTGAAGAGAGGAAAGGCGTTTTATTTTTAAAAGTTGTTGAAATCTCGCCAGCCTAAAGAAAGGAATGACATTTTATTTTCAAAGTTGTTGAAGTCAGGAGCCCGCCTGAAGAGAGGAAAGGCGTTTTATTTTTCAAAGTTGTTGTTGAAATCAGGAGCCCGCCTGAAGAGAGGAAA
Source organism: Nicotiana tabacum (assembly GCF_000715075.1). Lineage (NCBI taxonomy): Eukaryota > Viridiplantae > Streptophyta > Magnoliopsida > Solanales > Solanaceae > Nicotiana > Nicotiana tabacum. Next base: position 59,014,845 of record NC_134082.1, on the reverse strand, counting down.
GGCGTTTTATTTTTCAAGTTGTTGAAATCTCGCCAACCTAAAGAAAGGAATGACATTTTATTTTCAAAGTTGTTGAAGTCAGGAGCCCGCCTGAAGAGAGGAAAGACGTTTTATTTTTAAAAGTTGTTGAAATCTCGCCAACCTAAAGAAAGGAATGACATTTTACTTTCAAAGTTGTTGAAGTCAGGAGCCCGCCTGAAGAGAGGAAAGACGTTTTATTTTTCAAAGTTGTTGAAATCAGGAGCCCGCCTGAAGAGAGGAAAGGCGTTTTATTTTTCAAGTTGTTGAAATCTCGCCAACCTAAAGAAAGGAATGGCATTTTGTTTTCAAAGTTGTTGAAGTCAGGAGCCCGCCTGAAGAGAGGAAAGGCGTTTTATTTTCAAAGTTGTTTAAATCTTGCCAACCTAAAGAAAGAATGACATTTTATTTTCAGAGTTGTTGTTGAAATCAGGAGCCCGCCTGAAGAGAGGAAAGGCATTTTATTTTTAAAGTTGTTGTTTAAGTCAGGCGCCCACCTACATAACGAGAGGAATACTTTTCAGTCTTTACATTTCATGTCTCAGGCGCCCACCTACATAACGAGAGGAATATTTTTCAGTCTTTACATTTCATGTTTCAGGCACCCACCTGTATAACGAGAGGAATACTTTTTAGTCTTATACTTCAGATTTTGAAATCAGTAACCCACCAGAAGGCAGAAGGTTACAACAGGAATCCGCAGCAGGAAACAATAAAAATCCCCAGCACCGGGAAGCAGAAGGTTGCAACAAGAGGTCCCAGCACAAATTCAAGCGCCTGAGTCAAAAGGAAGAAAAGACGCGTCTTGAAAGAAGCGGCTTGTGAACGTTAAATTATGCCCAGCATAACAAATCTGATGAAGAAAGCCGTATCCCCAGAGGAACCGCCGAAAAGCTTAATGAAGGAAGCCATATCCCCAGTGGACCGAACAAAATAATGAAAACTAGTATTCAGAAAGGCAAAAGGCCAGTGTCATCCCCAAATTCACGGAAGAAAAGAACCGGAGGAAGCACAAGCCGACAAGAAAGCAAGGCAACAAGAACAAGTTGAAGATAGATGAGATCTTATGATCCGTAGTCTAGCCTAGCTTCTTATTTTCTTTTAAGCACGGTGTAACAAGGAGATCGGTAAGCAGTGGTAATAGCATGCAACAGCAGTAACATTGCAATCCCACGGTAGTCCCAGCTACCAAAACTTCCCGAACTACATTAACCTGATTCCCCTCTAGCCAGGGATATGTAGGAAACCTTTGATGCAAAGGTTCGGTTAAATCTTTTTCAAAAAAATGCTTCACACGGAGTACTCGGATGGGCAAAAATCGTTCACTTTATCTTTGCACGAAAACCCTTCGTGTCTTCGGGCAAAGAGGGGCAGCTGTAAGCACGTGATTTTTGCCCTATGAAAGAATTACTCCCAAAAATTTCAAAATAAAATGATTTTCCTTGGTGTGCAATTTTGAGAATTTTTGTGACATTTTTGGATAATTATTTGTATTTGTATGTGCATGTTTATTTGTTAAATTAATAAAAAATACAAAAATATGTCGCATTTCGCATGTAGGATTTAATTCTACAATTGTTAGTAATTAAGTTTGATTTACAAAAAATGAAAATTACAAAAAATATGCATCGTAGGAGAGGAATACTTTTTAATCGTAGGAGAGGTGTGACATACGTCGTCTTCTTCTTCTTCTTCGAGTTTCAATCTGAAATTCAGTCAAAACCAAGTCTAATCTTCACCAAAACCCCTCAAAATTGAGATATAAACTCCAAACCATATTCTCAATTATTTTCAACAATACCCAATCCAAATAAATAATGATTTTTGAAAACCCAAATTTGAATTCAAAGCTTTCAAACTTTTTAATGGCTGTCAATGGTGGAATTGCTGCTCTCTTTTCCTTTGCTTTGTTTTACTGAAATTTGGACATAATTGCGTTTGATGTAGAGACGCTAAATTTGAAACGAAACTGACGAAGAAGATTAATGTGTGTGATTTGCGTTTGGAAGATCTGGAAGAATATTTAATCCCCTAATTTTAGCGCGCCTAAATAAGGAAGCCTACAACTACAATGATTCCTTATTTAATGCATGATCTATATTTTGTAGAAATACTATTAGCATGAAGGGTAATATGCAAACTATGAACATATTTGGTAATATAGTTTCCTATATGGTATAGGAACGAAAATTTCCCAATTCAAAAATAGCCAGATTTACAACTGGTCGTTCCAAAATAGCCCAGTTTCAAAAGTAATCGAAATTTAGCCACTTTTTATGTAAAGATAAATTTGAGCGAAAACACTGTTAAAAACCCGAAAAACACGCTAGTATATTATACTGGAGTTCCATCATATTATACTGGAATTCCAGGATAAGTATGCTGGAACTCCATCATATTATGCTGGAGTTCCAGTATAAGTACACTAGAACTCCAGCATAAGATACTGAAGTTCCAGCAAGTATAATTGTCCAGTATAATATACTGGAGTTTGGAGCACCAGTGCTTCAGTCTCCAGTATATTATACTGGAGTCAGCAAAGTATACCGGTCCAGCATAATATGCTGGAGTTCATACACAAGTGTACCGAACTCCAGTATATTATGCTGGACCGGTCTCTGTTGCAGCAAAATAGTGGCTATTTTTCATTGACTTCGTAAGAGCTGACTATTTTTGAATGACCAGTCTGAAAACTGACTATACCGTGCTATTTTTACGGGACATGGCCGTTAACGATCTTATTTTCTAGGCTGTTTGGATGTGACCGATATCTAACAAATAAAACTTGTATTTCATATATCCAAATTAATATGACTTTCGCATTCAACTAGGTGCTAGGCTCACAATAAAATTGAAAAAGGTACCATGCCAAATATAAATACATTATTAAGTTGAATTGTTTCGAGAGAGAATGTTAAATGTTCAAATCTATATTATTGAAAGGAAGAAATGAATGCAGCAAAGGATAAAGTGAAAGCAAAGTGGGAGCCCACAAGCAAGCAGAGCGCATGTGAATAATTACAATTCTTATGTGAAGTCCCTATCCATGGGCTTTTTCATGGATTCTCTTATGACAAAAATACTAAGAGAAAATTGAGGTCTCTATGGGGTTTTGACACAATTACTCATAAAAATAAAATTATTTATTCTTGTTTACTCATTTGTTTTTCTATTTATAAACTAATTACGTTTTCTACGCATAGTAATTATTTTGGGAATTTTTTTTTATTCTCCAATTCTTTTTTTATTTTTATGCTTCTTTTCTTTCTTTTTTTTCTTTTTCTTTTTCTTTTCTCCTTTTCTTTTTCTCGTTTTCTTCTTATATTTTTCTTTTTTCCTTTTCTAATATCATTTAACTTTTTATTTTATATTTTTTTCTTTTCATAATCTAATTTCATTTACTGTTTTCACTATTTTTTATTATTCTTTTTTTATATTATTACTAAAGAAAAATCACATTATGTACCAATTAAATGTAGCTAATACAATAAAAAATTATTAACTAACATATGACAGCATATACAATTGTACGCAAAGAGTTAAAAAAATTAATTCAATTATTAAACTGAAATAATATCAGTTGTCAATAAAAATTTCAAAAAATTCTAAAAGGATCTAATTGTAAGAGTATACTGTTACATTATATAGCATACTATAATATTTTATTTTATTTTTTTGCATTTTCAATTTGCCTCTCCCGCTGGGTAAAAGCTTAAAGCAAATTAAAAGGGAAAAGGCAAGTGAATTTACGGGTAATAAGTATACTATTATAGTATATTGTATACTATTACAGTATATTGCATATTATTACAGTATACTATAATAATATATTGTATACTATAATAGTATACTTGCAGTATAACTATATACTCCTATAGTATACTGTTGGAGTATAGCTATATACTCATACAACATATTGTATATCGTAGCAGTATACTATTGGGTAGCTGTGTTATTCTTCGATTTTTCAGCTGAAAATTTCGATCTCAATCACCTCAAATCAGCTCCAAATGCTATCAAATTTCAGTATGAACTTTCAGAAGGTATTATAAGCAATATTTAACAGCACCCACTTTGAATCAAGCAAGAAATCTTCAAAATAAAAATTTTAAATTCAAGAGCTTCAAGTCCAATAATGATGAATAATCAAATACACATAAAAGCTAGTATATGGGAGTACTGGTTTTCTTCGAGTTCATATGCAAACTTTCCCCTAATGATAATGGCCGCAAGTTTTAGACATAAGCTAAAAAAATTCTTAAATTAAAGCAGGTCAAATAACAGAGTACTAAAAGTGAAGTTATTATAATAAAACTAAAAAGAAAAGTAAAGAATTCTAACTGTCTTGACAAAGAAGCAGAGGGATTAAAAACTGGACGCATTTGAAATTAAGGAGCCCTTTATTGCGGTTGGTGAGGCAGTGACAGTGCGAATAGAACAAAGGGCGGGTAAATAGTTTTGGACGCATGGGTAGGAGTAATAAATAGTTTGAATCTGCACATTAAAGAATAAATAGTTTAAAATTGATGAGTATAAAGTGAGATTTTTTCAATTTCAAATGCGTCCAGTTTTTAATCCTTCTGCTTCTTTGTCAAGAGAGTTAGAATTCTTTACTTTTCTTTTTAGTTTTATTATAATAACTTCACTTTTAGTACACCTGCTTTAATTTAAGAATTTTTTTAGCCTATGTCTAAAACTTGTGACCATGATCATTAGGGGAAAGTTTGCGTATGAACTCGAAGAAAACCAGTACTCCCATGTACTAGTTTTTATGTATATTTGAATATTTACCATTGTTGGACTTGAAGCTCTTGAATTTAAAACTTTTATTTTGAAGATTTCTTGTTTGATTCAAAGTGGGTGCTGTTAAATATTATTTATAATACCTTCTGGAAGTTCATACTGAAATTTGATAGCATTTGGAGCTGATTTGAGGTGATTGAGATTGAAATTTTCAGCTGAAAATTGAAGAAGAACACAGATACCTAATAGTATACTGCTACGGTATGCAATATGTTGTAGGAGTATATAGCTATACTGCATACAATATACTATAGGAGTATATAGTTATACTGCAACAGTATACTATTATAGTATATAATATATTATTATAGTATACTGTAATAATATGCAATATACTATAATAGTATACAATATACTATAATAGTATACAATATACTATATTAGTATACTTATTACCCGTAAATTCACTTGCCTTTTCCCTTTTAATTTGCTTTAAGCTTTTACCCAGCGTGAGAGGCAAATTGAAAATGTAAAAAAAAAAAAAATTATAGTATGTATATAATATAACGGTATACTCTTACAATTATATCCTTTTAGAATTTTTTGAAATTTTTATTGACAACTGATATTATTTCAGTTTAATAATTGAATTAATTTTTTTTTAACTCTTTGCATACAATTGTATAACCTGTTGGTATAGCTATATACTATACTGGTATCATATGTTAGTTAATAATTTTTGATTGTATTAGCTACATTTAATTGGTACACAATGTGATTTTTCTTTAGTAATAATATAAAAAAGGAATAATAAAAAATAGTGAAAACAGTAAATGAAATTAGATTATGAAGAGAAAAAAATATATAAAAAAAAGAAGTTAAATGAAATTAGAAAAGGAAAAAAGAAAAATATAAGAAGAAAACGAGAAAACGAGAAAAAAAGAAAAGGAGAAAAGAAAAAGAAAAAGAAAAAAAAGAAAGAAAAGAAGCATAGAAATAAAAAAAGAATTGGAGAATAAAGAAAAATTCCCCCAAAAAACTATTATGTGTAGGAAATGTAATTAGTTTATGGGCAGAAAAACAAATGGGTAAACAAGGATAAATAATTTTGTTTTTGTAGGTAACTGTGTCAAAACCCTTTTGAAATTAAGGAGCCCTTTATTGCGGTTGGTGAGGCAGTGACATTGCGAATAGAACAAAGGGCGGGTAAATAGTTTTGGACGCATGAATATGAATAATAAATAATTTGGATCTGAACATTAAATGATAAATAGTTTAAAATTGATGGGTATAAAGTGAGATTGTCTCCTTTTGCATTGTAAGTATGCCAAAAGACGAGAAGTATTATCCAAGACTCTTCTGCTGAATAGCCTTGTCCATGTGATACTGAACTGAACACAACCTTTGCTTTCCCTACATGGCCGTTGCTTCTCTAGATAATAATCCAATCAAATAGACAACAACCGCATATTTTGAATTGACGCGATATTACGATGGTGATACTTCACCACATAAACTTTCCTGGGCAGGTACGTATTAATTATAACTGTTGCTATTAAAAGTCATTGATTCGTCATTTGATGCAAAGCGTGCAGTTATCACTCCCCACTCCATATGAACTTCAGAGAAATTTGTTCTTCAAACGATAAGCGCAATTTGATTCCAACAAGTAGCAGCCGATTGTTTAACACTATTATTGTATATTGGATACTGGAATTTTTATTAATTTAATTGAAATATGATTATTGTCATAGTAAACACGTTCTTTCTTTGAGAAATTAAACCTTTTTTGGCACGTTTTGCTTTTAAAAGCATTGTGGTACTTCATTTTGGGAATGCTATTGGTATTTTTTTTGTCACGACTCAAAATGCACCTAGTCGTGATGACACCTAATCCGACCCGCTAGGTAAGCCAAATACAGTCAACACAATTCTACTGGAATTAATATGAAGCCAATAAGTGAAATAATTGAAATTTATACTACTTCCCAAGGACTAATAGTAAAAGTCACGAGCGACTACAGTTTAGATTTACAAACCGATATGATGAATAAGTACAATATCTGATGAATTATACAAAAACAGGACATAAATCTAAAACTACCAAGGACAAATGGTAGTCATGTCCGGACAACGGGTACATCTTCAATGCTAACTCCTCCCCTCCCCTCCCCCTCCATGCACAGCAGAATCAGCTCCAATATCTGCACGCAAGGTGCAGAAGTATAGTATGAGTACAATCGACCCCATGTACCCCGTAAGTATCTTGACTAACCTTAGGAAAGTAGTAAAGAGGCTTTTTAGTTAAAAAAAAATACTCACTGATATAATCTGTGCAGTAGAATAGCAATAGAAACAATACTAAAACATAACAGAGAAGAGGACGAGAACAAATATGCGAAACAGTAATGATTACTAGAAGAAATTATGGTCAATATTTCTCTATATCACAACTAATCCTTTTCTTAAAGCGATGACCATTAACCACGGTAGTGACTCCAAAGCTTTCATAGTGTGAGAAATGAACTCAAGATATCAAATCAAATGGTACGACAACACTATCCATGCATTTATCTCATCCTCACCAAATATATTCCGTGATGTCAAATTAATTGGCACGGCAACACCCTTCGTGCATTTATCTCTTCCTCACCGAGCATACGTATAACAATACCAAGCATGTGAAAGAAATGTCAATAACAGTAACGACAAAGTGGGAGATACACAGGTAGCAATAATGAACGAGACTGTGCATATAGGCAATGATAACAGACTAGGTAGGAGGCATATGAGTAATGATAGCAATTAAGATAGAAGAATGTAAATTTCACTAACTAAAATGGTAGAAGGCTTAGATGTAGATAAAAATATGAAGGAAAGCATGATCTTTATAAGCTAAACAAATATAAGGCATGGATAACTAGCATGGTAGAAGACTTATATAAAAGTGCAATAATTAAGAAATGGCATAGAAGTAGATATGACAAACAAGAAGAAAAACATGATATATACAAGTTAGACAGATAGAAGGCATGGATAATACAACAACAATTGAGGTAGAGGACAAAGACAGAACAACAACGACAAGTCACATAGAAAACATAGGTTCAACAGTAAGAGCACAAGATAAATGCATGAATGTATACACAAGGAAAAGATATCACAATATAATGCATGTCTTTCGTCCTCGTCTACATGGAAACACTCTTTGTGCCATGAACACATGATAATATAAAAATAATGGCACAGCATCACCCTTTGTACTTTTACTCTCATCCCCATATGATAATGTAAATGAAATGACATGTCATCACCCTTCATGCTTTACTTTCCTCCTCATACGATAATATATATGAAATGGCATAGCATCACCCTCCGTGCTTTACACTCTTCCTCATATGATAATGTATATGCAATAGCACAACATCACCTTTCGTGATTTATACTCTTTCTCACAAAGCACATGTATATTAATAACAAGTAAGGTAGGAAGCATGAATAGCATCAAGTAGAGTGATTAAACTAATATTTCAAATAATCATCAATCGCAGCTTTCAAGCCAATAAAAATACAATAATCCTCAAGAACCTTATTATTCAAGTATCTCAACAAATCTAAAAAATAATCTTCAACTCAAGTATAGAATCCAATATCTCAAGAATAACGGCCGTAACGATGTATTTTGTAATAAGTATAATGATAACCGAATTTAGCACATTAACAATTTCACAAAAATGTCCGTCAAATTTTAATCAAGTTATTATAAGCTAAATCATGATTTCTATAATTTAACTTCATATTCATATCAATTTAGAAAAGTAAAACATGAAGCAAGAATGTCTCATACTCCAACAAGGTACAAAAAATCGTATAATCTACCCTCAACCATGATAAATCCTGGCGCATGCATATATGCTCGTCACCTCATATATGCATTACCCCCGTATGTAGCAAATAATAATAATTAGTAGAAAAAAATTTTCGAACAAACTTAGGCAAGCCACTTACCTCAAACAAGCCAAATTGATACACTAGATGCGTCATCCCACACAAATCTACCTCTGAACGACTCGAGACTAACCAAAATATACTCAAAATCATCAAATAATACCATAGAAAGCAAACTATAACGACCCGACCGGTTATTTTGAGCATTTGCACTTTACTCAGCTATTTGAGGGAATGAGTAGCTCCGTATGATGTATTATAACTTATGTGAATCGTCGGTTTTAGTTTTCAGGTTATTCGGGATTGATTCGGAAGAATGATTCTCAACTATAAGCTTTAAATATGAAAGGATTGACCAAGTTTGATTGTTAAGTATTTGACCTCAAATTAAATTTTTGATGGTTCCGTTAGCTCCGTTGGGTGATTTTGGACTTAGGAGCGCGTTCGGATTTCGATTTGGAGGTTTGTAGTAGAATTTAGCTTGAAATGGAGAAAGTTGGAATTTTGGAAAGTTTTACCGGGAGTAGACTTTTTGATATTGGGGTTGGATTCCAATTCCGGAAGTTGGAGCAGGTCCGTAATGTCAAACATGACTTGTGTGCAAAATTTGAGGTCAATCGGACGTGATTTGATAGGTTTCGGCATCGGTTGTGGATGTTTGAAGTTTCAAGTTCATTGATGTTTGAATTGAGGTGTGGTTCGTCGTTTGGATATTGTTATATGCATTTTGAGGCCTCGAGTAGGTCCTTATTATGATATGGAACTGGTTGATATGTTTGGACGGGGGCCCGAGGGTCTCGAGTGTGTTTCAGATTTGATTTCGGATCATTTTTCTTCATGTTGTTGTTGTTGAAGGCTGTTGATTCTGGTGTTCTGGTGTTTCTGCATCTGCAGAAGGATGCATGCAAATGCGAGTCCGTATATGCGGACAGTTGATCGCAGAAGCAAAGGAAGTCCTTATTGGAATGGATCGCAGAAGCGGGATTAGGGGCGCATCTGCGGCCCTGCAGAAGAGAAGACCTTGGGCGCATGAGTGAGTTTGGTTGCGCACCTGCGGTTACGCAGAAGCGGATGTTGATTCGCAGGTGAGAGGGGTCAATTGGCTAGTTGAGTCTGCAGAAGTGGATCTTGTGTCACATAAACGACGCCGCATAAACGGCTAACGTGGCGCAGAAGCGGAAGTGCTGGGCAGCATGTTAAATACAAAGGTTCACGATTTTGGCTTCATTTTAACATTTCCAAGCTCGGATTGAGGCGATTTTTAGAGCAATTTTCACCATATGAATTGGGATAAGTGTTCTCTACTCGGTCTTGGTTATATTCCATGAATCTATCTTTGAATTTTAGCTTTTAGTTGATGAATTCTAAAGAGGAAATTGGGGGTTCTGGCCTAAAGTTTCATAATATGAATTTTTGAGTTTTGAACACCAGTTTGGAGTCGGATTTGAGTGAAACTAGTATGGTTGGACTCGTAATTGAATGGGTTATCGAATTAAGTTTTGTCGAGTTTTGAGGCATAGGCCCGGGTGTGATTTTTTGGATGGATATGGGATTCGTTATAGAATTCGATCTTTATCATTTGGAATTATTTTTTGGGCTTTATTTGATGTATTTGAGTTGCTTTTGGCTAGTTTTGAGCCGTTCGTAGGTCGCTACACACATGATGACATTTTTGGAGCATCGCTTGGCTTGCTCGGTATTGGAAATTGGCTTATTCAAGGTACGTAACTCTTCTAAACTTAGTGTTGAGGGTATAAAACCCCAAATTACATGCTATGTGATTGATAATAAGGTGACGCACATGCTACGTGACGGGTGTGTGGGCGTGCACCCTATTAATTGAGACTCTGTTGTTTTCATGGCACCGTTTAATGGCCCTATTTTGTTGGTATCTGTGTTTTCCCCATGTGATTAAGTAACTGAACTATCAATCATGCTATATATCATGTTTAGGCTTTATGTTGATATTGTTAGGACCCATAGTGGTCGTTTCTTGCTGTCATCTCACTGATTTCTTTGATATTTAGTACTCAGTCATATTCATGCATTCATATCATATCTCACTCTCAGTTATTATTTATTAATACATCATATCATGGTTATCGGGCTAGTTTCATGACATTGTGAGCCCGTGAGTGAGACTGGAGAGATTGAGGACTGAGTGAGGCTGAGAGCCTGGTTATGAGTGATAGTTATGTGATCGGGCTGCACGCCGTAGCATGTTATATTGATTACATTTTATTATAGCGGGTTGCATGCCGCATCGATAGGAGCCCCTCCGGAGTCTACACACCCCTAGTGAGCGCAGTCGACTATGTATATATATATATGGATCGGGTTGCATGTTGCAACGAGCCTTATGACTATATATATATGGATTAGGTTGCACGCCGTAACGAGCCTTATGGCTATATGTATATGGATCGGGTTGCACGCCGCATAACCAGTATTGTACAGTGTTGAGTGATTGAGTGTGCTGAGTATTGAGCACGGTAAGAGAGAGAATACGAGATAGTGAGATTTAGTACTCTGAGAGTGTGAGTACATGAGTTCATCACTGAGAGGCATTGCCTTTGTCTTGCGTACTTGAGATACTTGCATAGAGATGCATTCCTTTTTATTGCCCGGTTTTGGTAACATTCATGATTTTACCTGTATCTTAACATGTACGCACATAGATGTACTTTCTTCATGTTATCTGAAAACGAAACATTTACCTGATGAAAGGTTTTCGGGAAATATTAGTTTTAAAACTTACTCATATTTTTGACGATTTCGACAAAGGATTTGGACGTTCACTGATATACTTGAAAAGTGAAACTATTTTCGGAAAAATCATGAAAAGGCTGAGCATTTTATCTCTAAGATACTTCTTTATTTAATTGCTTTACATTGTTAAGAATTGTTGTTGGCTATTGGTGTTGGACCCGACCTATGTTCCAGCTCTCAACTACTTTCAACCTAAGGTTAGGTTTGTTACTTACTCGGTACATGTGGTCGGTTGTACTGATACTATACTTCTGCACATTGCGTGCAAATATTGGCTGCTGAGGTTCTTGTGTTCGATGGGAGCTGAATTTGAAGATGTACATGCGTTCTTGTTGTAGCTGCCGCTTGTTCATGGTAGCCGTAGAATTAATAAAACTCTATTTATGTACTTTTTAAACAGAAGATATATTTACTTCATATCAGCTTTGTAAACTCTATTCTTAGAAGCTCATGATTTGTACTAGCAGTCCTTGGGAAATGTATAAGATTCAGATAATTTCTTTGATGAATTGTCTTATAAAATATTATTGAAATTGGATAGTATAGTTGGCTTACCTAGCGGTTTGAGTTAGGTGCCATCACGACTAGTAGATTTTGGGTCGTGACAGATTGGCCTCAGAGCTCTAGGTTCATAGGTTCTACGATTCATGAGCAAGTGTCTAGTAGAGTCTTGCGGATTAGTATGATGATGTCCATACCTATCTTCAAAAGGCTACAAGACATTTAGGATATACTTCCCATCTTTCTTTCCTTATCATGCGACATTTATTCAGCTTGAAGCGTAACTCTTTGAATTCCTTCCACGTATTTGTATGCGCACATGAGCACTCGGTATCAGCTGTACATCGATGGCTTGTGATTCTTGGGATGAGTTGCGAGATGTGATTCCAGCGTGCTGGTGATGGTCCAATCTACAGGGCTTAAGCCCGGGTTTCGACTGTAGCTTCAGCATAGATGTGTTGATTGTGTGAGCACGTGCTTTTGGATTTATATGTCCGGTAATGTCCGTATTAATGGAATTTATAGCTGGATGCTACGTGATGAGTATGATATTGCGAGATGTGTTCACATGGTTTGAACGTGACGAGAAGCGTTTGCTTTAGGGTAGAAGGGGCTATTGGGTGCTTGATTTCTATCTTTATTCAGCATATAGTCTCGAGTTATAGGCGTGTTGAAGGATCTTTTATGTTGTTTAGTTGTAGAGTGAAGTAAGTTTTCAATGTCATGATATGAGTTCAGACTCAGGAAGATTAAGTGATTGCGTAATAGTTATGACTGTGAAAGGGAATAGAGAGATGTCAGTTTGAGGCAAAACATGTGTATTATCTCCTGCGGGGTGTCTTGAGGTTGTGTGATCCCTATATTGTTTTGTGGCGAGTTCTCTTTTACCAGTGAATTATATATGTTGCAATTTGAGTTTGGATTACTTATGAGAATTGGCTTGACTGTTACTAGGGCGAATGCGAGATTTGCAAATGATTCGAGATATTAGATGGTTTGTGTTTCATGAGCTTATGGAGGATTTAGTGAAATCTCACTACGGTATTCTGGCATTGATAGAGTATGGGCATCATGAGTTATTGTGTGTTTTGATCTTTGGCTTTGAGCCAAGTGGGGGAGTCTGCTACTGCTAAGTTGATTGCACGGCTATGTGTTGTATTGGTTTCGGTTTGAGGTATACTTGTGAATAAGTTATGTTCTGCAGAGGGTGAGATCGATGTAAAGGAATTTCTGGATACGGGTTGTATTATGCTTTATGAGGATATGAGAAACGTGGAATAATTGAGTTGTTATGCATAAAGGATGTAGTATGCATGGAGTGGGGTTTCGCTTGGTTGCTTAGAGGTGTGGATTACTTCTTAGGGTGTTGGTGTGCTAATGGGATACAGGTCGTTCAGCCTGTTTGGTTAGTTTAGTTGAGATTTAAGCAAAGTGGAAGACTTTTGAGAATGGTCCTATTGGATTCAAGATTTAAATGTAGCAATTGGAAATTTTCAGGATTTGTATATGTCTAGGGTCTCGTGTGGTAAGTCTTGGTTGAGGATGGTGGTATTATGGCGACGAGAAGTATGAAATTGAAGGTAATTCAGACAGAACTCGGAGAATTAGGACAACTTGATAGTAGGTTGTATCGGCACAGTAATGGATATAATCTATTCCTTGGGTACTTATGAGGTGGCTAGTCTCTATAGGTATTTTGTGGCGAGACTCTTGGGTTTTGATGGCCTGCATGGCTTGGTTGAGTTAGAGAGATTTAGTTCTGATGGCATAATTATGTGCAAATGGTTTTCAAAGAGATCTCAATAGTTTCTACCACAGTTCGAGAAGTATATTTCCTACTGGCGTGAGGAGCATGTGATGTATAGTGATTTTGTCCGGATGAAATCAAATGGAATGTTTTTGGCTAATTGAGTATGTAGTTTCTTGTGACTCGGAGTGGATTATGAAGTTCTCGTATTTTTTATATGATGACATGATCGTGTATGAGAGATGTGTTAGATATTCGGGAGGTGGAGTTGGGATCGGATATGGTGATTCGTGTGCTCTATGGATTGGGAGACTGGGAGTTCTCATGAGTAGATTGTTTCATGGTTATGGACTGTGAAAATGTGGCCAAATCTAGTCAGAGGATGGTATATGTTATGGTTAGGCCATTGTGGATCTTCAGAGAGTTATTTATCTATTTGTGGATGAACAAAGTTGATTTGGGGGTCCATTGGTAGGCCCAATTAGGATGTGCATTTTATACCGAGTCGGATTGGTTGGCTCCATACTGCTATTATTGTGCCATTCGGTTGTTGTTGGGCTTATTCGTGTTCTAAAATGATCTGTGAGTTACTCTTCTATGCTACGAGGAGTTGTGAATTATGGGTTATAAGCACACATGGTGCGGTTCTATTGGGGCCTTATAACGGAATTTGAGCGAGATGAGTATTTTGGTGTTGCATGATTGATTTGCATTGGTTATGTTCATTCGGGCTTGTATGGCATTGTGTCATTTGCTTCTCCGTGGTTATGGGTAACTTGATGTCAAATCGTGCATGGTTATTAATTTTGAGCAAGTTTGCTTGAGGTATATTCCATGGACCAGTATTTGGATGAGATCGCGCATTGCAACTAGGTTATGCTGAGGTATGAACCTTTTCGTTATTTTCGTGTGATGGTCCTATGGTTTGTGATGGATTATTAGCATTTTGTTGGGGCAATACTTGTTAAGCTTGTGGGACAGTTCTCTCGTTTGAGTCATTTTCTATGATTTGAGTACATTTAGATTGTTTCTTACTGATGCGCGAATTGCAAGGATTGTGGCTTTATATTGTATTGAAGTGGCATGTCACTAGAGTGATTATGTTTGATGAGATGAGGTCATCGTACCTAGAAGGGTGCTATCCGATCTGATTGCAGTATATTTAGAAGGATATTATTTCTGATCGACTTAGAAATTTGCTATTGTTCCTATTCAAGGAGAGAAAGTTCCAAAACTGGTTGATCTGGTGAATGGTTATGAGTTTCTGCGTGTTTCTTTCATCATTGGCAGTGTATGAAGGTGTTAGAATGAGGCCTTGTTTGATATAAGGTTATTACTGGTATTGGGTTGACTTGAGCAGCTACTGTGATTAGAAATCATTGCTGCGAGCATTTGGGTTATGGGGTATTTGAGTTTTGAGTATTTGAGTTATGGTTACGACTTGGTACAACTTGTTCAGACTTGTATAGTGTGTAGATGTAAGATCCTGATCTTATGGATATTCCGGATGTTGGAAATTAGATTCTAAGGCTTATGGGTTAAGGTTGGAGTAATGATTTTCAATTGTGTTGTGTTATTAGACCTATATGAGATAGGGTGATGTGGGATCACCCCCGGGTATGGGCCTGGTAAGGCTACTTGGCGATTTGGTGGCTTTTGGAACAACTTTGGGCACATTCGAGGACGAACCTATATTTAAGTGGGGGAAAATGTAATGACCTGACCGGTCGTTTTGCGCATTTGCATTTCACGCGGCTGTTTGAGGGCATGAGTAGTCCATATGATTTATTATAGCTTATGTGAATCATCGATTTTAGTTTTCAGGTTATTCGGGATTGATTCGGAAGAATAATTTTTAGCTAGAAGCTTTAAATTTGAAAGGTTTGACCATGTTTGACTTTTTAGTATTCGACCTCAAAGTGGATTTTTGATGGTTCTGTTAGCTCCGTTGGGTGATTTTGGACATAGGAGCGCGCTCAGATTTCGATTTGGAATTCCGTAGTAGAATTTTCCTTGAAATGGCGAAAGTTGGAATTTTGGAAAGTTTGACCGGGAGTGAACTTTTTGATATTGAGTTCGGATTCAGATTTCGGAAGTTGGATCAGGTCCGTAATGTCAAATATGACTCGTATGCTATGTATGAGGTCAATCATACATGATTTGATAAGTTTCGGCATCGGTTGTGGAAGATTGAAGTTTCAAGTTCATTGATGTTGGAATTGAGGTGTGATTCTTCCTTTCGATATTGTTATGCGTGTTTTTAGGCCTCGAGTAGGTCTATATTATGATATCGAACTTGTTGGTATGTTTAGATGAGGTCCCGAGGGGCTCGGGTGTATTTCGGATTTGATTCCGGATCATTTTTCTTCATGTTGCTGGTGTTTCCACATCTGCGGAAGGATGCACACAGATGCGAATAGTTGGTCACAGAAGCGAAGGAAGTCCTAGTTGGAATGGATCACAGAAGCGGGATTAGGTCCGTATCTGTGGCCCCGCAGAAGTGAAGACCTTAGGCACAAGAGCGAGCTTTAGCACAAGAGCGAATTTGGTTATGCACCTGCGATTGCGCAAAAGCGGATGTTGATTCGCAGGTGCGAGGAGTCAATTGGCTAGTGGATTCCGCAGAAACGGAGCTTGTGTCGCAGAAGCACCACCGTAGAAGCGGCTAATGTGGTGCAGAAGCGAAAGTGCTGGGCAGAATGTTAAATACAAGGGTTCGCGATTTTGGCTTCATTTTAACATTTCCAAGCTCGAATTAAGGCGATTTTTGGAGCAATTTCACCACATGAATTGGGGTAAGTTTTTTCTACTCGGTATTGATTATATTCCATGAATCTATCTTCAATTTTAGCTTTTGGTTGATGAATCCTAAGGAGGAAATTGGGGGTTTTGGCTTAAAGTTTCATAATATGAATTTTTGAGTTTTGAATATCGATTTGGAGTCGGATTTGAGTGAAACTAGTATGGTTGGACTAATTGAATGGGTAGTCGAATTTTGTGAATTTTGTTGAGTTTTGAGGCGTGGTCTCGGGTGTGATTTTGGCCGGATTTGGGATTTGATGTAGAATTCGATCTTTATCATTTGGAATTATTTCCTTGGGCTTTATTTGATGTATTTGAGTTGCTTTTGGCTAGTTTTGAGCCGTTTGGAGGTCGCTACACATGTGATGACATTCTTGGAGCATCGCTTGGGTTGTTCGGTATTGGAATTGGATTATTCAAGGTATGTAACTCTTCTAAACTTAGTGTTGAGGGTATGAAACCCCGAATTATGTGCTATGTGATTGATGATGAGGTGACACACATGCTAGGTGACGGGCGTGTGGGCATGCACCCTATGAATTGAAACTCCGTTATTTTCATGGCACTGTTTAATGGCCCTATTTTATTGGTATCTGTATTTTCACCATGTGATTAAGTAACTGAACTGTCAATTATGCTAGATATCATGTTTAGGCTTTATGTTGATATTGTTAGGACCCATAGGGGTCGTTTCTTGTTGTCATCTCACTAATTTCGTTAATATTTAGTACTCAATCATATTCATACATTCATATTATATCTCAATCTCAGTTATTATTTATTAATACATCATATCACCGTTATCGGGTTAGTTTCATGACATTGTGAGCCCGTGATTGAGACTGGAGAGATTGAGTACTGAGTGAGGCTGAGAGCCTGGTTATGAGTGACAGTTATGGGATCGGGCTGCACACCGCAACATATTATATTGATTACATTTTATTGTAGCGGGTTGCATGCCGCATCGATACAGCGCTTGGGCTTTAGGAGCCCCTCTGGAATCTCAATAGACTATGTGTGTACATATATATATATATATATATGTGGATTGGGTTGCACACCGCAACGAGTCTTATGGCTATATATATATGGATCGGGTTGCACGCTGCAACGAGCCTTATAGCTATATATATGTGGATCGAGTTGCACGCTACAACAAGTATTGTACAATGTTGAGTGAATTAGTGTGCTGAGTAATGAGCACGGTAAGAGATATATGCAAGATAGTGAGATTTAGTACTCTGAGAGTATGAGTACATGAGTTCATCACTGAGAGGCATTGCCTTTGTCTTGCGTACTTGAGATACTTGCATAAAGATGCATTCCCTTTTATTACCCGGTTTTGGTGACATTCATGAGTTTACTTGTATCTTGACATGTAGGCATAGAGATGTACTTTTCTTATGCTATCTGAAAATGAAACATTTACCTGATGAAAGGTTTTCGGGAAAGATTTCAGTTTTCAAACTTACTCATATTTTTGATGATTTCGATGAAGGATTTGGGTTTCACTGATATACTTGAAAAGCGAAACTATTTTCGAAAAAACAATGAAAAGGCTGAGCATTTTATCTCTGAGCTACTTCTTTATTTAATTGCTTTACATTGTTAAGAATTGTTGTTGGCTATTGGTGTTGGACCCGACCTATGTTTTAGCTCGTCACTACTTTCAACCTAAGGTTAGGTTTGTTACTTACTCAGTAAATAAGGTCGATTGTACTGATACTACACTGCTGCATATTGCGTGCAGATGTTGGCTACTGAGGTTGCTATGTTTGATGGGAGCTGGATTTGAAGATGTACATGCGTTCCTGTTGTAGCTACCGCTTGTTCATGGTAGCCGTAGAATTAAAATATT
The DNA here is from genome assembly GCF_000715075.1 of Nicotiana tabacum. Taxonomy (NCBI): domain Eukaryota; kingdom Viridiplantae; phylum Streptophyta; class Magnoliopsida; order Solanales; family Solanaceae; genus Nicotiana; species Nicotiana tabacum. Next base: position 58,996,459 of record NC_134082.1, on the reverse strand, counting down.
ATTTTTATAGTATAGTTGGCTTACCTAGCGGGTTGAGTTAGGTGTCATCTCGACTAGTGGATTTTGGGTCGTGATATAATCCCAAGGATAAATGTCGAATCTTTATTCAAATACTTAAAGTCAATCAAAAAGTCAAACTCGGAACCACTCCTTAGAACCCGACAAAACTCACAAAGTTCGATAATTCATTCAATTACGAGTCCAACTATACTACTTTCACTCAATTCCGACTCTGAATCGATGATCAAAACTCAAAATTTCACTTTAGGTAAGTTTAGACACCCCCCCCCCCCAAATTTCTCTTTCAAAATCATCAATCAAATACCAAATTGGAATATAGAATCATGAAATATAATCAAATTTGAGTATAAAGTACTTACACCAATTCATGTGGTAAAAATCGCCTCCAAAATCGTCCAAATCCGAGCTCCCCAACTCTAAATGACTCAAAGGTCCAAAATAGAGTACTTATGTGCACTGCCCAGGGGTACCCTTCGCGAACGAGGGATAAGCTTCGCGTTCCCTAAGCACAAATCACACAGCTAACAGATTAATCCTTCAGGTTCGCGTGCAAGACCTTGTGAACTTGATGCACAACCCACACTACTCTTCGCGAACGCGTACTACATGTCGCGAACGCAATGCCCAACCTCAAAAAGATATGCAAACACGTCCCAAAATGCGATGAAGGAAAAATACTTAGTTACAACATACTCTACGCTATCGTGGCCAGTCCTTCGCGATCGCGAAGGACACCAGCAACAACAGAAACCAGCAACATAAAGATGGAGAAAAATGGTCTGAAATCAATCCGAAACACGCCCGAGCCCCTTTGGACCACGTCCCAACATACCAACAAGTCCTAAATATAACACAGACCTACTCGAGGTCTCAAATCACACATAACAACATCAAAACCATGAATCGCACCTCAAATCCAACTTAATAAACTTTTGAACTTTCAACTTCCAAAACTCATATTGAACCATATCAAACCAACTCGGAATGACCTCAAATTTTGCACACAAGTTCTAAATGACATAACGAACCTATTTCAACTCCCAGAACAATAACTCAAAGTCAACTCTCAATCATATTTATAAATATTTCAAACCTTCAAATTTCCAACTTTCGCCAAATAGTGCCGAAACCTTCTAGAAATATCCAAATACAAATCTGGGCATACACCCAAGTCTAAAATCACCATCCAGACATAACAAAATTATCAAACCTCCAATCCGGAGTCAAATACCCAAAAGTCAAACTTGGTCAACTCTTTCAACTTAAAGCTTCCAACTTGAGATTCATACTTCAAAATCAATCTAGAAATACCTGAAAACCAAAACCGACGATACACACGAGTCATAATACACCATATCAAGCTACTCATGACCTCAAGCTACCGAAATGAATATAGTTGCTCGAAATGATTGGTCGGGCCATTACAGTTTTCCTTATATGGTGCAATTCTAATTTTTAAGATACTGGCCGATTAGGCCAATCTTAATACAAGAAGATTTACTCTAGACATGTGATAAATTTACCTGTTGTTGCAGGTTAATGAGATATTGGTATTAATTTTTTCTCTTTTTTGTTGCAAAAAGAGAAAAAATTAATACCAATAAATTACGAACACACAATAACATGTGAATTGATATAGGTACTCATACATGTTTCACAAGAAATGGGTAAGAATGGTACCGTAATTGCCTGCAATGCAACTAGGGATTAAAAATGGGGCAGGGCGAGTAGGGCAAAGTCTTAATGGGGCAGGACAGGGTAGGGAAAAGTCTTAATAGGGCACGACAAGGTTGGGCGGGTCAAAGCACATTTTCGTATTTTAATGGGGAAGGGCAGGGATAGGGCAAAATTTTGGATAAATTTGGCCAACACTCATAGTTATCTTATTCAGATAAATTTTCGTTCTTGCAATTCACAATCGCAAGATCATCAAAATGTACTCTAGGTTGGCCAAGCTTATTCAATAAAAATCAAAAAACTAAATTAACTGACATTAGCAACATTGAGAATATTAGTTTAAGCTAAGTTCTCTTTTAATTAGAGTAAACTTTACAAACTTATGTTACTGTAAACTTGAATTTCAAACTTGAAAAATCTAAACATCTAGATAAACCCTAATTTGATTATTCAACTACTTTCAACCCAAGTATTTTAAAAATTCCTGAGTACAAATAAAAAGCATAATGAAATCTTTTATATTACTACTTTTCTTAATGAATATGATTAAATTTATTCAATTCTTTTTTAAAAATATATAGAAATAAATTCTTTTGTCAAGCAGAAGCGTTTAATGATTGATAAGAACCTAGAGCAGTTAGATAGATCGAAGGTATCGCTCCATTCTGAGTATTTGCAGTGCTAACTGAAAGAAGAGGGGGTTGGGTGTAAGTGTCACTTACGTGGCACTACATTACTATACTAATTAAATGCGAAGTGAAAGTCCTTTATTTTCTAGTTAATGATTTATTTCTATATATTTTTAATAGAGATTTTTAAATAAATTTTGATCATATTCATTAAGAAAAGTAGTAATATAAAAGAAATTAAAAGCATAATGCAAATTAAAAAATAAAGAGAAAAATAAAAATAAAACTGAGTCTAAATGGGACAGGTAGAGGCAGGCTTAATTGGGCAGGGCAGGGCAGGGAATTTTTTTGACAAAAGACTAAATAGAGCAGGGCGGGTCAAAACCTATTTACAATCCTAAATGCACCAACATCAATTTACTAAGATATGTGGCATCAACAAAATCATGAGTGAAATCCTTAGTCAGTTCGAAATTCTCTTCAATATTGATCATATAAGATTTGGCTTTAAACACGATAAATCCCTTTAAAATATCATCGACATATTTTTCCTTTAGTTTGAAACCATTTACTTCTCTAATTGCCTTGTGGTTTGTCTTAGGGGTGTATGATCACTTCCAAATGCACACTTCAAAAGATATATGATACGGTTGTATGCAATAATAAAACCCAACTAAAGTCGAGGTCGAATAAGCAGGGAGCTAAGATGGGAGCTAGTAGTATATATTCAGAATGAGCAAGTGAAATATGTAGATTGCACTTCCACAAAGAGGTTTTCGTTTCTATTTCTAATGTTAATCTAAGGATTGCAAAATAAAGACAGAAGACTAGAGATAATTATTTTTGAGGTTTTTCCAAATGTATAAAAAGCCTAGGGTTGTGACCATGACCAAGGTATTTGCCTAATGAGATAAAGACTTTTATGCTCATTTTGTTAACTGAAGTGTATTATAGCTCACAACTCTATGTTACCCACTCAATACCTCTCGGTCAGAGAGTGGTTTTGCCCAATTTGGCTTTCTCAGGACCAAAAGGGTATCAACCAAAATAGTTGATAAGATCTCAAGTCAGGTTGTTACTATCTCTAGGTTGAACCCTTTAATTGGGTTAATCAATCTCTCAATTAAACCAATTCCTTGTTAGCTAAGTTATCCTAGACTAGGTCCTTCTTTCTCAAGTAGAGACTAAGTCAAATAGGCATGAATCAATATTTGCAACCATCAATTCTATAATTGAAGCATGAACTAAGCTAAATAATAAACACCCAATCATAAACAAGCATAAAATTTATTACCCATAAGGTTTACACACTAGGGTTGGGTCACAACCCTAGTAAAGATCTAGCTACTCATAATAAGTATTGAAGAAAATAAAGAAGAAAAGCTAATAAAACTCATATTGGAAGATTAAAATAAAGAATCCAATGTTAAAACATCAAAATAAGCTAAAACTTCCTAAAATAGCAAAGAGAAACGGCTACAGAAATTTTAGATGTTCAAACTTGACCTAATTTTGTGAAACTCGTCTATTTATACAAGGCTAAAAATCGCAGACAAAAATACCCCTCGGGAGCTTCTGCGACCGCACAATTCCTTGTGCGGTCCACATATTTTTTCATCTATCAGGAACCGGGGGTCTACAACCACACATTTCTGAACTGCGGTCGTGAGTCAACTCTTCTACGGTCCGCACAATTCAAACTACAGCCGCAAGGGGTTCTTGTGCAGTCGTACAATTCTTGTGCGGTCCGTAAATTACAAAGGCTCTGGACTTGGTATTTTTGCACACTCTCTGATGTTCATCTCTTAGCCCAGCTTTGCAGCCATGTCTGCTAGATTCTTTTTCTTGGTTTGCAGTCGTAGAAGGATTTCTGCAGGCTGCAATTTCTTCTGTGGACAATACTTTTTAAGCTTTTGTGCCTTTTTATTTCTTGTGCCTTGGATTACTCCTTTTTGAGTTGATTTCCTCTCGAAAGATCAATTTTCATCATTCTTGTAATTTTGCACAATTTCATCAGTTTCGGGGATACAATTCAATGGTTTTAGGCTAAAACAAAAGCTAAAAGGCGCTACTAAGCGGTCAAAATCTCCACTTATCAACTCCACCAAACTTAAGTCTTTGCTTGTCCTCAAGCAAATAACTAGTTCGCACCACCAGCAGTTGAGGGTCATTACATCTAGCCATGAGTGAGCTATTCACACCTAAGTTGGGACCAACAATTACCCACACCACTTATTCATTATTGACAAGAGGACAAGTAAAACAGTTATGCACATATAGTTCTAATGTGACATTTGAGCTTCAAGAGTTGACTTTACTCATCGAGGACTCTCGCTCTATCTTGTAGGTCATGGTGGACTCCAAACTCTTCCTCCTCTACTTTTCATTTGCCAAGCTCACTTAAGAATTTAGCACTCAATTCAAATATTTATAAAATGTTCGCTCATCTCTCTCAAGAGAATGTCACAAGTAAGGCTCCAAGTACCATAGGCTTGCCCCTCATGTAGATCACCACTAATGTAAGCTCACTCGTCTCAAAATCAAGTAGGACTTCTTTCGTGATGTAATGAAGGCTTTTGGATTTGAGTTTGGTACAATATGGGTAAATGGTTACACCTTCCTTAAGCACTCCATCTTTCATTTCTCGGCTCGCACTTTGCCAGATCCTTGAGGTATTTTCTTTTCCTTGGGGGACTAGAGAGACTTAGCATCACTCTTTTTTGATCACTACATTCATTTTTATCCATGTTTGTACCTCTCTTTGAATCCCTTTAACTCTTCCACTTATTCACTTTTTTGCATTTTTCTTTTTCTTCTTTTCTTTTCTTTACCTTTCATTCTCATGTTTTCTTTTCTCTTTTTGAGCCTTGATACCTTTTTCTTCCTCTTCTCTCCCCCAAACTTATGATTTTAGCCATTTATTTTACATGAGTGTTAAGGAAAGCTCGGGTTCCAAGAGAGGGTCACGATAGATCGGGTAAAGACTTGTAACCTGATTTTCAAATGAGAAAGGCTAAAGGCTCGAAGGGACTGACAAGGGATGACATTATTCGCAGGTAATAGAAAACTCAAATGGCCCAAGGAAAGCCTACAATTACTTCTTAAGCCAAGAAAACTTATGATTTCGCCTTAAAAGACATTCGGGGCAAGCTCTAGACCTTTCGCACGGGTACTTGGACTAGCAACAAAGCATCTCACCCCTCACGCAACTAGATTGTTAAAGAGGATAGAGTCGAGGGCCCACAACAACGACATTCAATATTGAAGATCACTATGGTCCAATTAGACCACCCGATGGTACCAAAGTCAACACAAGCGTCATAAAGTCACTAACTAGAGCTATTTCCTTTTAAAAATCTTGTCTCTAACCACAAGCATGTAGTTAAATGTGTTGGTGACAAATAAAGCATGTTTGACTCTTCGAGTTTGACTTAATTAGGTCTTTTTATTCATTACCACTATTATTATTACCTAAACACAAAATAGACTCATTCCCTTAAGAAGGTTGTCACGCTATCCATCGTTGGGACGAGTCACCCGGTTCACAGAATAACTACCTTTGAAAAGAACCGTGGTATTAAGAAAACAAAAGGCTTATTATCTACTGAAACATAAAAGGAAGCTACTAAATCAAACACTAACTAATAAGGAAACAAACATAAAGAAGCTACAAAGCAAAAATTATTGAGAGCATAACGAATATACATAATGAGAGGAAAGAGAAGATATATACATAATGAGAGAAGAGAGAGAATATATACATAATGAAAAAGAAAACAAAAATAGTATCTAGTTAATTACACACCTAATATCTCAGAATCATCAAATAAGATCAAATAAACTCCACACCTCCCCTCCTCCCCCCGAATAAAAATAAGCATTGCCCCTAATGCTTAACAAAATAAGAGTATAGGAAGGAAAAGAGTGAAGAAGACTCCCTATGACTCCTTGGGAATCTCTGTATCCCCAACATTGTCATCGCCCTCAAGCTTATCTAACTAGATCTCATCATCCTCAACTTTGGGAGTGGCTGGGTTGGTGAACATCTGACGCACTGCCTCGGCAGTGTCAACAGCCAGTTCTGGCTCCTTAGACTTGCTAGCTGGTGCTAACGGTGCTGTAAGGCCTGGATCAATCAACATGTCAAAAGAAAGATCTCTGGTTGCTGCAATCTTGGTCACCTATCTCCGAAGCTTGTGACTTCTTGGTGGCCAGGGACTTTCTCATTTTCTTTACTTCTTTTCCTAGCTCTTTGATCACTGACCCATGTTGTACCGAAGTAGCTATAATAGTAGTCTAGTTCTCTAGGAGCCTCTTCAATGTCTCTTCAATGATCGGGGGAACCTGAGGTGCCTGAATAGAGGACTATGCTGCAACAGTACTGGATAAATCAGACAGCTTTGCAGTGGCTATCTGCATCCAATAGTTGAGGCTCGCTAATGTCTGGGAGACTCGCAGAACAGAAAGTGGGATAGTAAGCATAGGCACCGGCTTCAAGGCCGAGGTGGAACCTGTGACAGGTGCTGTAGTAGGAATTGAAGATGGTGGGGGAGGCATAGCTGCGGCACTAGAGGAGGTGTAAGGCTCCGTGAAATCTCTACTTAAGAACCTAAAATCTCATAGTGCCAAGTTAAGGACATGTGTTAGAAGTATACAAAGTTCTTCACGGCTCGCAAGCTCGCCGCTGTTCAAACCTTTTGGAATAATCTATGCATCAAAAAGTTAAGGAAAATGATTTCAGAAGAGCGCGTTTCTATGGCCCATTATGCGACCGTATAACAACAATGCGGGCCGCATATCTGCCGTAAAGTGAGTCAGAGTGTTGGTTAATTTTGAGGTCAACTGTGCGGCTAATTATGTGATCACATAATCGATATGCGGGCCACATAGTTGTCGCATACCCTCTTTGGGACTTTTGCGAAAGGTCATTCTGCGGTGCATTATGTGACCGCAGAACATGTATGCGAACCGCATATTGGTCGCATACCCGGGCAGTATGTCCAATCTTGAGGGCTACTTTTGCGGTCCCTTTTGCGGGCCGCATGTCAGTTATGCGATTGCATATGCGACCGCAGATTGAGTCGGGGCTCCTATTTTTTAACTTTTAAAACCCGACCCCATTCCGTTTAAAACACCCCATTAGACTCTCTTATGCTATTTTCTACTACATTTAGAGTGAGAGAAAGTGTTCTAGAGGGAGAGAGTGATCCTCACCAAGTCACCACTCAATCCTTACCCAAACCTTTGAAGATTATCAAGTAAAGTTACTAGGCTTTCACCCTAAGAGGTAAGAACTTGTGCCCTTATCTTTGATTTCAAAATTCTTACTAGAATAAGTACCTAACAAGTGGGTACATGGGCATAAGGATGGATTTGCTTGCATGCATGTATGATAAAAAGGGTATGTGGAGACTATGAACTAAAAATGTAACAATGGGATGTAGGATGATAGAATCTCTCACAAAAAGGTCTAAAAAATCATAATGCACAATTAGTGCTTGATAATGTGACCAAATGAGCTAGAATCTTAATTATCCCTCTAATTCTTGGTTTAACTTGTAATTCTTATAAAATAGATTAAAGTTGCTAGGAGTTTCGAAATTATTGTAAGCATTTAAGGAAAGCTCTATTGAGGTATGTATGGCTAAAACCCTCTCTTCTTAGAAATTGAGCTCCCATGGTATCCATGTAAATATTGTAAGCCCAAAATTTGATTGATGTAGTACTTGTTATTTCAAAGGAATTGGTGTTGCAAGAATATATGTGAAAGGTATATCTCAATGTGTCAATATGCTATTCTTGGTAAATTGAGGATATGTGAAGAATGTAAACTATGTGCTAAAATGCCTAGATTTCAAGTCAAGTTTAAATTGAGATTATTATGCCAAACTATGTGAAATCATCTATGTATAAATATGTTTGAAATAAATCAAATGAATTGGGAAATAGACTATGGCCAATGTGACGAGAACTTGAGTTATAATTGTGCCTGGTGATGCCTATGACATGAGAAAATGTGAAACAGATTATGAAATGAGCCTTGACTCTACTTTCCATAAATGACAATAATAAAGTGTCCTAAAGGCTTTGTACATGATTTATGCCCATAAGTGGCTGTTCGAGATAAAGTTTTGCCTTATAAGTACATCCAATATGATCCGAGTTGTTACATGCTATGATATTGAAAATGTATATTGTCGTGATTGGAAAAGAGTAATTCAAGAATAATTGGTGTAATTGCTTGTTTATGACTTTGATGTGTGTTTTTGTGGTTTGGTATGTCCTCTCCTTTTTGGAAGAATCCTTTGTGTTTTAAGTTCCATTGCTAATGAACTTGAGTTGTATGATTTCTGAAATATTGTATATGCCCATGATTCATAATTCCTCTCATGTGTACTTGACATCTTGGATTGAATGGGTTGTAATTGAAATTGATATTGATGTGAAATGTGGGGGTAAGGAGCTCGAATTATGAAATGTGGCCTAGTGCCAAGTATGATGTGATAATTGTGGCCCCAAGTGCCGATGAACTGATATATGTGAAGTAAAGATTGAAATGAGATGATATATGGAAAAGGAAAAATGTCTTGGTAAGACGGCCTAGATGATCGGGCTGTGATCGGACGCCATGCCGCACACATGGTGGTATTGTGCTGATATTGAAACCGGAAAGTGAGAATGAAATTGTGACTGAGGTACATGTCTCAAATGAGGTAACCTAGCCGATCAGGTCGTGATCGAACTCCGTGCAAGAAGGCGGTGGTATTGTGAATGATGGTACAACAGTATGAAATGTCCTAACCTAAAGCTATCAAAATTATGTGAAAGCTATGTGATTCCTTTTATTTGATGATGTGGTGATTGTTTAAAGCTTTTGTTGAATCCTTATGATTTCTTTGTTCTTGTATGGTTGTTCTTTCTAATGAGATGGTGTTTAGTTATACATACTAGTGCTATTCGACGACACTAACGACCATTTTTTCGGGGGCGCTACATCTTTAAATGGATGTTGTAAGCACGTGATTTTTGCCCAATATGAGAATTACTCCCAAAAAATTCAAAAATAAAGTAATTTTTCTTGGTGTGCAATTTTGTGATGTTTTGTAATATTTTGAATAATTATTTGTATTTATCTGTGCATGTTTATTTGCTAAATTAATAAAAAATACAAAAATATGTCGCATTTTGCATATAGGATTTAATTCTACAATTTTTAGTAATTAAATTTGTTTTACAAAAATTAAAAATTACGAAAATAGGCATCGTTTGCATTTTTAGCATTTAATGTCCAAATATACAATTTTATGCTTAATTAATACTTAATTGTGCGTTAATTGTTATTGGGAGTTAATTTGCGCTTTTATAACTTAATTTAGTTCTTAATAATAGTTTAAGTATTTTTATAATTTAGTTTTAGAAAAATAAAAGAAGAAAAGAGAGCGAAAATATAAAGAAAGTCGGAATTGGACCTCTTCTTCAATTTCAAGCCACATGCCCAAAAAATGGACCAATCTTCCCTACGACCCAGTCCATTTCGAACTGGGTCGACCCAGTCCATAACCCAAAATACCCAAACCCCTTTGTCTTACATTTTACAAAAAAACAAAACAAAAACAAAATCAAGAAAACCCTAACCTAAACACTAAACTACCCCCCCCTTTCTTATCTTTCTTCTTCTTCTTCTTCTTCTTCTTCCTCAAGAAAGACAAGCTCCATCAATGACTACTTCACCATCTCCACCACAACCACCCCTTCACCACATAACCATGGCTGCCCTCAAGCTTCACCATTGTCGTTTTTGTTTTTGCGCCATGGCTGCCCGCGTTTGCTTTCATCTTCTTCGTCGAGCTCAAGCTTGAGCTCGACATCCATGGACGACCACTGCTTCTCTAGCAGCCATGGCTGCGTTCCTCGTCATCGAACCCCAGCCAGCGCGACCATAGTCACGAGCTCCGACCACAGTCGCGAGCACCAACGGCGACCAAACAACCTGCCTGCGCCATGCCGCTACTGTCGCGGCTTCTTCTTCTACTCCTTCTGGTCACCGCTGCTGCTGCCACGATGTTGTTGCTGCCGTGATGCTATTCATTTTCCTCCTCCCAGTAACGGCGAGGTCGAGTTGCTGCTGTTTTGAATCGGCGTCGCTGCTTCCCTTCATCGTTCCAGCTGCGGGCTGCTTCATTTCTCTTCGTCTTCGTCGTCCTTCGTTCGAGCTTTGGTCGAGGCTCGGACAAATTTGTTTACAATCAAAGTTCGTCGTTGATTCATCTCCGGTTAGTTGTTTTTGAGTTTTATTTTTGTTCATATTTTGTTTGATATTTTCCGGATCCAAAATCGTTAAATGATTTAATCCTTGTTTTGTTCGTTGTTCATCTTTGAAATAATTTTCTAGTGTGTTCATGTTGTTTGTTAAATTAATTTTCAGATTTCAAAATAGAAGTTTAATTAGTTGTTTTCATGTTTATTTCATGTTTGTATTATTGTTTAAGTAAGTATTTGTTAGATTCAAATTGAAATTTAATTAACTATTTCTTCAATTTGTTTCATGTGTTTATGTATTGTTAGAAATTGTTAATATTGTTAAATTCAAGTTTAAGTTCATAATTGTTTCTTCGTCGATCTTGTTATTTGTTTAAAGAATTTAGTTGTGTTAGAGAAATATGTTGGTTTAATCGTTTAAATCCATCATGTTTGTTGTTTAAAATAGATTTAATTCATGTTCATACTTTGTTTGATTGTTCTTGAATCCGAAATTTGTATAGCTTGATTTCTTGTTTACCATTTGTGATTATTTCTTGAATTTGTCTCATAAAGTTTAATATAGGAATTGTTGGTTGTAATGTTGTTAGAATTGATTTTAAGTTCAATATGATTGAATTTAGAAATCTTCATACTTTGTTTGTTGTTGTTGAATCCGAAAATAGGATTGTTTGTTTCTAAAATATTGTTCAATCAAATTTTAGTTGTTCTTTGTTGTTCAATTTGTGTTCATGTGATTTGTTGTTGAAATGTTGTTAAAATCGTGTTCATGTGATATTGTTGTTATGATGTTCATCCGTGTTCATATTGTTGTTTGAACATTGTTAGAAATTGATCATATTGTCTATATTTTGGTTAAGTTTGATTAATTGATGTGTTATAGCTGATGGGTAGTTTGGTAAATTTGTAGTACGTTCAGGGGTAGTTTGGTAATTTCAGTAAGGTCATGAGGGGTAGTTTAGGAATTGTACATTTTGAAATTGTTTATTTGAAGCATGGGGGACAAAATGAAATGGGGTGGGTTGTGATATAGTTGTTTAATATAAAGGGGGGACAAGATTTAATTTAAAGGGGGAATCTTGCATTATTTTAAATGAAGCATGGGGGACAAAATATAATGGGGTGGTGTGATATATTTATTTAATGTAATGGGGATGAGTGGAAAGATAATGGGTTGGGTAGAGAAAAAGTATTGATTTTAATTAATTAAAAGGTTTATGGGATGTGTTATATATGTGAAGTCTTGAAGACAAATAAGAGAGAACAGAAATAGAGAGAGATACGAAAAAATACACACACAGATAGAGAGAAAAAACGGACAGAGAATAGAAGAGAGAAAAATTCCGAAAAAATATTTAAGCTTTCAAAATAAAAAATAAAACTAAAAAAATCTACTGCTTTCTTTCTTTGTTTGAAATTAGTATTAATGGTTGTTGTTTCATTTAAAGCTTAAAGCTTTTGTTTTTGGGATTACTACTCCACCGGTCTGTTACTGGGTTGTTACTGTTGCTGGGCAGTTGTTGCTATTGTACTGTTATTATTGCTGCTGATTCTCATCATCATTTTCTTTTGCTTCCAATATCAGGTACATATCTATAAATTCATGTCATGAAAAGCTTCAACATGGCAAGTAAATGAAGTTTGGAATTATAAGGATGTCTTCTACTCATTTAAATTTTATTAGTTTAAGTTTCAGTTTTGTTTTAATTGGTTGGTATAGTATTATACTTGACATGATAAACTGTTAACTAATTAACCTTCTGGAGTAGTAAATTCCACGATAATCTTATATGTTTTGAGGACTAGTGATGACATTTACTGTTTGAATTGATAGGGAACATTGCAGAAAATTGGCCATTAATTAAATCTTGTGATATTGTTAGCTAAGTAAAGAATAGTACGGAAATATCCAGAAATTACATTACTAGCTTATTTTGTCAAATATCCAATTTTGTTTAAAGCTAGATGATGTCGTCTTATTAAATCAATTGGTAGATTAATTCTCTTTATTAATAACAAATGGCGTAGTTAAATCAACTCATTTCTTTTAATGTATGAAATAATGTCGATGATTTTTTTTTACAAAATATAGAGTTAGTGTTTGCAAATATTCGCATAGGCAGAGAATAAGAATTGATTTATTTATCTCAAACTCAATCTTCGTAATCAAAAATCAACTAAATAATTATAACTTTGGACTAAAACAAATACATGAGAAGGACATGAGATTTATAAACAAATCGTGGCATTTTATGTAAAAGATATATAGAAGAAGAGTTCGCCTTAAATGAAACAATGAAGATTATGCAGAAACTATTAATTTGTTTATCATTTTAAGTTCTTTCCCAATTTTATACACCATTCGATTTATGGACATCCAAATGTTGTATCCACAAAAAATGTTAGTTTTAGATACATATTGTCTGTTTTCTTCTTCACGCCATTAATTCTTTAAAATTTGAGATATATGATTCATATGTGTAAAATAAGGCTCGCGGTCAACACGTAATAACAATTTGTAGAGAACCTTATCAAGAATATTTTTGTGATTAGGGATACGTTCGCGTAACCTGATTATATTTCTAAAAGCAATTCGGATTATGCGTTCGCGCAACTTCGATCGAATATTTAATAAAAGGGATTCCTCGGAGAATATCATTATTAATTTCATAAAACCCCGAGATGTGAGGTTCACTACTTAATTATACAAAAAGGGCGAATGTTTTTTATTTTATTTAAGCACAATTTCGAAAATAATTGTTTTAATAAATATATTATCTATATTATCGTGTACACGTGCGCCTGACACAACTCCGCATGTTTTTTAAAAAAAATATATAATTTATAACACGAATATACGTACGCGTGATTCGATTCAAAGAAGGGTCTTTAAATATAAATAGAAGCGGTAACAATAAAATCATGCAATAAAAATGTATTTTACAAATCAAAATAATCAAGCCGAATATAACAGTTGAGCGACCGTGCTAGAACCACGGAACTCGGGAATGCCTAACACCTTCTCCCGGGTTAACAGAATTCCTTATCCGGATTTCTGGTGCGCAGACTGTTAAATAGACAGAGTCATATTCTCCTCGATTCAGGGATTAAAACCGGTGACTTGGGACGCCTTAAAATTCCCAGGTGGCGACTCTGAAACAAACAAACAAATCCCGTTTCGACTGTCCTTTAATTGGAGAAAACTCCCTTGCACCCTCGCGGGCGCGGAAAAAGGAGGTGTGACAGCTCTGGCGACTCTGCTGGGGACTCAAAACCTAGAACCACTGGTTCAGGGTTCAAGAATTCGAGCTTAAAATAATTGTTATAGTTGGCTTTATTTATTATCTGATTTTTTTACATGATATATGCCCAATGTGCTAAATGACACTTTTACCGCTTTAATATTATTTGAATTATGAATATATACAACTGCTACGAAACCCCCTTCTTTCTGAGTCTTCTAAATTTATGGTGCACACGTGCGCGCGGCCCACCTTTCTGTTAAAGTCATACCAAATAAGACGAAGTTGGGACAAATAACTAGGCCGGGTAGACTTTCGTGCTCCCGGTACGTTGCCCCCGCTTCAGCTCAAACTGTCCGTTTGGGTAAGCCAGGGCTAGATCAATATGCCTCAGGTTTTTTCACTTAGAATAACTCAGCTTCATGCCGGATCCCTAGTAGGAGCGATTGTTTGCATCACGTGCATTTGACTTTGGAGACTCAACACAGGGGTTGGGTCTGTCTAGGACAGGTGTACCAAAAAAATGACCATCCTGATGCATCTTACTTGCTGCTACTTGCGCATTTATTTGATCCGGATTTGTGTGTTGACTGACTTTTGAATATCATGAATAATATTTTAAAATTGAAAAAAAAAGAAATAGCGGTTAGGGAATTGACTGTTTATTTTTGAAAAAAAAACCAATGCCCAAATACTGTCAAAACTCTGCCGAAATTTTGAGAAAATGAAAAAAAAATATTTTATTAGTTTGTTTTATTAAAACCAAAGAAAAAATAGAAAGAAAAAAAAATCGTTGTTCTGTCTTATTTTTCAAAAAAATAAAATAAAAATATATATATATATATATAAAGGAAAATAGTTTGTCTTCCCCTGAAAATGACAATGAAAAAGAGTCTTACTTTTAAAATAGTTTTTTTTTATTCGTTTCTGAAAAATTCAAAATAATAAAATAAAAAGAGTCGGGCGTTGAAAGTGGTTTTATTATTTGTTGCAAATATATATATATATGGGCGTTGAAAGTGGTTTTATTATTTGTTGCATATATATATATATATAAAAATCTAAAAAGTTTTTCTTTATTTTCAAAAAATGTATATATATCTTTATTTGTTGCAAAAATATTTGTCCTGCCAAAAAAGTCTAGAAAAGTTTTGTTTAGACTCCCAATTTTCAAAACAAAAAATCCAAAAATATTTTCCATTATTGACTTCTTTAGAAAGTCTTTTTAATTATTAAAAAAAATATATATATATAATAAAATAAAAAAATCCGAAAATATTTTCCTTCTTCTTTAAAAATTGAAAAGAAAATTCAAAATTCAAAAAAAAAATTTTAGAAAGCATTTCTTTTATTAGAGGTAAAATTCTAAAAAATATTTTCTTTCTTCTTTAGAATAAGAGAAAACAAAACAAAAAAAATATCTTCCTTTTACTTTTGAAATTCTCAAAGTTCAAATCAAAAGAAAAGGAATTCTTAGAAGTCTTTCTTTCAAAAAGAAAATCAATCAAAAATCCAAAAAAAATATAAAAATACTTCCTTTCTTCTTTTAAAGCAGTTCTTTTACAAAAAAAAAAATAAAAAAATAATCATAATTTAAAATCAGTTTATTTACTTTATTCATGACCTGCCCGAACTACGCGGGTTTGATTCTCACCGGATGTGAGATACGTAGGCAACCCTCATCGGGTCCAACCCCCATTTTTGCTAAAATAGCCAAAAACCAATAAATAAATAAAAAACATGTCAAAATTTTAATTTTTTTTTCATAAATAAGTCGGGCAGTGTCCAGCCTCCACTTTTTGCTAAAACAAAATAGCCAAAAAAAAAATATGTCAAATTTTAAGAGTCATAAAGAAGTCGGGTGACGTTTTATCAAGACATAGCCGAATGTTCCCAAATGGGACGCCAGAAGGCCGACTTTGCATAAACAACCACCTTTTGGGTCATGTTTAGGATTTTGGTCTAGTTGACTCACACAGCCTTAAAAATCTTCGTCCCCGAGGCGCTGAAGGGCCGTGTTTGCAACACCAGGTTTTTATTATAATTTGAAAAAAAAATAAAAATAAATAGTCGGCGGTCAGGTGAATACCGTTTGAATTTTGTCATAATAAGCCGAGCCAGCTTCGACAATGTCTTAAACCGTTCTTGCCGAAATAGCCTTAGAGTATCTTTCAGTTTTCGAAAGGTTATTTTCGTAAAAGAATGGACAAGTTTTTAAAGTGTCATAAAATAATCCTCTCCGGCCTCAAAATTTGGACGGGGCCACATTTGCAAAAATAACCGTTTGGTTGCATTTGTCAAACGGAGAAAGGAAGCTGGCCGTTTGTTTTGGAGTTTGTAAAACTTTTGATTATAATATGTGGGTCGTTTGATTTTCAAGTTTGTAGGTCATTTTTAAACCTTTGAAACCCAATATGAAAATTGAAAAAAAATGATTAGTATTGCTTATCTTTTATTGGTCCGAACTACGCAAGGTCTGATTCATGCGGGGTCATGATATGTAGGCAATCTCTATAAGATTCGACCACCACTGAAAAAGAAAAATAAAGGAAAGCGCAAGTGCATCGCATTTCTGATAGAACAGTTTAACTGCTTAGGTGCATTGCATCTCTAATATATGATTATCTGTCAAATGCCCTGACACTAATGTGCTGGCTTCCTTTTGTTGTGTTCATATATAGAAAAGTGGTTGGTTGTGGTAACTCCTCCCTGCAAAGCAAATGATACAGAACATCAAAACAGGATGGGTCGGTACTGATGACCGACAACAATTGGTCGAACAGAACAACGGGTTGGTAGAAGAAGTGAAAATGCTTAGACAACATGTGGCAGCCATGTATCAGGCATGGATAACTGGGAAAGCACCACCCCCACCACCGCCAAGCTTTTCAAACTCTGGCATTACCCATCCCCCATACTCTACATCCCAACCCACTTATGACAGCTTTCCTAGCTACCCGAGTAGCTCCATCACTCGTCCACGCTACTCCCCTCCCCAATGCTACTTCTCTCCACGAGGTTCCCAAAGATGAGCTTCACTTTCCAAATACCCAGCTCCACAGAAGGCCTATCCACCCTCACAAGCCTACCGGAAGCCCCCTGGATCAGGTTTCCGACCCAATCAAGCATTTAGGAACGAAAGGTTGCTAAAACGAGGAAAGGCTCTCACCCCTATCGGAGTATATTATGCAAGTATGTTTGAAAGGCTAAAGCATGCTGGCTTGATTGAGCCGCTCCCCGCATATACTCCAGATCCACATGCAAGAAACTTTGATCCGGCAGCGCAATGCGCGTACCACTCCAATGTCATAGGGCACAACATTGAGAGTTGTCGTAATTTGAAAAGGGAAGTAGAGAAAATGATCCAAGAAGGGCGGATTGTAATCGATAACAGTAACATG
Source organism: Nicotiana tabacum (assembly GCF_000715075.1). NCBI lineage: Eukaryota > Viridiplantae > Streptophyta > Magnoliopsida > Solanales > Solanaceae > Nicotiana > Nicotiana tabacum. The sequence goes on along the minus strand of NC_134082.1, from coordinate 58,979,230 downwards.
GAGCACTCAAACCCTATCAAGAACTTGTTGACGGAGGTTGATGATATGGAAGCTGATAATGGTCTTGGCAATACTAATGCAAAGCTTAGTGGCTAATATGCCAATTTTGATAAAATGGGAGGACGCTCCGTTCCTTGGTTAGCAAGAGAGAAGCTGTTGGTGGTTTATTTTGTTGTCATTTCTGTTATCCGGATTATTCTTAGGGTTGTAATCCGAATATTGTCTTGTGTCAAACCTTCTTATCTTTCCATTTTTGTCGTATCAGTTTGTTTAAGTCTCGTTGATGTTGTGTTAAGATTTTATTCTGGTTGTTTTGTTTGTTTTTCTAACCATTTCGCCGGAAGTTTAATACAAAAGCCGGTCTTTTATTATTTCCAGTCATCTTTTTATTTAGTCCTTTTGTCATTTTCGTTCAATGCCGATTCTAGGGACATGACATGCGCACACAGTTTGGGCCTAGTCTATAAAGTTAATCATAAAACCTTGGGAGGGTGATCAAAGCATTTAAAGGAAATAAGAACGGTTTGAGATTATTTGAAGCCCGAGTCATGTGGAACTGGGGCAAGTAAAACATAAAGAAAACCGTTAAATGCAAGATTCGCCAAATTGGCATGAGGGTCGTGCATGAGAGTGAGAGTGTCGCCCATCAGTGTTTTAGAAAGGACAAATGAAAAGTAAGTGTTTAACATAATTGTCAAGGCCAGCACCGTCGGAAGAGACTATAAATCTATGTTCAATTGTGTTGTTTGCACTTGGCATGTTTTGAAGACTGGAATGACGAAGGCATTTTGTTCTGCTACCTAAACACTTTATCCTTCGTTACCCCTTTTGAGCCTTATTTTATTTTCTTTCATACCCCTTGTTCGGAATCAATAGCAACGACTAGGAAATACGAGCCTGGAAGGTAAAGAAAAAATCAACAAAAAAAAATAATAAAAAAAAACGAAAAATGAGAGAAAAATGATAACAAAAAACAAAAGAAAGTCAGAATAAAATAGAGGAATTGGGAACTACGTTTGACCTGATTCCTCAAAGAGGATACGTAGGCGCTTCACGGCTCGGTCATAGGGTGCATAGTGTGCATAATGTTCATGGTATGCATGGTGTAATAAATAAATAAAAAATTTAATAAATAATCCCCAAGCAAGAAACTGGGGCAAGGGTTGCGCTTGTTATAAACAAATATGATTTCGAAGGTTGTAATTTTGAACCCCAAATTGATTTGTTTTTTAGCCTTTAATACCCTTTTATTTCTAAGCCTATCCAAAAAACCCACATTACGGTCCAAAGAAAGACCTTCTGATCAGTCTGCAAAAGATGCCAAGTCAGACAAATGAGAGTCTTACCGGTGAACATAACACTCTATTCCACAACAGAAAGGACTCTAATCTCCAGCAGAGAGAGTCATACCGGCAACACTCCAAGTCCCCAGCTGGAAAGTGATATAAATGAGAGAGTCTTATCGGTGAAAATCTTCACGGACACCATAAGGCGATAAAAGATGAGAGAAAAACCAAAATGAGAGAGACTTGATGGTGAAAACCTTTTGGGCACTACAAGTCGAATAAGATTGGGAATCAGATGGAGGATAGTCAAGGGAAGATCTTGAAAGACGATTGACGACGGAGGATAGGCCACATATGCATGTCATGACCATTAGAGTCGGTGTCTGCGTTTGATAGGTTTTTATTTATAATTTCTTTTGTTAAAGAGTCATCTTTTTCCTTTGTCTTTTATTCTATTCCTTTTTATCTTTCTCCTTTCATAAAAAATTCCCCAGTAGAGTCTGTTTGGTCAGAACCAGTGGGAAATGACTTCAAAATAGGCCATCAGCTTTCCAATTATGCAAGATGAGATATGGCTAGTACATCCAAGTGGTATAGTCAGCAAGGAACGAGCACAAGTCCAGTGTCAAGAAAGATATCCCCAGCAAAAGGGAATTGACAAAAGGATTGACGAGTGTCAAGAGGGATATCCTTGCCAAAATCAGAGGTTATTAAAACCTGAAGGCCAAGGCCCGTGGACAAACAAGGAGAGAAATAAGCATGACTTGGAAAATTCATGCGAGACTAAAAGGTCGAAAAAATGCAAGTCTCTGAGCCATGCCACGAAAGAAGAGGGATATCCCTAGCAGAAAAGGATTATCCTCAGCAAATAATATCGTCCCTTGTGGAATGCAGAGCAAGGAAGGAGAAAGGGGAAATCCATCCCAAGTAGGAGTATCACAACCAACCACCGCGTTTTAAACTAACAAATTTTGTTTAAAACAGGTAAAGGAAATGGCATTGATGTCGGAAATGCATGCCACAAGAAAGATTGTCAAACTGGGGCAGAAAATTTTCTTTTCAGTTAGAAAATTTTCTGGAAAATCAGGTACCCATTTGGGGAAGAATAAAAATAGCACCAAGGAAGTGGTCTTTGAACCAGGGTTGCCCCCAACATAATAAGTTTCCAATGGAGGAAGTTATCCCCAGCAGACAGAATAAAGGGATGACACTTGTGCTCAGAAAAGCAAAGAGCCATTATCATCCCCAGCAGCTTCCAAAAGAATGAAGCATCGATTTGAAGGGATAAAATTCCCCAGCAGCATTATCCTCAACAACGTTATCCCAAGAAGATAACACTTTTATCCCTAGCAGTGTTGAGCGAAAATAAATTTTGAAAAAAAAAAATTGAATTTGAAGGAGGGGAAGAAAGGAGACTCCCACAATGGTATTATCCCCAGCAAGCAAGAACAAAGAAGAGCGAAGGAAAAAAAAAGAAAAAGTCAGGCGTCCACCTGGAGAATGAGGATGAAAAAAAAATTGAAGAAGAAGTCAGGCGTCCACCTGGAGAATGAGGATGAAGAATTAAAGAAGAAGTCAGGCGTCCACCTGGAGAATGAGGATGAAGAATTAAAGAAGAAGTCAGGCATCCACCTGGAGAATGAGGATGAAGAATTTAAGAAGAATTCAGGCGTCCACCTGGAGAACGAGGATGAAGAATTTAAGAAGAAGTCAGGATCCCACCTGAAGAACAGAATAGCGATATATTGGTTGAAGTCAGGAGCCCGCTTGAAGAGAGGAATGGCGATTATTTTCAAAGTTGTTGTCAGGAGCCCGCCTGAAAAGAGGAAAGACATTTTTAAAAAGTTGTTGAAATCTTGCCAACCTAAAGAAAGGAATGGCGATGTATTGTTTGAAGTCAGGAGCCCGCCTGAAGAGAGGAATGGCGATTATTTTCAAAGTTGTTGTCAGGAGCCCGCCTGAAGAGAGGAAAGGCATTTTTAAAAGTTGTTGAAATCTTGCCAACCTAAAGAAAGGAATGGCGATGTATTGTTTGAAGTCAGGAGCCCGCCTGAAGAGAGGAATGGCGATTATTTTCAAAGTTGTTGTCAGGAGCCCGCCTGAAGAGAGGAAAGGCATTTTTAAAAGTTGTTGAAATCTTGCCAACCTAAAGAAAGGAATGGCGATGTATGGTTTGAAGTCAGGAGCCCGCCTGAAGAGAGGAATGGCGATTATTTTCAAAGTTGTTGTCAGGAGCCCGCCTGAAGAGAGGAAAGGCATTTTTAAAAGTTGTTGAAATCTTGCCAACCTAAAGAAAGGAATGGCGATGTATTGTTTGAAGTCAGGAGCCCGCCTGAAGAGAGGAATGGCGATTATTTTCAAAGTTGTTGTCAGGAGCCCGCCTGAAGAGAGGAAAGGCGTTTTTAAAAGTTGTTGAAATCTTGCCAACCTAAAGAAAGGAATGGCGATGTATGGTTTGAAGTCAGGAGCCCGCCTGAAGAGAGGAATGACGATTATTTTCAAAGTTGTTGTCAGGAGCCCGCCTGAAGAGAGGAAAGGCATTTTTAAAAGTTGTTGAAATCTTGCCAACCTAAAGAAAGGAATGGCGATGTATTGTTTGAAGTCAGGAGCCCGCCTGAAGAGAGGAATGGCGATTATTTTCAAAGTTGTTGTCAGGAGCCCGCCTGAAGAGAGGAAAGGTGTTTTAAAAAAAGTTGTTGAAATCTTGCCAACCTAAAGAAAGGAATGGCGATTTATGGTTTGAAGTCAGGAGCCCGCCTGAAGAGAGGAATGGCGATTATTTTCAAAGTTGTTGTCAGGTGCCCGCCTGAAGAGAGGAAAGGCATTTTTAAAAGTTGTTGAAATCTTGCCAACCTAAAGAAAGGAATGGCGATGTATTGGTTGAAGTCAGGAGCCCGCCTGAAGAGAGGAAAGGCGTTTTTTTTAAAAGTTGTTGAAATATTGCCAACCTAAAGAAAGGAATGACAATGTATTGGTTGAAGTCAGGAGTCCGCCTGAAGAGAGGAATGACGTTTATTTCTAAAGTTGTTATTAATGTTGGGAGCCCGCCCAGATAACAGAGGCATACATATCAGTCTTTACATTTCAGTTGTTGAAGTTGGGAGCCCGCCCAGACAATAGAGTCATACATTTCAGTCTTTATATTTCAAGCATTGAAGTTGGGAGCCCGCCCAAATAACAGAGGCATACATTTCTAGTCTTTAATTTTCAAGTATTGAAGTTGGGAGCCCGCCCATATAACAGAGGCATACATTTCAAAATCAAGTCAGAGGACAATAAAACAGAGGGTTACAATAGGAATCCCCAGCAGGAAACAATAAAATTCCCCGGCACCGGGAAACAGAAGGTTGCAACAAGAGGTCACAGCACAAACTCAAGTGCATGTGTCAAAAAGAAGAAAAGCACCGGAAAAAATGCAAGCAGACAAGAAAGCAAGGCAACAAGAAAAATTGCAGTATAACTTAGCTTCTTGTTTTCTTTTAAGCACGGTGTAACAAGGAGATCAGTAAGCAGTAGTAATAACATGCAACAACAGTAACATTGCAGTCCAACGGTAGTCCCAGCTACCAAAATTTCCCGAACTACATTGACCTGATTCCTGTTTAGCCCAGGATATGTAGGAAACCTTTGAAGCAAAGGTTCGGTCAAATCTTTTTCAAAAAAAAATGCTTCACACGGAGTACTCGGATGGGCAAAAATCGCTCGCTTTATCTTTGCACGAAAACCCTTCGTGTCTTCGGGCAAAGAGGGGCAGCTGTAAGCACGTGATTTTTGCCCAATATGAGAATTACTCCCAAAAAATTCAAAAATAAAGTAATTTTTCTTGGTGTGCAATTTTGTGATGTTTTGTGATATTTTGAATAATTATTTGTATTTATCTGTGCATGTTTATTTGCTAAATTAATAAAAAATACAAAAATATGTCGCATTTTGCATATAGGATTTAATTCTACAATTTTTAGTAATTAAATTTGTTTTACAAAAATTAAAAATTACAAAAATAGGCATCGTTTGCATTTTTAGCATTTAATGTCCAAATATATAATTTTATGCTTAATTAATACTTAATTGTGCGTTAATTGTTATTGGGAGTTAATTTGCGCTTTTATAACTTAATTTAGTTCTTAATAATAGTTTAAGTATTTTTATAATTTAGTTTTAGAAAAATAAAAGAAGAAAAGAGAGCGAAAATATAAAGAAAGTCGGAATTGGACCTCTTCTTCAATTTCAAGCCACAGGCCCAAAAAATGGCCCAATCTTCCCTACGACCCAGTCCATTTCGAACTGGGTCGACCCAGTCCATAACCCAAAATACCCAAACCCCTTTGTCTTACATTTTACAAAAAAACAAAACAAAAACAAAATCAAGAAAACCCTAACCTAAACACTAAACTACCGCCCCCCCCTTTCTTATCTTTCTTCTTCTTCTTCTTCTTCCTCAAGAAAGACAAGCTCCATCAATGGCTACTTCACCATCTCCACCACAACCACCCCTTCACCACATAACCATGGCTGCCCTCAAGCTTCACCATTGTCGTTTTTGTTTTTGCGCCATGGCTGCCCGCGTTTGCTTTCATCTTCTTCGTCGAGCTCAAGCTTGAGCTCGACATCCATGGACGACCACTGCTTCTCTAGAATCCATGGCTGCGTTCCTCGTCATCGAACCCCAGCCAGCGCGACCATAGTCACGAGCTCCGACCACAGTCGCGAGCACCAACGGCGACCAAACAACCTGCCTGCGCCATGCCGCTACTGTCGCGGCTTCTTCTTCTACTCCTTCTGGTCACCGCTGCTGCTGCCACGATGTTGTTGCTGCCGTGATGCTATTCATTTTCCTCCTCCCAGTAACGGCGAGGTCGAGTTGCTGCTGTTTTGAATCGGCGTCGCTGCTTCCCTTCATCGTTCCAGCTGCGGGCTGCTTCATTTCTCTTCGTCTTCGTCGTCCTTCGTTCGAGCTTTGGTCGAGGCTCGGACAAATTTGTTTACAATCAAAGTTCGTCGTTGATTCATCTCCGGTTAGTTGTTTTTGAGTTTTATTTTTGTTTATATTTTGTTTGATATTTTCCGGATCCAAAATCGTTAAATGATTTAATCCTTGTTTTGTTCGTTGTTCATCTTTGAAATAATTTTCTAGTGTGTTCATGTTGTTTGTTAAATTAATTTTCAGATTTCAAAATAGAAGTTTAATTAGTTGTTTTCATGTTTATTTCATGTTTGTATTATTGTTTAAGTAAGTATTTGTTAGTTTGATATTTGTTAGATTCAAATTGAAATTTAATTAACTATTTCTTCAATTTGTTTCATGTGTTTATGTATTGTTAGAAATTGTTAATATTGTTAAGTTCAAGTTTAAGTTCATAATTGTTTCTTCGTCGATCTTGTTATTTGTTTAAAGAGTTTAGTTGTGTTAGAGAAATATGTTGGTTTAATCGTTTAAATCCATCATGTTTGTTGTTTAAAATAGATTTAATTCATGTTCATACTTTGTTTGATTGTTCTTGAATCTGAAATTTGTATAGCTTGATTTCTTGTTTACCATTTGTGATTATTTCTTGAATTTGTCTCATAAAGTTTAATATAAGAATTGTTGGTTGTAATGTTGTTAGAATTGATTTTAAGTTCAATATGATTGAATTTAGAAATCTTCATACTTTGTTTGTTGTTGTTGAATCCGAAAATAGGATTGTTTGTTTCTAAAATATTGTTCAATCAAATTTTAGTTGTTCTTTGTTGTTCAATTTGTGTTCATGTGATTTGTTGTTGAAATGTTGTTAAAATCGTGTTCATGTGATATTGTTGTTATGATGTTCATCCGTGTTCATATTGTTGTTTGAACATTGTTAGAAATTGATCATATTGTCTATATTTTGGTTAAGTTTGATTAATTGATGTGTTATAGCTGATGGATAGTTTGGTAAATTTGTAGTACGTTCAGGGGTAGTTTGGTAATTTCAGTAAGGTCGTGAGGGGTAGTTTAGGAATTGTACATTTTGAAATTGTTTATTTGAAGCATGGGGGACAAAATGAAATGGGGTGGGTTGTGATATAGTTGTTTAATATAAAGGGGGACAAGATTTAATTTAAAGGGGGAATCTTGCATTATTTTAAATGAAGCATGGGGGACAAAATATAATGGGGTGGTGTGATATATTTATTTAATGTAATGGGGATGAGTGGAAAGATAATGGGTTGGGTAGAGAAAAAGTATTGATTTTAATTAATTAAAAGGTTTATGGGATGCGTTATATATGTGAAGTCTTGAAGACAAATAAGAGAGAACAGAAATAGAGAGAGATACGAAAAAATACACACACAGATAGAGAGAAAAAACGGACAGAGAATAGAAGAGAGAAAAATTCCGAAAAAATATTTAAGCTTTCAAAATAAAAAATAAAACTAAAAAAAATCTACTGCTTTCTTTCTTTGTTTGAAATTAGTATTAATGGTTGTTGTTTCATTTAAAGCTTAAAGCTTTTGTTTTTGGGATTACTACTCCACCGGTCTGTTACTGGGTTGTTACTGTTGCTGGGTAGTTGTTGCTATTGTACTGTTATTATTGCTGCTGATTCTCATCATCATTTTCTTTTGTTTCCAATATCAGGTACATATCTATAAATTCATGTCATGAAAAGCTTCAACATGGCAAGTAAATGAAGTTTGGAATTATAAGGATGTCTTCTACTCATTTAAATTTTATTAGTTTAAGTTTCAGTTTTGTTTTAATTGGTTGGTATAGTATTATACTTGACATGATAAACTGTTAACTAATTAACCTTCTGGAGTAGTAAATTCCACGATAATCTTATATGTTTTGAGGACTAGTGATGACATTTACTGTTTGAATTGATAGGGAACATTGCAGAAAATTGGCCATTAATTAAATCTTGTGATATTGTTAGCTAAGTAAAGAATAGTACGGAAATATCCAGAAATTACATTACTAGCTTATTTTGTCAAATATCCAATTTTGTTTAAAGCTAGATGATGTCGTCTTATTAAATCAATTGGTAGATTAATTCTCTTTATTAATAACAAATGGCGTAGTTAAATCAACTCATTTCTTTTAATGTATGAAATAATATCGATGATTTTTTTTTACAAAATATAGAGTTAGTGTTTGCAAATATTCGCATAGGCAGAGAATAAGAATTGGTTTATTTATCTCAAACTCAATCTTCGTAATCAAAAATCAACTAAATAATTATAACTTTGGACTAAAACAAATACATGAGAAGGACATGAGATTTATAAACAAATCGTGGCATTTTATGTAAAAGATATATAGAAGAAGAGTTCGCCTTAAATGAAACAATGAAGATTCTGCAGAAACTATTAATTTGTTTATCATTTTAAGTTCTTTCCAAATTTTATACACCATTCGATTTATGGACATCCAAATGTTGTATCCACAAAAAATGTTAGTTTTAGATACATATTGTCTGTTTTCTTCTTCACGCCATTAATTATTTAAAATTTGAGATATATGATTCATATGTGTAAAATAAGGCTCGCGGTCAACACGTAATAACAATTTGTAGAGAACCTTATCAAGAATATTTTTGTGATTAGGGATACGTTCGCATAACCTGATTATATTTCTAAAAGCAATTCGGATTATGCGTTCGCGCAACTTCGATCGAATATTTAATAAAAGGGATTCCTCGGAGAATATCATTATTAATTTCATAAAACCCCGAGATGTGAGGTTCACTACTTAATTATACAAAAAGGGCGAATGTTTTTGATTTTATTTAAGCACAATTTCGAAAATAATTGTTTTAATAAATATATTATCTATATTATCGTGTACACGTGCGCCTGACACAACTCCGCATGTTTTTTTAAAAAAATATATAATTTATAACACGAATATACGTACGCGTGATTCGATTCAAAGAAGGGTCTTTAAATATAAATAGAAGCGGTAACAATAAAATCATGCAATAAAAATGTATTTTACAAATCAAAATAATCAAGCCGAATATAACAGTTGAGCGACCGTGCTAGAACCACGGAACTCGGGAATGCCTAACACCTTCTCCCGGGTTAACAGAATTCCTTATCCGGATTTCTGGTGCGCAGACTGTTAAATAGACAGAGTCATATTCTCCTCGATTCAGGGATTAAAACCGGTGACTTGGGACGCCTTAAAATTCCCAGGTGGCGACTCTGAAACAAACAAACAAATCCCGTTTCGACTGTCCTTTAATTGGAGAAAACTCCCTTGCACCCTCGCGGGCGCGGAAAAAGGAGGTGTGACAGATGTAGGTGGTTTCATAGCAGGCAGTGTTGGTCACAGCTAGTGACGCATCTTCCTTTCAGCTGACTTAGTGAGCCCCACTTCATTTCGGGATCCTGTACTGTTGTTTGTCATGTACTTTGTATTTTGAGGTATAGTCGGAGCCTTGTTGCCTGCATTTTCATATTACTCTTCAATTGTATTTAGAGGCTCCGTAGACAGGTTGTGGATGGTGTTTGATATTGGAAATTAAATTAGAAATATTGGTATTTGGCAAATATGTTTTACTTCATATCTATTAAAACAATTGTCATAGTTTGGACATTATGGTTGAAACTGCTAATGGAAATAAAATGGAGGTTGTTAATGAAATATTTACAAAGTATGATTAATGGAGTTCACCTCATCTTTATTCATGAATTAGTTTAGGTAGAATGAAACCTAGCAGGCTTGCTCAGTCGGGTTTACTCGGTTGAGCGCCAGTCGCGCTCTTCAGTTTTTGGGGCGTGATAGGAAGGCTCGACCGAAGTGGATTGAACATCAGTTGCCTCCGTAACTACCACAACTAGCTCATCAGACTGGCCTGTGGTGGTAGAGGACTGACTTTTTCTCTTTGGGTTGTTCGTATCCATAAGTGAGTACCATGAGAAAGGCTTCTTCGGCAGCACCTTTATGTCATAATCCCTCGGCTCTACCTATGCATCCGTAAGATACTCTGTAATGGTATTCGGATACAAGTAGAGATATTTATATTGCCTAGCGATTACTAAGATGTTGGCCGACATCACGACACCCACATTGATAGGGTACCCGACCATGATAGAAGCAACTAGAACTGCCCGAAGAATCAAAAGATATGTCTCATTCTGGCTCGCGTCTAGTCTGCTGCAAACAAAGGTTTGCCACCCTTTTTCATCAAAACTCAAAGTGCTCATCTGGATAGGAACCCTTGCTGTGATCCTTGGTGGTAGTGGTCCTGGTGTAGCTGGAATGTCTGCTAACCAAGGACGAGTTACATCCACAAGTGCACACTTCTCTAAGTACTCTGTGGGCTCGACATCATCAAATTCCAAGTATGTGTTCAATGTGTGCTGAGCAAATCGCACTTTGAGGTTTCTCACTTTTGTCACCCTTGTCCCCTTTTTGATATACGACACATTGGCATAGAATTCCCGAACAAGGTACTCCTTAGCATCCACCATGCTCTAGGTAAACCACATCCACCCTTTGCATTCTCTAAATTGTATCAATACTGCAGGGTTATACCTCTCCAGATCTTTCAACTGAAACTATCGTTCAAGAGTGAGCGACCTCACTGGCCACCAAGTGTGGAAGCTGGTGAAGGAAACCAAACTAATAAACCGGTCCTCCCAGACCTCTTTCTTCTTTGACCTTTCAAGGTTGTCAACTATGACATCTCCCCCTCTAGCATCATTGGGAGCGTTCTGAACTGTTGTATCTGGTGCCTTAGGGACAAGTGCAGTGGATAGCTCGAAAGCCTTACTATCGCTTTTCGAACCCTCGGAAGTGCTATGAGATATGGAGGACTCGTCCCTGAGTTGATATCTCCCTGGAGGCTTTGACTGGACAACCGGTTGCTCTTAAATTGAGGCTGAATTACCTTCTGATGCATCCCTAGACGGGACATAAGAGCTTAACTCGGAGAGATCTACACCTCTCCCTCTTCCGGTTGTATCTTTCTTTGTAATTATCTTTTGTAGGCCGAGGGGTAAAGCACTTTTGCCTTGACCCCTAGAAGGTTCACCCCTCCATTTTGAAGTATCACCTTTGCATCTAGATTGAACCATTTTTTGTATCAATTAAAGGTAATTATTAGTTGTAATTCGAGTTCAAACATACAGAGAGATATGTAAAGACACACTGGAAAATACACTAAGGAACACAGTTGAAACATGCTTGCAGGATAAGGATCTGCCCTCCATACATTTTTCCTTGCGGCTGCAGATTGGGCCTTCCAGACCGCACAATTCTCTCTTATGGCTGTATATATGGATTGCGGTCCGCATATTCTTCCTTGCGGCTGCAACTCATAAACCAAATGTCCAAATGCACACCTCAAAAGAGATATGACCCGGTCGCATGCAATAATAAAACCCAACTAAGAGTTGGAGTCGAATCCGTAGGGAGCTAAGATAGGAGCTAGTAGTATATATTCGGAATGAGCAAGTGAAGTATCTTGATTACACTTCCACAAAGAGGTTTTTGTTTCTATTTCTAATGTTAATCTTAGGATTATACAATAAAGATAGAAGACTAGAGATAATTGTTTTTGAGGTTTTTTTCAAATATATAAAAAGTCTAGAGCTGTGACCATGACCTAGGTATTTGCCTAATGGGATAAAGAATTTTATACTCATTTTTTTCATTGGGGTGTATTATAGCCCACTCAATATCTCTAGATCAGAGAGTGAATTTGCGCAATTTGGCATTCTCAAGACCAAATGGGTATCAACCAAAACAGTTGATAAGAGCTCAAGTCGGGTTGTTACTATCTCTAGGTTGAACTCTTTAATTGGGTTAATCAATCTCTCAATTGACCCAATTCCTTGTTAGCTAAGTTATCCTAGACTAGGTCCCTCTTTATCAAGTAGAGACTAAGTTAAATAGGCATGAATCAATATTTGCAACCATCCATTCTACAATTGAAGCATGAACTAAGCTAAATAATAAACACCCAATCATAAACAAGCATAAAATTAATCACCCATAAGGTTTACACACTAGGGTTGGGTCATAACCCTAGTAAAAATCTAGCTACTCATAGTGGGTATTGAAGAAAACAAAGAAGAAAAGCTAATAAAACTCATATTTTAAGATTAAAATAAAGAAATCCAATGTTAATACACCAAAATAAGCTAAAACTTCCTAAAATGGCAAAGAGAAATGGCTACAGGACTTTCAGATGTTCAAACTTGACCTAATTTTTTTAAACTCGTCTATTTATACAAGATTGAAAATCGCGAAAAAAAATACCCCTCGGGAGGTTTTGTGAGCACACAATTCCTTGTGCGGTCTACAGAGTACATCTGTCAGGAACTAGGGGTCTGCGGCCGCACATTTCTGAACTGCGGCCGCGAGGCAATTCTTCTACGGTCCGCACAATTATGACTACGACTGCAAGGCATTCTTCTGCGGCCGCACAGTTCTTGTGTGGTCCGCACTTTGCACAAATGTCTGCTAGATTCTTCTTCTTGGTTTGCGGCCACAAAAGGATTTCTCTGGTCCGCAAGTTCTTCTGCGGACCGCACTTTTTAAGCTTTTGTGCCTTTTATTTTCTTGTGCCTCGGATTATTCCTTTTTAGTCGGATTTCCTCTCGGGAGATCAACTTCCATCATTCCTACAATTTTGCACAATTTCATCAGTTTTGGGGATACAATTCAATGCTTTTAGGCTAAAACAAAAGCTAAAAGGCGCTAATAAGCAGTCAAAATCTCCACTTATCAGTGTACATAGGTTGGGTTGGTTCGGATTTTTCAATTACAAAATCAAACCAATGGTGTCAGGTTTTTAAATCTATAAACCAAAATGTGTAACTTGTGCTCCAAATATTTCTTTAGTCCTAGTGCGATACAACTATATAATGTATTCTCACGACTCGGAATCCCACCGTCGGGATCGTGATGGATCATAACATTTTACTTGCTAGGCAAGCTAACGTTAGCTAAATTACTTAACAAATTTTAACAATTCAAATCAAAACATTGGCAATAATAACCTTAATAGTCTAAAATAGAGTAATATAATGCTATATAACATAATCTAAACACATCCCAGAATGTGGAGTCACGAATACATGAGCATCTGGAGTGCTACAAATAAAGTCTGAACGAATGGAAGAGGCCTTCAGGGCTACGGACGCCGCACAGCTAGACCTCAAGTCTCCAAATAGTAGCTGAATCCGAGTAGTCTCGCTACGCGCAGCTGGAACCCACATGGTATCTTCACAAGAAGTACAAAGTGTAATATAAGTACAAGTGACTCAATGTACTCTGTAAGTTCCGAGCCTAACTTCACAAAGTAGTGATGAGGCTATGGCAAGTCAATTACAAATAACATGTACGAAAGAATAATAATAACAACAAAACGGGAATAGAAATAAAGCAATTAACTCAGGATAACGGATCCGAAATTTCAACTACTAGAGAACCCAGAATAACAAAGACTCAGGTCTCATATCACAGTACCGAGGATATCTCAACAAGCACAAATAATTACAACATATCAAATCTGTTGTGGTGCGCAACCCGATCCCGCCATATCATTGTCTGTTCATATCATAATCCGTCCTTATTCCTTCATTTCATTTCATTACCTTTCAATTTCAATTGCGGTGAGCAACCCGCTCCCCAAACAATCTCAATCATCAACATAAACAATTCAACAACAATATTTACAAAATATCTACATCAAGAAGGTAAATATACAAGATAGTAAAGAACCATGGAATAATTGAAAAATCTCTAACATTGCGAAATCTGAAACCTTTCCAATTCATCGGTACATAATAGTTCAACAGCCCACGCAAGTGAGACAACATTATAGAATGCAAAAAATACTACATAAACAATAGAGACATGTAAAACATATGGTAATTAAGATATGCAATTAAGACAGATAGAAACATGTAGTAAATAAGAAGAAATAATGTGGGAAATGAACAAAGTAAGGCAACGCAACAATTAAACGCCAAGTAACAAATATAGCATAGAAGTCAAGTAAAGACATATAACAATTAGAGCATAAAATAAGAGATATCATGAAATAAACGAAAACATAGAAATAGATATCCAACTTTCGCATGCTAAATCCCATGACAACGTATATACACCCGTCAACTCACATATATGTCGTTTCCCCATATAATCCACATAACAAACGATGCAACAAATCCTAATTTCCTCAAGTCAAGGTATCAACCACGACCTTGCCTTTTGAACAAGCCTCTAAACCAACCAAATCTAGCAAATTATCGATCAAACGATTCACAATAAACTTTAGGAACAACCCATTAATGAAAGAGGTTCAAATTTGATCATTTTTTAAAAAGTCAACAAAAGTCAACCCCTAACCAGCTTGGTCAAAACTCGAGGTTCGGACCAAAACTCGATTACACATTCACCCCCGATCCTGATTATGTGATTTGTTTTGAAATCCGACCTCAAATTGAGGTCTAAACCTCAATTTTACAAAATTCCCAACTTCTACCCAAGTCCCTAATTTCTACCATAGAAATCCTAAATTTCATGTTGAAATCTTATGAAAAGTAATAGGAAATTCAAAGAAACTAGATTAGAGTTGCTTACCAATGATTTTGGGAAGAAAAGTCTCTTGAAAAATTGCCTCTTACCAATTTTTCCCTCTTTTACCTAGCTTCAGATTTCGCAATTGCGATGTCTTGTTCGCAATTGCGACCAACGCAAATGCGAAGCACATATCATAAATGCGAACTGTGCATCAGAAGCCCATATGTCACAAATGCGACAAAATTGATCACAAATACAAAAAACCTATCTTGGCAAATGCGGCCAAATTCTTCACAATTGTATTGGTGTTCTATTTTTTCTAGGCATCGCAAATGCTCGCAAAAGCAATCCGAGACAGTTCGTAAATGCGAATTATTTCCTCATAAATGCGAGGTAACCCAATCCCAAACCTAGCTCGTAAATGCAAACTTTTGTCCGTAAAAGCGAGGCTCGCAATTATGAGCCATACCTCACAAATGCAAACACCAAAAACTAGCAGACTACAAACCATGCAAACTCATCCGAAACGCATCCAAAACTCACTTCGAGCCCCTCAGACTCCAAACCAAATATGCACACAAGTATTAACATTATATAAACTCGCTCGCGCGATTAAATCATCAAAATAACATTTAAAACTACAAATCAACCCTCAAAACAAATGAAATTTCAAAGGAAAACTCAAGAACAACTAGAATCATAACTAAACGTCCGAATCATATTAAATCAACTCCGAATTGCACCAAATTTTGTAGAAAATTTAAATAGCAAAACAGACCTAGACCAAGTCCCAAAATTAAAATCCGAACCCGATCACCAAGAATTAATCCTACGGTCAAACCTAGGAAATTTCCAAACTTTCAAGTTTCTAGCTTTCGGCAAAATGAGCCAAATCAACCTAGGGACCTCTGATTTTAATTTCGGATATATGCCCAAGTACAAAATTACAATACATATCTATGAGAATCGTCAAAATATCGATCCGGGGTTTTTTACACAAAAATATTGATTGTGGTCAACTCAAGGTATTTGTAAAATAAAAAATCACATTTTCTTCAAATTTTTACGTAAAACATTTTCAAAAAGTGACACGGACCATGCACGTTAATCAAGAAACAACAAATAGAGCTAATGGAGGTCGCAAAACTCAAAATTAAGGGCTAGTACTCAAAATGACCTATCGGGTCGTCACATTCTCTACCTCTAAAAGAAACGTTCGTCCTCGAACGGACATAGAAAAGTATCTGGACTAGTGAAAAGGTAAGGGTATCTACTATGCATATTGGATCAGACTCCCATATAGCTGCCTTGATCAGTTAACCTCTCCAATACACTCTACAAGAAGGATACTTGTTAGACCTCAACTTTCGAACCTGTTGGGCTAGAATAGCCACCGGCTCCTCCTCATAAGTCAAATCCTTTTCCAATTGGACTGAGCTGAAATCTAATACATGGGACGGATCACCATAATACTTCTAGAGTATGGAAACATGGAACACCGGGTGAACTACCTTTAAGCTGGGCGGAAATGCAAGTCTATAGGCCACCTCCCCAACTCTTTCAAGAATTTCAAAAGGGCTAATATACCTAGGGCTCAACTTGCCCTTCTTTTCGAACCTCATCACACCCTTCATGGGTGAAACTCTGAGAAAAACTGTCTCCCCCGCCATATAAGCTACATCCTGAACCTTTCGATCAGTGTAGATCTTCTTCCTAGACTGGGTTGTACGAAGCTGATCCTGAATCAACTTGACTTTCTTCAAGGCATCCCGAACCAAATCAGTACCCAACAACCTAGCCTCTTTCGGCTCAAACCAACCAACTAGAGAACCATACCGCCTACCATATAAGGCCTCATAAGGAGCCATCTGAATACTTGATTGGTAGCTGTTGTTGTAGGAAAACTCAGTAAGCAGTAGAAAATGATCCCACGAACCCTTGCAATCCATAACACAAGTGCGTATCATATCCTCTAAGATCTGAATGGTACGCTCGGACTGGTTATCCGTCTGGGGGTGAAATGATGTAGTCAACTCAACTCGTGTGCCTAACTCACGTTGCATGGCTCTCCAGAAATTCAATGTGAACTGCGTGCCTCGGTCTGAGATTATGGACACCGACACATTGTGAAAACGCACAATCTCCCGGATATAGATATGAGCCAGCTGATATAAAGAATAGGTGACCACCACCGGAATGAAATGTACAGACTTGGTGAACCAATCTACAATGATCCACACTACGTCAAATTTCTTCAAATTCAACAATAAAATCCAGGGTAATATGCTCCTACTTCCACTCAAGAATCTCAAGTCTCTAAAGCAAATCTCCCGGCCTTTGTTGTTCATACTTCACTTGGTAGCAATTCAAACACCAAGTCGTATACTCTACTATATCTTTCTTCATTCTTCTCTACCAATAATGTTGTCTCAAATCCTGATACATCTTGGTGGCACCCAGATGAATGGAATATCGAGAACTCTAGACCTCCTTAAGAATCAACTCACGAAGCCCATCCACATTGGTCATACAAATCTGATCCTACATCCGCAAAACCGATCATATCTTATAGAAACCTCCTTGCCATCATCGTGCTGCACTATATCCTTAAGAATAAGAAAATGGAGGTCGTCATACTTACGCTCTCTGATGCGCTAGTACAAAGAGAACCGAGAAACCACGCAAGCACAAACTCGGATGTACTCCAAAACATCTAACCTCACAAGCCGATTGGCCAAAGCCTGAACATCCAATGCTAGCGGTCTCTGACCAACAGGAATATATGCAAGGCTACACATACTCTTAGCCTTTTTGTTCAAGGATCGTTCACTACATTGGCCTTCTTGGGATGGTACAAAATGGTGATATCATAGTCTTTTAATAGCTCTAACCACCTCCGCTACCTCAAGTTTAGATCCTTTTTCTTGAACAAGTGTTGTAGACTCTGATGATCTGTGAATACCTCACACGACACGCCATAGAGGTAATGCCTCCAAATATTCAATGCATGAACAATAGCTACCAACTTTAGATCATGAATAAGGTAGTGTTTCTCATGAACCTTAAGCTTCCGAGACGCGTAGGCAATCACCCTATCATCTTGTATTAATATCATGCCAAGCCTAATACGCGACGCATTACAATACACAATGTAAGACCCCGAACGCATAGGCAATACCAACACTAGAGATGTAATCAAAGCAGTCTTGAGCTTGTAAAAACTCAACTCATACTCATGAGACCACATGAATGGAGCACCTTTCTGGGTTAATCTAGTTAATGGGGCTGTGATGGATGAAAATCCCTCCATGAACTTATGATAATAACCCGCCAAACCTAGGAAACTCTAAATATCTATAACTGAAGTAGGTCTAGGCTAGCTATGGATTACCTCAATTTTCTTAGGATCCAGTTTAATACCTTCAGACGATACAACATGGCCCAAAAAGGCAACTCACACTTTGAAAACTTGGCAATAACTGACTATCTCTCAGAGTTTGAAGTATGATCTGCAGATATTGCTCATGCTCCTTTCAACTGCAGGAGTAGACCAAAATATCATCAATGAAGATAATCACAAAAGAATCTAAATAGGGCTTGAATACCAGGTTCATCAAATCCATAAATGTCGCTATGGCATTTTTCAAGTCAAATGACATCACTAAAAACTCATAGTGATCATTCCGAGTCTGAAAAGCTATATTAGGGACATCCACTGCCTTAATCTTCAATTGATGGTAGAAAGATATCAAATCAATCTTTAAAAACACTTTGGAACCCTGAAGCTGATCAAATAAGTCATCAATTCTCGGTAACAGAAACTTGTTCTTGATAGTGACATTATTCAACTGTCGATAATCTATACACATCATCATCGAACCATCCTTCTTCTTCATGAATAACACTAGTTCATCCCCGGGCGAGACACTGGGTCTAATGAATCCATTATCAAGAAAATTATGCAACTGTTCTTTCAGTTCCTTGAACTCAACTGCGGCCATACGGTATTGTGGAATAGAAATGGGTTGAGTGCTCGGAGCCTAGTCAATACAGAAGTCGATATCTCTATCATGTGGCATCCCCGACAAACCTGCATGAAACACCTTTGGAAACTCGCGCACAACTGGTACTGAATCCATAGAAGGAACCTCCGCACTAGGATCACGGGTATAGGCTAAATATGCTAGACATCCGTTCTTGACCATATGCCGAGCCTTCACATAACAAATAACTCTGCTGATAGAATGGCCAGGAGTCCCCCTCCACTCTAATCGGAGCAACCCTGACATGGATAAAGTCACCGTCTTGACGTGATAGTCTAAAATAGTGTGATAAATGACAACAAATCATGTCTAAGATAACATCAAAGTCCACCATTTCAAGAAGTAGAAGATCTACACTAGCCTCAAGGCTCCTGATAGAAATTACTCATGTGTGATAAACATGATCTACTATGATAGAATCTCCCACAAGCATGGACACATAGACACGAGCACTCAAAGAATCATGAGGCATAACTAGATATGAATCAAAGTAGGAGGACATGTATGAATAAGTAGAACTTAGATCAAATAAAATTTAGGCATCCCTATGGAAAATCGGAACAATACCTGTGATGATGGCGATAGATGACTCTACCTCAGGTCTAGCTAGAAATGCATAACAACGGGCTGGGCCCTACCACTTTGACATCCGCCTATCGAACGACATCTAAGTAGCTAGCCTCCACTTCTAATGGCCTGACCTCCACCTCTAGCTGCCTGACCCCTACCTCCTGATGTAACCTATACCTCCACACTTAAAACACTCTCTCGGCTGTTGTGGCCGAGACTGACCCTGCTGGCCTGGATAACCGTTGTAGTAACTCTATAACGGTGGTGCGCTGATAAGATCTGAAGATGCACTAAATTCTAGCTGCTCAAGAGGAGACCCATAAGAACCACGACTGCCCCAAAGCACCATGGGCTACCTGAAGAGCTAACTGAATCGGTCTAGAGGGTGGCCCCTTCCAAAAGAACCCCTACCTCCAAATGAGGCACCAGTAAAACCACCAAAATGATGAGGCTTCTTCTCAAACACTGTCTCTCTACCCTGACTACGATTCATCTAGAAGGAAATATCATCCACCCTCTCCTTGTCCATCTGAAGCCTGATACCGAAAGTAACACCATCAATAAACCTCCTCACCCTCTCTCTATCAGTGAGAATCAAGAGAGCTGCATGACGGGCTAGGTCTACAAATCTGGTCTCATACTGGGTGACAATCACGCCACCTTACTAGAGGCGCTCGAACTTCCTACGGTACTCCTCTCTCAGAGTGAAAGGAATGAACTTCTCCAAAAATAGCTGCAAGTACCAATTCCAAGTAAGTGGAGGTGAACTGGCTGGTTTGCTCTTCACATAATCCTGCCACCATTTCTTGGCGAAATAGGTCATCTGGAACACTGTGAAGTTGACCTCATTGGTCTCAACAATAACCATGTTGTGCAACACCTCATGGCAACGATTCAAATAATCATGTGGGTCTTCAGAAGGTGCACCACTAAAGTAAAATGGAAAGAGCTTGGTGAACTTAACCAACATTATCAATCTCTTAGAAGACATTGTGGGCGTCTCCCCGGGCTGTGTAGTAACAACGGGATGTGATATAGGAGAGACATCTGCTCCAAAGTGTGAATGGCGGGAGTTGGTGCTCCTTCCTCAGCCTTAGAGACAGTTGGTGCCATAGGAAATACTTCGGTCTGAGCAACACTCTCCATGAGTCCAACAAAGCAGAGTAGAGCGTCCTGAAGTACGAGAGTGACAATGAATCCCTCTGGGACCTGAGCGGGTCAGACAGGTGCAATATGAACTGGGACCTACTCCTCAAGATCAATCTGAGGCTCCATAATGGGTGATGCTATATGTGTTTTAGGCTAAGCTCTGCCTCTACCTCGGCCCCGACCCCAATCCCTGGTAGTGGCTGCAATAGGGGCTCCAGCTTTTGTCATGCTGTAGATGATGTGCGTGTTCTCACCATCTGCGAGCAAATAAGAGTAGAATGATTCAAACTTCAGTAATGGAATAAATTCACATGATAGAGAAAGAAAGAAGTGAAATTTTTCTAAAGCCTTATATCCTCTGGAAGATAAGTACAGACGTCTCCGTACTGATCCTCTAGAATCTACAAAGCTTGCTCATGACTCGTGAGACCTAGACGACGGATGTTTTGAAGCTAAAATAAATAGTAATGATACAACTGTTTTGAAGCTAAAATAAATAGTAATGATAGAATGGAAGCAGCTATACTTCAAGTCTCCAAACAGTAGCTGAATCCAAGCTGTCTAGCTACGTGTCGCTGGAACCCACATGGTATCAGCACAAGAAGTGCAGAGTCTAGTATGAGTATAACCGACCCCATGTACTTTGTAAGTGTCGAGCCTAACCTCGACAAAGTCGTGACGAGGCTATGGCAAGTCACTTACAAATTACCTGTACGAAAGAATAATAATAATAATAACAGCACAATAGGAATAGAAATAAAGCAATTAACTCAGGATAATGGATCTGAAATTTCAATTACTAGAGAGCCCAGAATAACAAACACTCAAGTCTCATATCACAATACCGAAGATAACTCAACAATCAAAAATAATTTACAACATATCTAATCCGTTGCGGCGCGCAACCCGATCCCACCATATTATCATTTATTCATATCGTAATTTGTCCTTACTCCTTCATTAAATTTCATTACCTTTCAATTTCCATTGCGGCATGCAACCCGCTCCCCAAACAATCTCAATCATTAACATAAAAAATTCAACAATAATATTTAAAAAATATCTACATTAAGAAGGCAAATGTACAAGACAGTAAAGAACCATAGAATAATCAGAGAATCTCTAAAATCTCAGACCTTTCTAGTTCATCGGTACATAACAGTTAATCAGCCCACGCAAGTGAGACAACATTATAGAGTGCAATAATAATACAAAAATAATAGACAAGTAAAATATATGACAATTAAGATATGAAATTAAGGTAGGTAGAAACAGGTAGCAAATAAGCAAAAATAATGTGGGAAACGAACAAATTAAGGCAATGCAATAATTAAATGACAAGTGACAAATATAACATAGAAGTCAAGTAAAGACATGTAACAATTAAAGCATGAAACAAAAGATACTATGAAATAAAAGAAAACATGGAAATACATGTCCAATTCCTGCATACTAAATTCCATGATAGCGTGTATACACTCGTCACCTCGTATATATGTCGTTTTCCTACATAATTCACATAAAAAATTATTCAACAAATCCTAATTCCCTCAAGTCAAGGTTAGACATAACACTTACCTCACTCCGCGAACAAAGCCTTCTATCAACCACGACCTTGCCTTTTTAACAAGCCTCTAAACCAACCAAATCTAGAAAATTATCGATCAAGATTCATAATAAGCTTTAGGAACTACCCATTAACGAAAGAGGATTAATTTTAATCATTTTTGGAAAAAAACGTCAACAAAAGTCAGCCCCGTACCCACTTGGTCCAAACTCAAAGTTCGGAGCAAAACCTGATTATCCATTCACCCCTAAGCCCGATTATGTGATTTGTTTTAAAATCCAAACTCAATTTGAGGTCTAAACCTCAATTTTATAAAATCCCTAATTTATACCAAAATTCCTAGTTTCTACCATGGAAATCCTAAATTTAATGTTGAAATCTTATGAAAAGTAATGGTGAATTGAAAGAAAGTAGATTAGTTACTTACCAATGATTTTGGAAAGAAAAGTCTCTTAAAAAAATGTCTCTAGAGGGTTGAGAAATGTGAACTTTTGTCCTAAAAAATGAGGCTCGCAATTGCAAGTCAGACCTCGCAAATGCGAGATCTGCAACTGAATACCAGAAACCAGCAGACTCCAAACCATGCAAACTCATCTGAAACGTGTCCAAAACTCAACTGAGCTCCTCGGGCTCAAACAAAACATACACAAGTGTAATAACATCATACTAACTTGCTCGCACGATCAAATCATCAAAACAACACCTAAAACTAAAAATCAACCCTCAAAATAAATGAAATTTCAAAGGGAAACTCAAGAACAACTAGAATCACAGCTAAACGTCTGAATCATATCAAATCAACTCTGAATTGTATCAAATTTTGCAAAAAAAAAAAGTTTCAAATAACAAAATGGACCTACACCAAGTCCCAAAATCAAAATTCGAACTCGATATCCCATAACTCAACTTACAGTTAAACCTAGGAAATTTTCAAACTTTTCAAACTTCTAGCTGTTGGCAAAATGAGTCAAATCAACCTAGGAACCTTCAATTTCAATTTCCGCCATACGCGCAAATCTAAAATCATAATACGGACCTACCAGAATAATCAAAATACCGATCCAGGATTGTTTACACAAAAATATTGAATGTGGCCAACTCAAGTTATTTTTAAAGTCAAAAATTATATTTTCTTCAAATTTTTATGTAAAAGCTTTTTAAAAAATGACACGGACCACACACACAAATCAAGAAATACCAAATGGAGCTAACGAAGATCTCGAGCTCAAAATTAGGGGATAGTACTCAAAATGACATATTGGGTCGTCACATGTATTTTTCAAGAAAATAACACAATAATATGATATGAGTCATAGCATTATACTAAAATATTCAATAACAAAGATAATAAAATATTATAAAAAAATATTACTAATTTATAAGCCATAATAAAAATTAACATAATCTAAAAAAACTATATAGATCATGTTAAAAAAAGTACAACTAATAAGTATTGTTAATTACACAACTAAGAACTAAAAAAAAGATAAATGTGATTTTTGATTAAGGTTACAAGAGAGAAAAATTACACCTCTCTCCATTCTCTAGCCAAATATCACTAACATGGCCACACCTCCACCCCCTGCGGAGGATCCATCCTAAAAAATCCTACCGGAACCACTAGACCCTGTCACACCTCCTTTACTACCCCCGAAAGGGTGTAAGGGAGTTTTTTCCAATTTAAGTGACGATCGAAACATGATTATTTCATTAAAATTCAGAGTCACCACTTGGGATAATTTATGGTGTCCCAAGTCACCGGTTTAAATCCCGAATCGAGGAAAGATTGACTCTGTTTTACAGTTTGCGAACACAGAAATTCGGGTAAGGAATTTTGTTTGCCCGAGGAAGGTGTTAGGCATTCCTGGGTTCCGTGGTTTTAGCACGGTCGCTCAACTATTATTATTGGCCTATTTATTTGATTTTAAAACATCTTTGAAACCTATGTGCATTTTATCCCTTTAAAGTCGCTTTTATTAATCTAATTATCATACAACTAATTACTTTGGTTACACATTACGAATTATATCACGGGAACCGTACCCACAATCCACAACATATTTATTTTATTAACAAGATTAAATTGGCCGGGTCACATAAATGTGCCCCCGGATTTTAGAAATTAAGCATCACAACTACGTCACGGGAACCATACCCGTAGCCATGACAATTATTTAATTAACGTGCCTAAAGCAAACTACGACGTTCAAGACTTGTCACTAAACTGACTTGAGATGACTTGTAAAGGCCAAAGTTATGGATGTTATTGTATATCAATGGTATTGATAAGTTATTAAAGATAGCTACAACTTTACAAATTACTAAAGTTTACATCTTGATGTCATTTAACGTCATGGGCCTGTTAGCAGGGAATCCGTTTGGCCTATTTGAAGCTAAAGGTTATTTAATTGAAGTCACCTATTAAGAAAGAAAGGAAAAAGAACTTGCAATAATGAGGGATAAAGCATCATATCAGATAAAATATATTCACTGCCAACAGACAAGTAATTAGCCAAATTCAAACATCTTGAAAGACAAAATCCTGTTGAAATCGATTAAAACCCAGGTTGTGTTAATAAAAATTATTCACTCTAAATCATTAATCTAATGCATTTAATAGCTCATCATTTTTTTTCTTTATGGAAGTTATCTAAATTTTAAAGATACAACATAACAATAAAATTAGAATGGAGGACTACGGAAAATAATTGGAATAAGCACAAAGTCCAGACATGTCCACTTAAATGTCCTTTTGAAACTACGCTCAACAAAAGGCTATGTAAAATTAGTAAAGATCAGCTCAAATAATAATTAAACAAATTTCATACATACGGACAATGAGAAATCATGAACGGAGTAAGAGACGAACCCCCAATTATCACTAATTATTTTGCTTTATATTGGTTCATCTAGGCTTTACTCACATAAATAAGATCAAAATAAAGACCATAGGAGTAGAGATGAACCTGTTAATTCGAAATTCTTTTAATAATAGTATATGAATACAATGTTTTACTCCAAAATTACAACTGAAAACAGCAACAATATCGAGCAGAAACCACGAGCTAAATCAAAATCGCGAACCTCAGATGGAAAATTGAATCGGCCTTCAGCAGAAGAAAGCGAAGAACAGAGAGCAAGTGTCCTTGCTTTGGAATCCAAAAATGGGAAAGGAGAAGCCGATCTATTTTCCTTTTAGCTTGCCATTCAATTGAAAAAGAGAGGTGAAAGCTATATTTACATGGCTGCTGGTGAAAACTTCCCTATTCAGAGGGGAGAGGCGCTAGGTTATAGCTCTTTTAGAAATGGGATATGTCGTTTTTTGGGGTCCCCCTGTCCTTAGGTCTAGGGTATATTTGTTTTATAGGGGTTTTAGGTTAGGGGTATGGGCCTAGGAATTATGGGCTTGAGAATGATGGGTTAGGTCCAAAATTAGGCCTAAAAATGGGTAGCTCGAGCCCAAGTTTTATTCTTTCCCCGCGAACGAGACTAAAAATACGTTCTCATTTATTAATTAATCCTACTTAAGTAAAATAACTATTAAAATAAGACTAACTGTTAAAACAAAACTATTTTTGGTATTTCTCAAGATTAAAAATGATTACAAAACATTAATGAAACTATTTTTGTAATTTTTATTTTCTTGTAATAAAATAAAGTAAAAGAGTAAGAATTAGTTGAAATAGCTATATTAGGCCTAAATTAAATATTTACATGCTAAAATATAAAAAATCTTGGGGAGGGTCAAAAATCACATGTCTACAGCTGCCCCTCTTTCACTGGAAACGCGAAGAGTTTTCGGACAAAGAACGACTAGACAGGTATTTTGACCCGACCCTTATTTAAGAAGACCAAAACTAAGAGAAAAGGGGAATGGGACCGAGCCTTGGTATCTGATTTGCCTACATATCCTTGGCTATAAAGGAATTAGGCCATGTGTAGTTCAGAGGTGAGTGAAATGATGGAGTACACCGAGGTGGAGAGTCAGTCGAGGTGCCGTTCCGCCGAGGTTCCGGTCCGCGGTCCTGTTATTACATCAAAAATCAAAACATGAAAAAGACTAGCTAAGCCTGCCAACTACGAGTTATAAGATTCCTATCTATAAGTCTTCTGAAGCTTGATCTTGAG
This sequence comes from Nicotiana tabacum, assembly GCF_000715075.1. Classification (NCBI taxonomy): domain Eukaryota; kingdom Viridiplantae; phylum Streptophyta; class Magnoliopsida; order Solanales; family Solanaceae; genus Nicotiana; species Nicotiana tabacum. Next base: position 58,952,983 of record NC_134082.1, on the reverse strand, counting down.
TCTTGAGTGGTTCTTCATGCAGACCATAGATTTGAACCTTGACGCTTGCTATTTGTAGGTGCTAGTTCATCCTTCTTCAGCTTTTCGGATCAAGACCAGACATACCATGCTTGTGACTTCAACCATATCTTGAGAAGCTCACATTTTCATCAACTTCTGCGCCTGGATTCACTTCTTGTCTTTCTCTTTTGTTTTTTTTCTCTTTATTGTGACTAACTTCTATTGATCACCTCGGACTGTTGACTCGCATTCTTGTCGCGAGCTTCTTTTGTTGCTGATGTGAATTGCATTCTAAAGTGAATTCTCTTATTCTCCAAGTAGGCGTCTGATTGCCAATACTTGACCTATCTTCCTTCGAAACTTGTTGCTTTCCCTTTGTTCTCCAAGTGGGATCCTGATTACCAACACTTGCATTGCTTTTCCTCGAAACTTGAACTGCTTCCCTTTGTTCTTCATGCGGGCTCCTGATTACTAAACTCCTTTGAACCTTGCTGCTTTCCCTTTGTTCTTCAGGTGGGCTCCTGATTACCAACACTTGTGCCTCTTTTCCTCGAAATTTGAACTGTTTTCCCTTTGTTCTCCAGGTGGGCTTCTGATTGCTGAATTTGAACTACTTCCTCTTGAGACTGCTTTTCCTTTGAACTGTCTTTCCTTGCTCTCCAGGGGGGTTGCTTGATTGCCGAACTTGATCCTCTTTCCTTTGAACTTGTGCCGTCCTCCCTTTGTTCTCCAGGTGGGTGCCTGATTTCATTAAAAAAACAAAACAAATAAAATTTTCTGCCCCAGTTTGCATTAGGAAGATTTGTGAGTTGTTAGCAATATTGTAAACCACTTATACTATTGATGCAACGATGAGTGTAAACTAATGACTAGACTAGGATGTGCGTCTCCTATGAGTAAAACAGAAAACTTTGACTAGCAAATGCATTTGGTAAAAATAAAACATGAATGAACCAAACTGGGAGGTGCGTCTCCTAGGGGTGAAACTTGAATGAACCAAACTAGGAAGTGCGTCTCCTATGAATGAACTCTCAATTTAGGAAGTGCATCTCCTAAAAGAATAACTTTAAAGACCTTGATTAGGAAGTGCGTCTCCTACAGGTAAAACTTCAATGAACTAGACTAGGAAGTGCGTCTCCTGGGGCAAACTTAAATGACTCAAACTAGGAAGTGCGTCTCTTAGGGATGAAATATCAATTTAGGAAGTGCATCTCCTAACACAAAATATAACTTGGCAGACCCAGACTAAGAAGTGCATCTCCTATGGGTGAAACTTCAATGGCTCAAGTGCGTCTCCTATGGATGAAACTTCAATGGCTCAAGTTAGGATGTGCGACTCCTAGGGGTGAAATCTCAATTTAGGAAGTACGTCTCCTAACACAAAATATAACTTGACAGACCCAGACTAGGAAGTGTGTCTCCTAGGGGTGAAACATCAATGACTCAAACTAGGAAGTGTGTCTCCTATGAACGAACTTAAATGAACCAAATTAGGAAGTGCGTCTCCTAGGGGAAGAATGTCAACTTAGGAAGTGCGTTTCCTGAAAATGTATCCTGAAAAACCCAGACTAGGAAGTGCATCTCCTAAGGGTAAAACTTTAATGCTTAGAACTAGGAATTGCATCTCCTAGGGGAAAGCTCAATGTAGGAAGTTCGTCTCCTAAAACAAAAATATAACCTGAAAAACCCAGACTAGGAAGTGCGTCTCCTAGGGGTGAAACTTTAATGGCTCAAACTAGGAAGTGTATCTCCTATAAATGAACTCTCAGTTTAGGAAATGTGTTTCCTAAAGGTGTAACTTCAATGACTCAAACTAGGAAGTGCATCTCCTATGAATGAACTCTCAATTTAGGAAATGCGTCTCCTATGAATGAACTCTCAATTTAGGAAGTGCATCTCCTAAAGGTGTAACTTCAATGACTCAAACTAGGAAGTGTGTCTCCTATGAATGAACTCTCCACTTAGGAAGTGCACCTCCTACAACAAAATATAACTTGAAAACCCAGACTAGGAAATGCTTTTCCTGGTGGTGATGTATGATCTTCTAAATAGCCTTTGCGTAAGCAGAATTGGGGCATTATCCTGAAAATTTCAACCTTCCAAGCTTTGATATGAGCATAGCTTCCATCCCTATATCAGACAAAGAAAACTTATGAGTTTAAACATGGTGGTTGGTTTGTGGCCTTGACTTTGCGGCGATTGCTCCTTCACTTGCCATGATAACTTTGATTTCACCTTGAAAGACATTGCTTGCTTATTGACTAACCAATTTCTCTGTCACTCTTATCACAGAAATACCTTTGATATCACCCAACATCCTCTACCTATTGTTCATGAATTGATATATACCAAACCTTTGTATTTCACATGAATCCCAAAGCATGTTGATTGTTAACAACTCGGTGCGCACGTTGTTCTTTCCTGACTTATGCCACTTTGATGTGCTAGCCAAATTCTTTTTTGTACGATTGGAAAGTTGGTAGCAAATTTTGAAGTCATTTCTCACTTGTTCTAACCAAATAGACTAAAGAAGGGGAAGAAAACAAAACAAAAGGAACAGAGTAAGGACTATGGAAAGAGATGATTCCTAACAAGAAAACTAAACACTTATCAGATGTGGATACCAACTTTAATGACCATGACATGCACTTTTGGATTAAATGGCCTAATCTGCCAAGCAAGTCCGATGTTCAACTCTTATTGTACCTCTTCACCGTGAAATCGGGCTTCAATGCTCCGATTTTCCAATCTGATTCACGATCCTTATTCGACTTGTAGTTCCCAAAGGGTTTTCACCATCAAGCCTCTCTCATTTTGTTCTTTCTCTCAACTTACCGTCGCCTTATGGCGCCTGTGAAGGTTTTCACCGATAAGACTCTCTCATTTTTATTTTCCTTGTGTAGCACGGAGTGCTTCCCCTGGTGCAAACATACCTCTGTCTCGCTTGACTTGGCATTCTCAAGTATTGGTCAGAAGGTCTTTCTTTGGATCGTAATGTAGACTTTTGGATAGGGTTAGAAAGAAAGGATTTCAAAAGGCTCAAAAAAACATGAATGAGTTCAAAATTACAACTCGTGGAATCAGATTTCTTACAACAATCACAACTTCTGTCCCAGTTTCTTTGCCTGGGGGCTTTTGGATTTTTATTTTGATGGGACCGAACCGTGAGGCTACCTACGTATTCTTAAAAGGAATAAGGTCGAACGTAGTTCATGACATAGGAATTGCTTCGTTTTTGTACTTTTCTCTCTTTTTTTTTCTTCTTTTTCTCTTTTTCCTTTTCTTTTATTTTCTTTACTCTTTTTCCATTTTTTCTTTCTCTTTTTCTCTTTTTCTCTTTTTTCTTTCCGTTTTCTTTCCCTTTTCTCTGTATCATATTTCTAATCTCTGTTTTTATTCCAAAATAGGGATGTGAAAGAAAATAAATAAGGCTCAAAAGGATGACAAAGGATAAAATGTTTAGATAACAGAATAAAATGCCTTCGTCATTCCAATCTTCAAAGCATGCCAAACACAAACAACACAATTAAACAAACCAAAGAAATCATACGTAATATCTTTTGACTACATCAGAATCGATAGCCATATCCACAAATTTGCCTTCTGCATTTGTCAAATACAAAGCACCATTGGACAACACTCTCGTTACCACGAACGATCCCTGCCAATTTGGGGCAAACTTGCCTTTAGCTTCAACCCGATGCGGCATGATACATTTCAATAAGGTTTCTTTATGTTCTATCTGCCCCAGTTTCACACAATTCAGGCTTGAAGTGATCTCAAAATTCCTTTACTTATTTCCCTCAAATGTCCTTATCATCTTCAAAATTGTTTCATTGCTTCATGATTAAACTAACTTTACGACCAGGCTTGGAATTATGCGTGCATGTCATGTCACTAGAGCCAGCCATAAAGGAACTATAAAAAGAAAAGAGAACAAAACAAAAAATGACTAGAAATAACATAAAACAAAAAATTACATTAGACAGATGGTGAAAGAGTTTGAACAACAAAACAAGTAAAATAAACTGGGGTTACAACCCTGGAACAAACCTAGATAACACTAAAAGATTTACGACGAAAAGACAAACTAGGCAAAATAAAAGGATAGAAGGGTTTGAATCACAAGACAATATCCGGATTACAACCCTAAAAATAACCCAGACAACAGAAATGACATCAAAATAAACCACCAAGACTCCTCTCCAGCTAGCCAAGAGATAGAGCGTCTTTCCAATTACCAAGCACGACATCTTAGCCACTGGGTTCTACATCAACATTGCCAAAACCATTAACAACTTCAATATCATTAACTTCAGTCAGCAAGTTCCCAAGAGGATTCGCATCCCTCTCATTGTTATTGATCACAATTAGCCTTTCTTGAATCATTCTTTCTATTTCCCTTTTCAAAGAATGACAATCTTCAATGCTATGCCCTTGGACATTAGAGTGGTACATGCATTGTACAGTAGGATCAAAGCCTTTTGCATATGGGTCTGGAGTATAGCCTAGTAGCGGCTCAATCGAGCCAGAATGCTTTAACTTTTCAAACAAGCTTGTGTAGGACTCCCCAATTGGCGTGAAACTATTTCTTTGTCTTTGTTCTCTTCCCTGCCCCTGTTTCGTAGGGTTGTTGGGTGCTCGAAAATGTTGTGAAGTCAAGAATACATTATGCGCTGATGATGCTCACCATAGGGAGAGACCTGGTTGTTGGACAGATGACCGGACATTGTTCGGAGGATAATACTGAGGTGGATTATGTGGAGCTCGGTGATAGGTTTGGGGTTGGAGTTGAGGCTGGGTATATTGGTGAGGCAGGACCTTTGGTCCATGTCGTGACTCTAAAACAACCATGGCAACATCATCGTGTTCCTTCTGACCCCGCAAGCTTCTTATGTCATTCGGAATTGCTTGTGTTGTTGCTTTTAAAGTAGAATAGCTCATGATCTTGCTCGACTTCAACCCATCTTCTACCATTTCTCCCATTTTTACCACATCATTAAAAGGCCTACCCACATCCGTGATTAAATGCCCAAACTAAGTTGGCTCTTGAGCTTGGAGAAAGTACTCGACCATCTCTTTTTATTCCATTGGGGGATTCACTCTGGTAGCTTGTTCTCTCCATCTAAGCCTGTATTCCCCAAAGCTTTCATTAGGCTTCTTTTCCATCTTGGTGAGGGACATGTGATCCGGGACAATTTCTATATTATACTGAAAGTGCCTGGCAAAGGCCTGAGCCATATCATCCCACGTGTACCACCTGCTAGCATCTTGGCGGGTGTACCACTCCAGAGTTGCCCCACTCAGACTTTGACTGAAATGCGCCATCAATAATTTGTCTTTCCCACCGGCGCCTCTCATCTTACTGCAGTAGCCTCTCAAATGGGCCACGGGATATCCATGTCCGTCATATAAATCAAACTTTGGCATCTTAATCCCATCAGGAAGTTGGACGTCAGGAAACAAGCACAAGTCATTGTAAGTCACGCTCATCTGGCTCCCTATCCCTTACATGTTTCTTAAAGACTGCTCTAAGATTTTCACCTTCCTGGATATCTCATCTTGCTCCACTGTCTTAGCAGGTTTTTAAGTTTCACCGGGAGGCTCAAAATGAGGAATGTGAGAATATGGATCCAAGACATTGAAAGTTGGTTTCCGAGCACAGTGTTAGGCATTGGGGACTTTGAACATAGTCTCGTTAGAGGATCGAGGAAAAATAGCTAGTAGAAGAGTTGCAAGAGCATGAGTGGCCAAAGGAGTGGGATACGAGGTGGTTTTGGCGGGTAGAGTGTGAAAAGGTCATGGGGAGATATCAGCAGCAGTGAGAATCTGGATTTGTGGTAGTGGTGGGATAGTTGCAGGGTTTTCAGTGTAGTTAGTGGGGAATGAAGGTGGAGGATGCCCCCTGATCCAAGATTGATACATTTCTGCCATCTATTGTTTCACCCTTTGGACCTCCTCTTTTAATTCAGACTCCGACTCCACAAACTCCCTTGACGGGTCAACAACTCTTGTGCCCAAGTTTTTGATAGCCATGGCTACCTTGCCCTTTGACCTTGTGTTGTATGGACGAGTTACCTTAAGAACCACGAACCAACCACCCTTCTGCTATAATGAGGAGAACAAAGAGGAACAAAGTGAAGTCATCATGTTAGCGTTAGGGCATTTAACAGCTAAAAATATCACATTTCGTGCAATGCACCTAGCAACAATTAACAGTTCAAGAATGACTTCGAGGGTCACAAGGTCACCTGGCATCATCCCAATTTGTCCATTTGAATCTTCTCTTTTCTTTTCTATGCTCACACTTCTTAGCTCACTCATTTTCTTTCCTCTTTTTTTTCTATCTGATTATCGCTCTTTTCTTCCCTCTCATTTCTCACATCTCATGATTTCATTTTTTTGGTTGTTTTTTATTTTATTTTATTTTTCTCTTTTTTTCTTTTAATAAATAAAAAAAATGATTCGATCGAACCCTATGTAGGTTGCCTACGTATCATGACGCCACATGAATCAGATCTTTGCGTAGTTCGGGAAAATTGAGAATAAAGTAAACAAACTAACATTCTCTTTTCTTTTTCTTTTTCTTTAATGACTACTCTGATGAGAAAAGAGAAACAAAAGAAACAAATCTTTTTTATTATTTTTCTAGACTGTATGTTCTATAACCTATTCTGAACTCAAGCCTAACGAGCATGTATTATTTTTGAAACAAATACTCTATGGAAAATTATTAAGGAAAAATTTCTAGAAGAGAAAAATATATATATTTTTTGATTCTTTTTTTTAGGAAGGAAATCTAAAGAATAAATCAAAGAAAACTATTTTGAATTTTCACTTGATATCCTGAAGAAAGATTGCGAAACGAGAAATGAACAAGATAAAAAAAAGTATTTGGATTTCAATTTTTGATTACCTAAAGATGAAACTTTAGAGATAAACAAAGGACAAAGTATGTTTTTTTTCTCCTATGTACAATATCATAAAATTGAAGTGAAAAATAGAAAGAATATATTTTTTTTTGTTTTATTAATTTCCGCAATAAGAACCTCAAAGGAAAATCTTTTTGGATTTTGGAATTAATATCTTAAAGAAAACTTGTAAAGAGATATAAAAAGAGAAAAATCCCATTTTTTGAGTTTTTAGTCCTAGTATCCTAAAAGAAATATAAAAGATTTTTTGTTTTTTTTTTGAGTTCTAGATATTAATTTTCTAAAGGAAAAACCACCTCAAAAGAATTAGTATTCTAAAGAAAAATTCTAACAGAAATATAAAACGCGAAACTGTCACACCTCCTTTTTACCTACACCCCCGTAAAGGGGTATATAGGGGAGTATTTTTCCAACTTAAAGTGACAATCGAAACGAGATATATTTATTTTAAAATTCAGAGTCTCCACTTAGGATAATTTATGGTGTCCCAAGTCACCGGTTAAATCCCGAATCGAGGAAAAGATTGACTCTGTTTTTACAGTCCGCGAACCAGAAATTCAGGTAAGGAATTTTGTTAACCCGGGAGAAGGTATTAGGCATTCCCGAGTTCCGTGGTTCTAGCACGGTCGCTCAACTATTATAATTTGCCTATTATCTGATTTTAGTACATGTTTTAGCCTATGGTGCAATTTTAACTTTATTAGCCGCTTTTAATTATTTTTAAGGAAAATTGCAACGTCATTTAAAATACACCTCGAACCACGTCACATAAATGCACCCGCAGTCCTCGGCATATTTTATCTAACAATGTTGAGATTTGCATTTGGGTCACATAAATGTGCACCCGAGTTTAGGAAGGTAAATTATTAAAATAGCGTGCCTAAAGCTACTATGCATTTTTAAACTTGCGAGGGTCATGACAATTCAACTAAATGGCACGCCTCGATTTCTAAGGATTCAAGTATTAATTAAGCGAGGGCCGTGCGTTTTAAGATTTTTATTTGGCACGGCACACCTCGGTTCCAACTTTTTAAAGGAAATTCAAAACCAAACTTTCGAGGGCCATAACTACTCTTCACAATTAATGTTGTCACTACTTAAAACTGCATCATGTTATTAACGTAATAATCAACACATTCCATACGTACTCATGTGCATGACAAATTATTGCAACCAGAATCAGGTAGATGAACAAAACTCAACATAAACTAACCAAAGTTTCATTCATGAATTCGAATAAGTGCAGAAAGGTGAATGTTTCGACTAAGTAGGCTAGAATAAGTAGTAAGCGAGAACAATATTGTACGTGAACCAATACTCTCAGGCAATTAAGCATAAATCCATCGTAATGGCCCTACGGCAACACAAGATCCCAACAATTAAAGAGATAAACAATAACCTGAATAATTACAAACAACTATTACCAGCCCATTTCCTTTAAACTAAACAAGATTTAGACGTATTAAATCTAACACACCACCAATAAGCAGTAAACCAGCACAAATAAGCAGTAAAGCCAAACAAACATGTGGGGGAGTTCAAGATTCAACGTTGAAAATGTACCCAAACATTGAAGCAACTAAGAAGGGATTAGAATGGACCTGAGATATATTTTTTTTAAAATGGAATCTGAAAATGCTTAACGAAACTCGACGGAGCTCAACAACGGACCTCGATGGTACCACGACCTTGGACTTTATGTTTCCAAACTCAAATGACGATAAAAGACGAAGCCAGAACCTACTGGGTCGAAAGCTAACTTTGGTAACGATTGAGGCTGCTTTCAATCGGGTTTCAGTAGAATAGGAGCGAACCTCCAGCTGCTCCTTGTTTGACGAAACGTGGTGCTCGGACAAGAGAATTAATGCAGAAGGAACAAGGAACGAACATAAAAGAGAGGGAGACGCAGTTAGAATTTTGGAGTTGGAGAAATGGTATTTGGTTAGTCAGCGGCGCGTCTGGAACTCGTTAATCCGACGAGCTGGTGGAGCTCGTTTTTTCGGCGAGTTTCAGGCAGAGATGGAGGTCATTTGATGATTAATGTTCGGGGTCGTTGGCGTTTTTCCGGTGAGCTGGGGTCATCTGACTCACCGCTTGAGAGATATGACTGTGTTGTTGCTGTTGGTTCAAGAAGAAGAACGGGGGAGGGGTCTTATAAAAGAGACGGGAATCTAGGGGGGTGGGGGGTCGTGAAGAAGACGACACAGGGGGTGGGGTTCGTTGGTGCGCAGCCTTTTCAGTTGCTGCTTTCAGATTTTTTGTTCGTTCTCAGCCTTCTTCTTCGTTATTCATGCGCAACTTTTTGCTGCTTTTCGTTCCAGCTCCTTCTTCGTTATTCATGCGTAGCTTTTGCTGCTTTTCGTTCCTGCCTTTTTCCGTTCTTTTTTTCGTTTTTTTTTTTGCTTTTTTGTTTGTTCGTTCTCTTCATGCGCAGCTTTTGCTGCTTTTTGTTCTTCTCCTTTTCCTTTAGTCTTAAACATTCTTTTATAGTGTAGAGTCTAGGTTGTAGGGTTTTAGGTTAGAGGTATGGGCCTAGGAATTATGGGTTTGGCAATTATGGGCTAGGTCCAAAATTAGGCCTAAAGATGGGTTGCTCGAGCCCAAGCTCTATTCTTTCGCTGCGAACGAGATTAAAAATACGGGCCCATTTATTAATTATTCCTACTATTAAAATAATTATTAAAATAAAACTAACCATTAAAACAAATCTATTTTTGGTATTTTCAAATATCAAATTAAAATAAAAATACGATACTATTGTTGTATATATTTTTTAAGATTTTTTTTAGATTAAAAATTACTACAAAACATTAATTAACCTATTTTTGTGATTTTTTGTTTTCTTGTAATAAAATTAAAGTAAAAGAGTCAAAATTACTTAAAATATCTATATTATGCCTAAATTAGATATTTACGCGCTAAAATATGAAAAATCTTGGGGAGGGTCAAAAATCACATGTCTACAGAAACCTCTTTTTTTGGATTTTTGAGTTAGAACACACTTTTTCAAATATAAAGTAGAAAGTACAATAACAAAAGACTTGACGTTACAATACAAAACTAAAAAGTAAAAGATGACATAAAATGAAGAAAATACTCAAAACATAAAAACTAAAACAAATCTCCTTAAACAACTCCTGAATGAGCGATCCTGACTGGATGGTCACGGGGTGTCTATTATGCTCAAATCCCGGTAAGTAGATCTACACCTGTATAAAAAAAAAACTCAAACCAACACTAGGTAAGACAATAACACTCCCTATTGGACACATGCAAGACATAATTGAGGCTATTTTTGCAAAATAGCTTATTTGGCCAAAAGGTGGCTAGAAGTGCAAAATTTGGCTATGACCCCGCAAAGCCAAGAATCTAAGATTTACTTGGAAGACCGAACCCTATGTGGGTTGCGTACATATCACGCCCCGAAAGACGAGAATCAGGTATGCGTAGTTCGGGCAGATTGGATACGGGCAGGAAATAAAATTAACAAATAACTTAGAGAATATATATTTATTTTTTTTGAAAAATGATGAAACATGTAAACTCTTTTTGGATTTTTTTTGATTTTTTTTTTGAAAAAATAATGGGAAAGTGCAAAATCTTTTTGGATTTTTTTTCATTTTCATTTTGGTCTTTTCTTGAAAAAGCGTGAAAGAAAATTATAACTAGACCCTATTTGTTTTATTACACTTCACCCTATTTTTCTCATTTATCCTCAAATCTCATTGGTCCTCCAAATGACCCTTTTACCCTTGAAAATTGCAAAATATAACACATAGGATGCATCAGGATAGTCTTTTATTTTCGGGGTACACCTGTCCTAGACGGACCCAACCCCTGTGTTGAGTCCCCAAAGTATTTGCATATGATGCAATCAAGCGTTCCTACTAGGGATCCGGCATGAGGCTGAGTTATTCTAGGTTCAAAACCTGGGTATGTTGTTCTATTGTGTACCTGAGAGGACAACTCGAGCCGAGGGGCGGCTACGTACCGGGAACCAAAAGGCCATCCGGTTTTGTAACTTGTCCGAGCCTCTTCCTAATTTAAGGTATGACACTAATAGAAGAGGAGTCACGCTAGCGTGCACATCCTCGAAGATGAGAAGAGAAGGGTTTCGTAGCAGTTTATATATACTTCAAATAGTAACAAAGCGGTAAAAAGCAACATTTAGCACAAACATGTAATAAAACCAGATAATAAATAAAGCCAAATATAACAATTATTCTAAGCTCGAATTCTTGAACCCTGAACGAGAAGTTCTGGGTTCTTATCCCTAGCAGAGTCGCCAGAGCTGTCACACCTCCTTTTTACCACCCCCGAAAGGGTGTAAGGGAGTTTTTTCCAATTTAAGTGACAATCGAAACGGGATTATTTCATTAAAATTAAGAGTCACCACTTGGGATAATTTATGGTGTCCCAAGTCACCAGTTTAAATCCCGAATTGAGGAAAGATTGACTCTGTTTTACAGTCTGCGAATATAGAAATTCGGGTAAGGAATTTCGTTAACCCGGGAGAAGGTATTAGGCATTCCCGGGTTCCGTGGTTTTAGCACGGTCGCTCAACTGTTATTATTGGCCTATTTATTTGATTTTAAAACATCTTTGAAACCTATGTGCATTTTATCCATTTAAAGTCGCTTTTATTAATCTAATTATCATACAACTAATTACTTTGGCTACACATTGCGAATTATATCACGGGAACCGTACCCAAAATCCACAACATATTTATTTTATTAACAAGATTAAATTGGTCGGGTCACATAAATGTGCCCCCCGATTTTAGAAATTAAGCATCACAACAACGTCACAGGAACCGTACCCGTAGCCATGACAATTATTTAATTAACGTGCCTAAAGCAAACTACGACGTTCAAGACTTGTCACTAAACTGACTTGAGATGACTTATAAAGGCCAAAGTTATGGATGTTGTCGTAGATCAATGGTATTGCTAAATTATTAAAGATAGCTACAACTTAACAAGTTGCTAAAGTTTACATCTTGAAATCATTTAACGTCATGGGCTTGTTAGCAGGGAATCCATTTGGCCTATTTGAAGCTAAAAGTTATTTAATTGAAGTCACTTATTAAGAAAGAAAGGAAAAATAACTTGCAATAATGAGGGATAAAGCATCATATTAGATAAAATATATTCACTGCCAATAGACAAGTAATTAGCCAAATTCAATCTTAAGACAAAATCCTGTTGAAATCGATTAAAACCCAGGTTGTGTTAATAAAAATTATTCACTCTAAATCATTAATCTAATGCATTTAATAGCTCATCCTTTTTTTTCTTTATGGAAGTTATCTAAATTTTAAAGATACAACATAACAATAAAATTAGAATGGAGGACTACGGGAAATAATTGGAATAAGCACAAAGTTCAGACATGTCCACTTAAATGTCCTTTTGAAACTACGCTCAACAGAAGGCTATGTAAAATTAGTAAAGATCAGCTCAAAGAATAACTAAACAAAATTCATACATATGGACAATGAGAAATCATGAACGGAGTAAGAGACGAACCCCCAATTATCACTAATTATTTTGCTCTATATTGGTTCATCTAGGCTTTACTCATATAAATAAGATCAAAATAAAGACCATAGGAGTAGAGAAGAACCTGTTAATTCGAAATTCTTTTAATAATAGTAGAGGAATACAATGTTTTACTCCAAAATTCCAACTGAAAACAGCAACAATATCGAGCAGAAACCGTGAGCTAAATCAAAATCACGAACCTCGGATGAAAAATTGAATCGGCCTTCAGCAAAAGAAAGCGAAGAATAGAGAGCAAGTGTCCTTGCTTTGGAATCAAAAAATGGGAGAGGAGCAGCCGATCTATTTTCCTTTTAGCTTGTCATTCAATTGAAAAAGAGAGGTGAAAGCTATATTTACATGGCTGCTGGTGAAAACTTCCCAATTCAGAGGGGAGAGGTGCTAGGTTGTAGCTCTTTTGGAAATGGGATATGCCGTTTTTTGGGGTCCCCCCGTCCTTAGGTCTAGGGTCTAATTGTTTTATAGAATTTTTTAGGTTAGGGATATGGGCTTGGGAATTATGGGTTAGGTCCAAAATTAGGCCTAAAAAATGGGTAGCTCGAGCCCAAGTTTTATTCTTTCCCCGCGAACGAGACTAAAAATATGATATCATTTATTAATTAATCCTACTTAAGTAAAATAACTATTAAAATAAGACTGACTGTTAAAACAAAATTATTTTTGGTATTTTTCAAGATTAAAAATGACAACAAAACATTAATGAAACTATTTTTGTATATGGGGCCTCGGGGTCGAGCTAAGTGTTGGGTTGTGACTAGTCGATGAAGGACTAACAGTTTTGAGAGCTTTGATGAAAGATCTTTATGATCAATAATGAGCAATAAATGAAGAACAATTAATGGAATACAATAAGTGTAAACAATAAATGTAAGTGATAGAATCAAAGGAGTATGTGTTTAAGTTAGAGAGTAGAGAATGTTCTTGTTCTTATATTGAATGTTGTATATGTCATGTGTGCAAAAAATAACAAGGGTCCCCTTTATATAGGAGGGGGAATCCCAACATAGTACATATGCATTTATTACAAGGATTTGAGGTTGGTATAACTATTTAATGCCACGGTACGAGCTTGAACTATCCTACTAGACTTGGTCAGCTTTAATCACGTGCCTTGGGAGCTTCCCATTCATCCATCATAGCCTTTGATTTGCACTGCCTCGAGGTCGATGGTGGAGGACCCTCGGGGTCGAACCCCGAGCCAAGCCTCGAGCTTTCCGGGGCGGCCTTACGAATTGCCTTAATAATCATAAAATCGGACTCTCCGATTTTTACCCTGTACAGATAGTCCCCGCATTTCTTTGAGTGAAATGATAAGAAGAGACCTTGACATCTATCTCCTCGGGCTTCTCACGATGACATTATGCTTGTGACGTTAGCTTTTGTGATAATTGAGATGTCTTATCGGCTCATTTTTTCAAAAGTATTCAATGCACCACCGGTTTATTTTCTAAAAGCGATAATATTGCCGCCGATCCGCCTCTCAAAAAAGCATTGATTGTACCTGCCGATACGTTTCCCAAAGGCATTGATTGCGCCATCGGTTATGCTACTTCCTTTCAATAAATGGAAGCTTTCTTGAACCCAAACTCCATCCAGTCATTCTTCAACAGCCTTTAACTCTTTTCTTCTCTTCATCCTCTTCTAATTCTACTTTCCATGTTCCATGCCTGTGACTGTAAAGTCACACGGTAGCGATCTCGCTAGTCATGCCATGGCTCTTTCTTAGAGCTTTTCCCCACTGAGTGGGATCGTACTAATTTGTTGTTGTTGTTGTTGTTGGCCCGAAATAATGAGATAGGGGCTTCAAACTATTCCTGTATTAGAGCATATGTGAACCATGAACTTTTGCTCATCTCTCTTAACCCCCCATTTGGAGTCCCCATTTGGAGTCCGTTCTGGAATACCAAAGGTCCTCAAGATTGGGCACCATCTCAAGGCTAAATTAGTGTCGATAGCTCCTTAGAGCTTATATTCGCTTTGATGGAGATCCTCGAGGTCGGGTACCACCTCGAGGCTAATGTTGATATTGATGTCTCCTTAGAGCCTATAGTTATGGTAGAATAGATCATTGAGATTAGGCACCATCTCGAGGATGGATCGATACAGGAATCTTTGACCCCTCGAACGTTGTGCGACAGCTTCACTTGTATGGCACGACCATGAAGCGCCCGGGATGATCCCGTCGGTACACTTTTCCAAAAGTGATAATGGCCTAGTCGGAATTAATTAGCCTTTAGAGTAGGCGGACAGTCGCCACTTTCTCTACATTTGAGTTTGTTTCCTCCCTTTCTGAATTCCGCTATTTTGAGCCACTATCCCTTTTCATAGAGTTCTTCTTCCTTCCGTCAGCCTTTCCATCATTTTAATATAAAGTTTTTGCCTGAGTTTTCATTTTCCTTCGCTTATTTTATCATAGTCATGGATGCTACGCCCAAATCTATTCACCAAGAAGAGGAGGGTTCTGCCTCTTCTTCCCGCTCTATCGGTGGTACACCGCCAGTGTCTAGTGAGCCATCCACAAAATTCATTGTCTCGGGGAGGGACCTTTCGTTTGAGAGAACCCCCAATGTCGAGGGCCATGGGGATTATGCATCAAGGTTTACTTCATCAATAGGAGAGGAACACCTCAAGGCAGTAAGGAGAGACTGCGGGTCGGGAGAAAAGGTGGTACTGCAGGTACCTTCCCTGGAAGAGAACCTCACGGCTCATACAGAGGGGTTTTTATACGTATACACGTACCCTTTCACATTGGGCCCTCTCGATAGAGTCGTCCTTGACTTCTATCGAAGATATCGGGCTACTCTAGCATAGATTCACCCATCATTCTGGAGGAAAGTGCTGATGATGAGGTTCTTTACGGAAGAAACCGGGCTCGAGTTCACCCTTAGCCATCTTATCAGATTGTACCGACCCTTTCATTGCCGAGGCCTGATAGCTTTGCGATGTCGATCCACCAGGCCCTTTGTTTATGATGATGAAGAAGATGGGGACCGAGGGTGGATGAACCAATTCGTCCGAGTAAGGACCGTCGATGTTATCCCCATGGAATTCCTATCGTTTCCTAAGAAATGGAATGTCGCACATAAGTGGTACACTTGTATTTTTATCTTTTTTGCTCATGGTGGAGACAGATTCTATAAAGATGCTTCCCTTTTCTTTTTCTTTTTTTGCAGCAACCCCATGGATGCCATACGAGGTCCCCCACCTGATGGATTGGGCTTGGAAGTTGGAAGCTCGCTCGACCTATGATGAGCATAAGTGGCGATATCTATCCAAAGGTAAATGGGAGACAAAACACCATAATACGTGATGTGTGGTTTGCTTTCTTTGGAGTATATTTTCCTTTGTGCGTACTAACTCCGTCATCGCAGGCATTGGAGAATTACTTGAGGTGAGATCGTGCGCCCTTGGAGAAAAGGAGGGTTCGTTGGCTTCGGGACTGAGGAATAATAACAAACGAAAGGAACCCTCGTAGGGGAAGGTGCTCATAGCGAGACAAGTCCTGACCGGAGGCCCAGAGAAGATGTCTTGGCGAAGCCTGCAACACCCGAGGCTTTCGACTTTGGAAAAATGGTTCCTCCTTTGCCGTCGTCTTCTTTTCCTGTCGAAGGTACTTCGAGGGACAAGGGTTCTCTGCCGCCGTCTTCTCTTCCCAACCAAGGTACTTCGAGAGGTGTTTAAGGCCAGGGGCTACCTGACTCAAGTGAGGTATCGAACGATCACGTTCCTATTGGGAGTGGTTCTGCTGGGGCCGATGAGACTAGGCCAGTAGGTGTGCATTCAACTTTGAGGAGGCTCAACGGCTCTGTTCCGTGGTGAGTTCTGGCTGATTGTATCAGTTTTTTAGTTTTGTACTTCCACTTCCTTATTGAGCTCCTTTTTCGTAGGCCTTTGACAAGCTCAAGTCCGAGCTGCTCCGCTGTGAAGCCAGGTTGAGGAAAGCCTTGGATGGGGAGAAATCCCTCAGGCTTCTTTATGATAAAAGAGGAGATGAGTTGGTATACCTGCGGTACAAGGCGAATCGGAGCCTGAACTATGAAAGCCACCTTAAGAAATAGGTAACCTTTGCTCTGATGGAATTTGTGCTTCTTCTTCTATCCTCAGAGATTAATGTTTTGATATTTTAGTTGTAGAGCAAGACAGAGGATTTGGAACACCTTTGGGGTGATATTGGCCAGGCCAAGTGTGAGTGTAACAGGCTAAGGGCTCAGATAGATGCCCATATTGCAGCCAAGAAGAATGTTTTGGCCAAGGTTTCTGCTCTCGAGGTGTAGCTCTGGAATGCCCGTGAGAACAGCTCAATTCAGATGACCAGGATTACAAAGCTCGAGTCTGATTGGAGATGAAGGCCAAGGCCGTAGACGCCCGGGCTGAAGCTGAAGAGATTCAGGCTAAGGTCGACAAGAAAGTGGCCGTCTATTTAAAAGATGCTGCTGAAGCTCGGGCTGAGCTGAGAGGGGCTTCTGATGAAGAGAGCAAAAGCAATGAATATACATGGTGTAAATCTTGGAGGGAAACTCTCGAAGAGATACATGCTAGGGTCTTCAATCTCTCGGGAGAGATAGCGCAGGCCAAGGCAGATGAATACAACGCCAAATTCCTAATATCTGATGCCGAGGACAATGCAGAAGAGGCCGACGGGGTCGCAGTCCCCGAGGGGAAAATAGTCTAGGCTTTTTTCTTTTTGATTTTCTGTACAGTGTTCTTAGAGAACTTTGTAAATGTAGCCTTGCATTGTTTCATACATGTGTATATGCAAAGAAACCTTTTGATTTTCTCCTTCCATGAATTTCTATTTGCTTGTGTATGTCTTTCTTTGTCTTGAGTTTTGACATTTTGTCAATGATTAGCCAGACGAATTGGCCTTTGAGTAAAAACCCTTAGGTTTATAATTCGGCCCTGGGTCTTGTTAGGATGGCTCATAGGCTCTTACGCATTTGCCCTTAGGTGTTTTTAGTTAACTATTTTGAGCTCAGTCTCTGAGTCGAGTTTCGACTCGAGCTCATTAACCCTTAAATTTTGAACTTTAAGTTGTCTCTTAGGCTCTTACGTGTAGGGTCGGTACGACCTCTTAATATAGGCTGGGAATAATGGCTCTTACGCGTGGGGTCGGCACAACCTCTTAATATAGGCTGGCGACAGTGGCTCTTATGCGTTGGATCGGAACGACCTCTTAATATCGGCTGGTGACAGTGGCTCTTACGCATTGGGTCGGTACAACCTCTAATATAGGCTTTGTTTTTCCCTCGCTAAAGGCTTTTTGTATTCTCCCAGCTCCTCGACGGCTCGATAAGAGCCTCAATTGTGAGTATTTATGTAGCAATAAATGAGCACCTCGGGAGGTTTTGCTCGATGGCTGAATTGTTTCGAAGCCTATTGTTTAGAGCTGATATGATCAAAGCTCTTTTGCTTATGCCAAGGGTAGCCTAATTAACCAGTTCTTTTTGAAGTTTTTTCGAAGTAATTGAAGGCCTGTGATTTTATAGCAACGGTTGGGCATCCCCGAGTCACGTGAATTTAGCTGGTACAGCCTTGTGACCATAGTCATTGTATTTGGCCGGAGCCTTTTAGTCCCCGAGTGAAGTAGTTTCGACATCTATATCGAGGGTATGCCTTTTATGGGTCTTATAAGTTCGGATATATAGACTTAACTTTATGATCGGAATTATGTATTTTGTAAGGTCTTACAAATTTATCATGCCTTACTTGAGGTCTTATAGATAAGTTACTGGGTATAAGTATGGTTCATGCCTTGCTTGAGGTCTTACAGATTTGGATACTTGGTACAAGTATAATTCATGCCTGGCTTGAGGTCTTACAGATAAGCTACTTGGTACAAGTATAATTCATGCCTGGCTTGAGGTCTTACAGATAAGTTACTTGGTACAAGTATAATTCATGTCTAGCTTGAGTTCTTTTAGGTTTGGGCATGCCCAGAGGTATTATAGCGTCGATGATGCCTCATCGAGGGCTTATATTGCTAATAATGCCTCGTAGAGGTCTTATATTTTCTAGTATTGCCACATGGGGGGCTTTCGGGCTCGAGGTTGCCCGCTTGGGGTCTTATGGCCTTGAGTTTCTGATTGCTCGATGGGATGACGATCGACGATAGTCCTCGAGATGTCGAAAGGTTTTTTTGGCTCTGGAGACGTTCTTTATAAATTTGGTATTGCCTCATTGAGGGATTACGAGTTCGAAGTTTCTGACCCGGAGGTCACGTGGACTCGAATTTTTGCGTCAGTCCCCGAGCGTTCGAGAAATTCCTAGCTCTTGAGCCGTTTCTTGTAAAAGTAGCATACTTCTTTGAAGCGCAAAACATTTTGATGGAGGGGAAATATTCTTCGATTGATTACTTGGTACAAGTATAGGTGCCATCAAGGGCTCAATTATTCTATGCGAACACGGTTCATTTGATCGTTTGGCCCGATACATCATTTTCCTATTGAGACCCTTTTTTGGCTCGTCTTGACTTCTTCGAGAAGGTGATCTTTTGGGGGGATGCCCCCCAGTGTTCGAGGTTGATTGAAGAGAAGCCTTGAACACTTGTGAAATTCTCCTTAGGTAGCATATAGATGTTGCCTCCTTAAAAACCTTGTCGGTAAACCCTTCTTGGGATAAAACCTGATCGAAGGAAAAGAGTGCAACGTATGCTTTGAAACATTAAGGTCTTCGAGATGGAAAACGCTTCGATTGTTCTGATCGGGCATTTTCACAAAGGTTAGTGTAAGATATAAATAAAAAAGGAGATGGCTATACCTTAGTGGTGATGGCGCTTTGAGCCTCGATATGCTTCAAATGTTTGCTTCGGGGACGCGGCACGGTCCTTTGCTTGTTTTATTTGGGTGTAACTGAGGATGTGTCTCTTGATAGCTACTTCATTGTTTGCTTATACTTTGGGTCCTTCGATGTTGGAGGCATTAATGCCAGTGCCACATCGTGCACTGCGAACATTTCCCTCACAGCATGTTGTTCCCCATACATGGTTTTTATCTTGTCCTTCATCGGAAACTTCATCATTTGATGAAGGGTTGATGGTTGTCACACCTCCTTTTTCATTACACCCCGGAAGGGTATAAATAAAAGAATTTTTTCAATTAAAGGATAATCGAAACGGGATTTATTGCTAAAAGGTTCAGAGTCGCCACTTGGGAGATTTATGGTGTCCCAAGTCACCGGTTCGAATCCCGAGTCGAGGAAAAGGTTGACTCTGTAATACAGTCCACGAACCAGAAATCTGAGTAAGGAATTCTGTTAACTCGGAAGAAGGTATTAGGCATTCCCGAGTTCCGTGGTTCTAGCACGGTCGCTCAACTATTATAATCGGCTTAATTATCTGATTTTAATCAATTATGAACCTATATGCTGATTTTAATTTTTTAACCGCTTTTAATCATTTAAGGAAGATTGAACGTCGTTTAAAACATGTCTTTGGATCGCGCCACATAAAATGCACCAGCAATCCGGAACACATTTTACTCAACGTTTTAGGATTTGGATTTGGGTCACATGAAATGCGCACCCGAGTTTAAGAAGGTAATATTATTAAAAATAACGCACCTAAAGCAACTAACGCATTGTTAACTTTGCGAGGGCCATGAAAATTCGCTAAATGGAAAACATCAATTTCTAGGGATTCAAAGACATAGTTAAATGATGGTCGCGTATTTGAAAATTTTATTTAGCGCGGATCACCTCAATTATTTTTTAAAAGGAAATCGCACTAAACTTCGGAGATCCGTGAACCATCCATGTTACATAATACGGCTTGCCTTCATTATTAAAGGGCTTGGCTAATTGGCTAGAGGGCGTAAGAAATTATCGAGTCAAATTCGCAAAACCTGCTTAAACTAATTTGACAATGAGGAACTGGGCCAGCTATCAGAACGAGTTGGCCTAGCCTACCATTTCTTATTTTTAAATGCTTTGCAGATTCTGGGTCCTAATCGGGCAACGACAAGGACAGCCCAGAACGCATAACCCACAAACCAGATCTGATCTTTTAACTCTATAACTAGGCCAGTTTTTAGGCCTAATTCTCAGGCTTTAAAACTTATGCAAAATCAATTAACCAACAATTAACCAAAACCATATGAAAATATGAAGTTACACAAAGCATTTAGTTCAATCAAACATCCCAGGCTTAAGGGACAAGCCCAAATAACCATAACAGGCCACCTTCTCTTGCCAACGACCCTTGTATCCTAGGTTCAATGGACTCAACACCCGTAGGGGATTAAGTTGATGATTCTAGATTCAGCATCGAGTCCACACTGACGCGAGGCAGCTTTTAAAAATCGACACACACTGACAAATTGCATTGCCACCCAATAGCTGATACACCCAAAAACTTTGAATACTACTAAAGCATGCCCAAAAATAACATGTAAAGTAAAACTGACCATAACTTGAAACCTGTTCAATTAGTTAGCTTATGAATCCTAAGGTTATTTAAACACAACAATCATGCCACGACATATCATATGAATCATATAATAGGAAGACAACTCCAATGTAATCACACTATTTGACAAGATTGCATGCAAACCTAGCTATTTGATTTGATTAGTCAGGTTGTCAACTCAATTCTCATGACAATTCATGATCAAGGAGGATAATGGGATCTTAGATTATCCAAATCAGCATTCAGGTATAGCACTTTGCGAGAAAATTGAATCCCCTGCTAAGTATAAACCTAACTCAACCCCTAGAAGAGTGCAACACACAGCTAGCAGAATATGATACACTTAAAACAAGTAAAAACTAAGGGAATCAGGGAAAAAGGAAGAAAATAAGACTGAACTACAAGTGAATAGTTTGCTGCTATGATTTGAAAATGTTGTTTCCATTTCATCTCTCAATGCGAATCTCATATCAACAGGGATTCAAACACAGGTACCTGAATATAACAAGACAGAACCAGAAACTCAGTTTGTGATCAAGAATAGACGAACAGCAGTAGTAAACTAGCAGTGAAAAGCAATCAGCATAAATCAGACCCAACCTAGCAATGGAATAGTAAATCAACCAGCAGAAATTCAGACCAAAACATTCTGTCCATTTTCAAACCAGAATATAAAACTGTGAAATTTCAGTGGTTTTGAGCTAGAATATGAGGATCAGATGGACAGATCCAAGCAGAATTTTCAACAATTTTTCCAAAGAACTTAAGGGAATTTCAGATTATTTCAGAAGTTTCGAAGAGAAACAGCCATTTTAGTTTTCTAGGACCCTCTAATTCTTCCTTGAATGACAAGGAAGAGATGCCTTTATAGGCAAGCAAATAGGGCAGACACAAGGAGATACGTTTTTGCCATTCAGTCCCTCTTTAGTTTCCATTTTAGCTTAAACACCCCTAATTTAAATTCAGTTTTTGCAAAGTAGTCCCCTCTCCAGCTTCCTAGAAGCTTCCCAGACAGTTACAAATAGATTCTCTCACTAAGACTATCCAAACTAACCCCCATATCCCTGTTATTTACCTTAGCCTACCCATTGATTCAAATTAAACCATGGTCTAATTAGCCAGACCCTTTAACCAGGTCAAAGATAACCATAGTTAGTCGTTAGGGCTCGAAACACTCTGAAGTGACCAAATGAACCAAAGGAACTGATAAATCAGAAATTCAGGGAAAACATAATTACTTTTGATTTTAAGCTTGAATTATTTTAATTACCCAACTCGGCATTAAACTCTTTGCTGTAAATCAGCAACCAAACAAAGAAGACAAAAATAAATGTGATTAAAACAATATTAACAGGAAATACTATGGGGTAAAGGAAAACGAGTAAGAAGAAAGAGAAGGGGAAACAATCACGGATATACAACACAAACGATGAGGAACGGGGATGAGATAAGAAAAATTGAACAGAAAGGTTAAGGATACTCACTGATTCAAACCTCGAACTTGACTGATCCTCCGATCAAATCTCCAAATAACGCCAATCGCTTATGCTTGGTTAAGAACAAGCAAATGATGTTATTTCGGGATAAAATCATCCCTCAATCTTATGGGGAATCCGGGATATAACCTTGCATGCACTGGTCAAGTTTTGGGCTTCTAGGGCTCAACCTCAGATTCAATATTCGATGAGTTCCGGACAGATTCGAGGGGAGCTGGTCATAGATTTGGGAAGAGGGGGTCGAGGAGGCATTAAGGTGTTGATTTGGTGGGGAAAGGTGGTGGCGCCGCTAGGTTAAGGCGGTGGAATTAGGGGCGGTGGGTAGGGTTTCTGTGAGAGAGATGAGAGAGGTAAACGAAGAGGGGGGGTCTGTTCGAACTGAAGTGTCCCTACAGGTTTTAGGACACTTTTAAACGAAAACGATGAAGTGCTCTGAGCCATTAGATGCAATGAGACGAACGACCATGATTTGTTGAGGTTTAATGAACTCGAAAAGACATAGTTTCACACCTGTACTACGTCGTTTCTTGAGTCTTAGGGACAGAAGGGCTGTGGGCCGGGTATGGCATGGTTTGGATAGGTTCTTTGTTTGGGCCTGGGGAATTTGGATTGATTTTGGCCCAGATTTAAGCCTTCTTATTTCTTTCTTTTTCTTTTCCAATTTCACACTTCTTTTTTCTTTTTCCAAAATTAAAATAAATCCTACATTAATTAATAATTATTTTTAACTAAATTAACCTACCCAATTAGATTAATCACTCATCATGGTATTTACAATAATTAATTAAACCCTAAATCTAAAGAAAAATTAAACAATTCAAAATTAAAAGTAAAAATGCAAAATAAATTATTTTTGTGATTTTTATTTTTATAAAACAAACTAATTTGCTAATTAACCTAAAAATATAAAATCAAATCCTAAATGCAGATGCAATATATTTTTGTATTTTTCATGACTTAAATAAAATAACGTGCACAGACAAATGCAAATAATTAACAAAAAATGCCACGAAATCCAACAAAATTGCAAACACTGAAAGAAATTATTTTATTTTGAATTTGTTGGAGTAATACATATAGGGCAAAAATCACGTGCTCACAGCTTCCCCTCTTTGCCCGAAAACACAAAGAGTTTTCGTGCAAAGATAAAGTGAGCGGATACGAGCGATTTTTGCCCGTCTGAATACTCCATGGGAAGCATTTTGAAAGATTTGACCGCACCCTGTTTCCGAGGTTGCCTACATATCCTTGGCTAAAAAGGAATCAGGTCAGTGTAGTTCAGGAATGTTTGGTAGCTGGGACTACCAGGAAGCTGTGATTTCGCTGTTGCTGCTGCTGTTGCTACTGCTTACTGAACCCCCTTATTACACCATGTCAAAATGAAACAATAAGCTAGACTAAACTATGGTCTATGGATTACAAAAGTCCTATCTATATCTTCAAACTTGCTTTTGTGTTTCTTGTTGCCTTGTTGTCCTCCATTCTCCCAGAGACATCTATTTATTGCCACCTTGAATTGTAAACTGAGATGTTTTCCCCTTCTTCAGGTGGGTCCTGACTGCTGAACTTGATATGTATTCTCATTCTATCCAGGCGAGCTCTTGACTTCAAAACGTGAATGTATTCCCATGTTATCTAGGCGGACTCCTGACTGCTGACTTGAAATGCATTCCCTGCTTTTCACGCGGGCTCCTGACTTCAAATAAATAAAGCAAAGAATTTGAAAGCTAAAACTTAAATGGTACTCCCTTGTTCTCCAGGCGGGCTCCTGACTATTGCGCTTGAATGTATTCATATGCTATCTAGGCGGGCTCCTAACTTCAAAACATGAATGTATTCCCATGCTATCCAGGCGGGCTCCTGACTGCTGACTTGAAATGCATTCCCTGCTCTTCAGGCAGGCTCCTGACTTCAAAATAAACAAAGCAAAGAATTTGAAAGCTAAAACTTAAATGGTACTCCCTTGTTTTCCAGGAGGGCTCCTGACTGTTGCGCTTGAATTATTCTCATGTTATCCAGGCGGGCTCGTGACTTCAAAACGTGAATGTATTCCCATGCTATCCAGGCGGGCTCCTGACTGCTGACTTGAAATGCATTCCCTGCTCTTCAGGTGGGCTTCTGACTTCAAAATAAACAAAGCAAAGAATTTGAAAGCTAAAACTTAAATTGTACTCCCTTGTTCTCCAGGCGGGCTCCTGACTGTTGCGCTTGAAAGTATTCCCTGCTCTCCAGGCGGGCTCCTGACTGCTGCATTTGAAAGTATTCCCTGCTCTCCAGGCGGGCTCCTGACTTCAACTTGAAATGTATTCCCTTGTTCTCCAGGCGGGCTCCTGACTTCAAAATAAACAAAGCAAAGAATTTGAAAACTAAAACTTAAATTGTACTCCCTTGTTCTCCAAGCGGGATCCTGATTGCTGACTTGAAAGTATTCCCTGCTCTCTAGGCGGGCTCCTGACTTCAACTTGAAATGTATTCCCTGCTCTCCAGGCGGGCTCCTGACTTCAACAAAACAGACAAAAACAAAGAAAATTTTCTGCCCAGTTTGGTGGCTGGGACGGATGTGATTAAATCATATTACCAAGTGTTACTAAGGATTTGAAAGCTAGGTCCCATTATTCAGGGGGGTCCTGACAACTCTTAACTAAACGACAATTTAAAATCTAAGGTATATCTTCTATAGGTGTGACTTTTGCTAAATCTTGCTATCTAAGAGGATCTTTAAACTACTCCCTATTATCCAGGAGGGTCCTGAAAATCAAAGGTCAAATTTTATCTTAAGGGTGACAACTTTCATGTCTGAATTATACTACCCTACAGCAGAGTTTACGCTAAATGTTGTTATCTAATCGAAATCTTAAAGCTAAGTCCCATTATTCAGGAGGGTCCTGGCAACTTCTAATTGAATTCTATCTCGAACATGCAAACTTCTAAGCTAACTTATATTCTTTTGGGATACATTTATGCTAGATTATGATATTTCTGAACTTTAAACTAGGTCTCATTTTCCAGGAGGGTCCTGAAAATCAAAAATCAAACCTGTTTGGTGACCGCCTTTCTCCACGGAGAGTTCCTCTGAAATAAACGAACTTTTCTGCCCCTGTTTCAATCAAAGAAAATTTGTCAGTTTAAAATGGTGGTTAGCCGATGGCATTCTTGCTGAAGATCTTTCCGCTGCATTGTTTTGTTCTGACTGGCTTCCCCGAACTGGCCCTGAACCGCTTTGACTTTTTGACTGACTTTCAAACCCCATGACCTTTGACGAGCCGAGTATTCTATACCCCCGCTGTTGTTTTACCTCTAACCTTTTTATCTGAGACTTTGCATCTACCATGACATTACCAATCCATTCCACCGATAAAACTTCCGGTGATTCCTTGTACCCCTCTCTTACATCACGTTATCCTTAGTATGCTTTGACCACTCCGTGCTTTGCAATTTTGGAAGTTGGTAGTGAGATTTGAAATCCTTTTCCCTTGATTTGAACAAGACTGACATTGAAACATCTTTATATAAATACCCAAAAGAAAATGAAATGCAATGACTTTACGGGTTAAGGATAAGAAGAATCCAAAACCAGATGACTGCTACAAAAGGAAAAAGAAAGTAAACTTATCTGAGTGGAACAGCTAGTACCAATGATCATGACATGCATTTCGGATTAATTGGCCCAATCTGTCCAACCAATCAACTTTTAGTTGTCGTACTTTGTTGCCTCGGGATTTTCACGAGCAGACCTCTTTCATTCGTTCATCTCTCAACTCGTTTTCGCCTTACGGTGCCCGTGAGGGTTTTTACCAATAAGACTCTCTCATTTTTTCTCTCAACTCCCGTCGCCTTACGGTACCTGTGAAGGTTTTCACCAATAAGATTCTCTCATTTTTATTTTTCCTGCTTGAACCAGAGTGTTGCCCCTGACATGAATTACCTTGACCTGCTCGACTTGGCATTTCTCAAAGACTAATCAGAAGGTCTTTCTTTGGATTGTAATGTGGGCTTTTGGACAGGGTTAGAAAGAAAGGGTATAAAAGGCTCAAAACAATTCAAATGGGTTAAAATTACAACTTTCGGAATCAGATTTCTCACAACAACCACAACTTCTGCCCCAAATTCTTGCATGGGGACTTTTGGATTTTTGTTTTGATGGGACCGAACCGTGAGGCTGCCTACGTATCCTTAAAAGGAATCAGGTCGAACGTAGTTCATGACATAGGAATTACTTTGTTGTTGTGATTTTCTTTTTTCTCCTTCTTTTCTTTCTTTTTTTTCTTCTTTTCTTCTTTTTTTCTTTTCTTCTTTTTTCTCTTTTACTTTCCTCTTTTTCTTTCCTTTTCTTTCTCTTTTCCTTTCTTACTTTTCTTATCTTTCATGCTTGTGTTTCTGATATTCACTACTGATTCCGAATGAGGGGTAAGAAAGAAAATAAATAAGGCTCAAAAGTGGTGACGAGGGATCAGGTGTTTAGATAGCAGAACAAAACGCCTTCGTCATTTTAATCTTCAAAATATGCCAAATACAACCAAGTACAATCAAACAAATAAATCATACATAGTATCTCTTGACTGCATCGAAATTGATAGCCATTTCTACACATTTCCCTTCCACATCTGTCAAATATAATGCGCCATTAGACAACACCCTAGTTACGACAAATGGCCCCTGCCAGTTTGGGGCGAACTTTCCTTTTGCTTCAGCCTGATGAGGCAAGATATGTCTCAACACTAAGTGACCTGCTTCAAACTTCTGCGGACGTACCTTCTTGTTATATGCTCTTGCCATTCTCTGTTGGTACAATTAGCTGTAACATACTGCTGCCAATCTCTTTTCATCAATCAGACTTAATTGCTTCAAGCGGGTTTTGACCCATTCAACGTCATCGGTTTCTGCCTCAGCGACAATCCGAAGGGATGGGATTTCAATTTCTGCGGGTATTACTGCCTCCATGCCATACACCAACAAATAAGGAGTGGCCCCTACTGAAGTACGGACAGTAGTGCGATAACCCAACAATGCAAACAACAACTTTTCATGCCACTGTCTAGAACCTTCCACCATTTTTCGAAGTATCTTCTTTATATTCTTATTGGCTGCCTTGACTGCTCCATTCAATTTAGGGCGATATGGGGTGAAATTGCGATGTACAATCTTAAACTGCTGACAGG
Organism: Nicotiana tabacum; assembly: GCF_000715075.1. Lineage (NCBI taxonomy): Eukaryota > Viridiplantae > Streptophyta > Magnoliopsida > Solanales > Solanaceae > Nicotiana > Nicotiana tabacum. The sequence continues at coordinate 58,925,431 of NC_134082.1, read as the reverse complement.
TCTCCGCCATCAGATGACTGTTGAGATTAGCACCATTGTCTGTGATGATTACCTTTAGAATCCCAAACCGACAGATGATATTTGAATGCACAAAATCGACCACTGCTTTCTTGGTCACAGATTTGAAAGTTTTTGCTTCAACCCACTTGGTGAAATAATCAATGGCTACCAGAATAAACCTGTGTCTGTTTGAGGCTGCTAGCTCGATTGGCCCAATGACATCCATGCCTCAGGCAACAAAAGGCCATGGTGCAGACATTGTATGTAATTCAGATGGTGGAGAATGAATCAAATTTCCATGCACTTGGCACTGATAACATTTATGCACAAAACGGATGCAATCCCGCTCCATAGTGAGCCAATAATAACCTGCTCGGAGAACCTTCTTTGCTAGAACGTACCCACTCATATGCGTGGCATCTATGTATCTTAGCAATCCAAGGTCTGGAGTTCTTTTGTATAACACCCCTCCACTAAAGAAAAATCCGCTTGCCAATCGTCGAATTGTTCTTTTCTGATCACCAGTGGCCTGTACCGGATATACCCCCATTCAGAGGTATTCTTTGATATCATGGAACCATGGCTCCCCATCAAGTTCTTCTTCTACCATATTACAGTAAGCATGCTGATCACGGACCTGAATCTGCAAAGGGTCCACATAAGCCTTATCTGGATGATGTAACATTGACGCCAGAGTGGCCAAAGCATCGGCGACTTCATTATGTATTCTTGGGATATGCCTGAACTCTATTGACTAAAATCGTTGACAAAGATCATGCAAACACTATCTGTACGGTATGAGTTTCAAATCTCGTGTTTCCCATTCTCCCTGAATTTGGTGCACCAGGAGGTCCGAGTCACCCAAGACCAAAACTTCCTGGACACTCATATCCACAGCTAACCTCAAACCCAAAATACATGCCTCGTATTCCGCCATGTTATTGGTGCAGTAAAAACGAAGCTGAGCCGTAACAGGGTAGTGCTGCCCTGTTTCAGAAATAAGTATTGCTCTTATCCCCACACCCTTCATGTTTGCAGCCCCATCAAAGAAAAGTTTCCATCCAAGCTTCTCGACCTGTTCCAACTCATCAATGTGCATCACCTCTTCATCAGGGAAATAAGTTTTCAAAGGTTCGTAATCTTCATCAACCGGGTCCTCGGCCAAATGGTCCGCCAAGGCCTGTACTTTCATTGCAGTTTGAGTCACGTAGAAAATGTCAAACTCTGTGAGCAGGATCTGCCACTTTGCAAGCCTCCCTGTGGGCATAGGCTTCTGAAAGATATACTTCAATGGATCCAAGCGAGATATGAGATAGGTAGTGTAAGATGGCAAATAATGTTTCAGCTTCTGCGCCACCCAGGTTAGGGCGTAACATGTCCTCTCAAGCTGAGTGTACTTGACCTCGTACGGTGTGAATTTCTTGCTGAGATAATATATGGCCTGCTCCTTCCTGCCATTGATATCATGTTAACCCAATACACAGCCGAATGAATTGTCCAATACCGTCAAATATAGAATCAAAGGTCGCCCTGGTTCTGGCGGGACCAACACGGGTGGATTTGACAAATACCCCTTTATCTTATCAAACGCCTCCTGACATTCATCTGTCCACTTGACCGCAGCGTCTTTCTTTAACAGCTTGAAGATAGGCTCACAAGTTGTCGTGAGCTGAGCGATGAACCTGCTGATATAATTCAATCTCCCCAACAAACTCATCACCTCGGTCTTGTTCTTCGGAGGTGGCAATTCCTGGATGGCCTTGATTTTTGATGGGTCCAATTCAATACCCCGGCGGCTGACTACAAACCCTAATAACTTTCCAGACGGCACCCCAAAAGCACACTTTGCAAGATTAAGCTTAAGATTGTACCTGCGAAGCCTTTGGAAGAACTTCTTCAGATCCCTGACATGGTCAGACTGCTTTCTAGATTTTACAATCGCATCATCCACGTACATCTCGATTTCCTGGTGTATCATATCATGGAATATTGTTGTCATTGCCCTCATGTAGGTTGCCCCAGCATTTTTCAAACCAAATGGCATGACCCGATAGCAGTACGTTCCCCACGGTGTGATGAATGTCGTCTTTTCTGCATCTTCATCGTCCATTAAGATTTGATGATAACCCGCGTAGCAATCCACAAAAGAGCCAATCTCATGTTTGGTGCAATTATCAATCAAGATATGGATGTTCGGCAATGGGAAATTGTCTTTTGAACTCGCCTTGTTGAGATCCCGATAATCGACACACACCCTGGTCTTGCCATCCTTCTTCGGCACAGGCACAACATTGGCTAACCAGGTAGGATACCGGGTGACCCGAATGACTTTGGCATCGAACTACTTGGTGACCTCTTCTTTGATCTTTACACTCATATCTGTTTTGAACTTTCTCAGCTTCTGTTTGATAGGAGGGAATGTCGGCTCAGTGGGAAACTTGTGAACCACTAAATCAGTGCTTAGACCCGGCATGTCGTCATAGGACCATGCAAAAACATCCTTGTATTCGAACAGTGCTTTAGTTATCTCCTCCCTGAGTTGAGGTTCCAGATGGACCTTATTTTAGTTTCACGGACATTATCTTGGTCCCCTAGGTTAACTGCTTCTGTATCGTTCAAATTAGGTTTGGGCTTTTCCTCAAAATGACTTAGTTCCTTACTAATTTCTTCGTAGGCCTCATCATCATCAAATTCCAACTCATCATCACACTCAATTTCTTGTATTATTACTTCAGAATTAGATTGGCTTTTAAAACTGGGCCGAAGATTCCTCATGCATGTCATGTCATTGATACCAGCATAAAAAGAACTATACAAAGGAAGAAAACAAAAATAAAATTAGAAGAAATGAAGGAAAAGGAACAATTGCACTTCATTGAATTTTAAAGATAACAGGGTCTTAACACATTTAACTGGACGGAACATAATATCTGAATTACAGACCCTGGAATAATCCAGACAATAAAAGAAAATCAAAACCCACTACCAAGACTCCCTCCAGATAGGAAGAGGAGTAGCTTCTCAGTTGTTGACTTTTGCACGTGATCTCACGAATTGAACATCTGCCCTGCTGGACCCTTCCCCAGCCTGAACCATGTTAACCTCGGCGAATATCCTTTCAAACCCCTTCTCTAAGTCTATATCGGCACCAATCAGTGATCCAGGAACTTTTGACAACAGTTGCTTCCTGATACCCGGCCTGACGAATGATTTGGACAGACGCGGGATTGGCTTTGGCAATGCCCATGCTTTCTACTTCATTTTTCTAGCTCTTCTCACGTCTGCAATAGTAGGCTTGAACCCCAGACCAAAAGTATCTAGATTCCTTGGAAGATAAACTGGTTGCACAATACCTTGCAGAGACACACCCAATCCCTTGCCCGGTACGAAACCATTTTTCAACATTTCAACAGATATCATAACTGATGTCGTAGCCATCTTTAGAGTTGGAACGCACTTTCCTTCTGGAATTTTCTCTACCGATACTGTGTCGAAAAACTGATAAACCCATGGTCCCTTGTCATCGTCAATCTCTATGAACAGAACAATGGCACCATTGGGAACACACAAATTATCTTCGTCGTGTACAACAATTTCCTGTCGATCCTATTCAAACTTGACCATTTGATGCAAAGTAGATGGGACTGCTTTGGCCGTATGGATCCAGGGTCGTCCCAACAACAGATTGTACGAAACAGCCACATCGAGCACCTGGAATTCCATAGTAAATTCAACTGGCCCTATTGTGAGCTCAAACACTATATCCCCGACTGAATCTTTCCCTCCACCATCGAATCCCCGAACGCAAATACTATTCTTGTGAATTCTTTCATTCTGCACTTGCAGCTTGTTCAATGTGGAGAGAGGACAAATGTTCGCTTTGGACCCATTGTCAACCAGTACCCGAGTAACTACGGAATATTTGCATTTCACCGTCAGATAGAGGGCTCTATTGTGCTCGGTACCCTCCATGGGTAATTCATCATCGGAAAAAGTGACTCGTTTTACCTCAAATATCTTGTTAGATATCTTTTCCAAGTGGTTTACTGAGATTTTGTTAGGAACGTGGGCTTCGTTCAAGATCTTCATCAAAGCACGACGGTGTTCGTTTGAATGGATCAATAATGACAAGAGCGAGATCTGAGCTGGTGTCTTTGTTAGCTTCTCCACAATAGAATAGTCTTGCACTTTCATCTTTCTCAAAAATTCTTCTGCTTCTTCCTCAGTCACCGCTTTCTTCACCAACACTGGATTATCTTTTGAGGGCTTAGCTTTTCTCAACTCTTCGGGGACAAAGCATCTCCCTGATCGGGTCAAACCATGAGTCTCACACACTTCTTCTTTAACCTCTTTCCCCTGGTAAGTTACTATCACTCGTTCATAATTCCACGGGACCGCCTTGCTGTTGACTACTGGAAGCTGAGTTACTAGTTTTATAATAACAGGCTCTGTGCGAGCACCCCTCACGACCACAACAGGTTTACTTGTAACCCCTGGTACCACCACTCTAGCTTTCTTCGGTCTCACTGCAACAGTGCTTGAAGACCCTTTCTCGGCTACTACAGCTAGCTTACTGTCTACCCCTTTCAACTGGACCACTGATTTCCCACTGGTTACCTTTTCCTTGGGACTGGTTTCACTGGAACGGATCATCATCACCGTCTGCGAGGGTTTCTTAGGCTCCCCTCCCTTTTGTATCAACTCAATCATATGGGTCTCATGGTGAGCTGGCAGCGGATTCTGATTGATATTTGGTGCTTCTGGGGCCTGAACCTCGATCCGATGAGTATCAATAAGCTCTTGCACAGCTGTTTTCAGTTTCCAACACTTCTCTATGTCATGTCCCGGGGCCCCCGAACAATACTCACAACTCACCGAGCGGTCAAGATTTCTGGGAAGGGGATTCGGCATTTTGGCCTCGATCGGATTCAACATACCCAACTGTCTTAATCTGTGGAATAGACTGGTATAGGATTCTCCCAATGGAGTAAAAGTCTTCTGCTTCTGCAGCCTCTCATTCTTAAAGGCTTGGTTGGGTCGAAAACCTATTCCAGGAGGATTTTTTTAGACTTTTGGGGGTGGATGGGTATTTTGTGGAGCTTGGTAAGGACTCTGTGGAGCTGGCATACGCCATTGTGCGTGAGCGGGAGGTTGGGTATAGGTTTGTGCGTGATAGACAGAAAAATGGGGATCTGGCGGTGGGTAGTAGTGTTGTGGTGGGCTATATGGAGTGTGGGGGTATGTTTGGGGATAGGGTCGAGGCTGGTTGTAGTAACGGGGAAGGTTCCTAGATTCGGCCCAAGCTGCCGACTCGATCGTCACAACATCCTCTTTCTTCTTCTTCCCGATCACACCCCCAATACCGTTTTGAATGGCTTGGTGGTTGCTTTAATTGCTGAATAACTCATGATCTTATTGGACTTGAGTCCCTCCTCAACCATGCCTCCCATTTTCACAACTCCATTAAAGGACTTGCCCACTGCTGACACCAAATGACCAAAATAAGTGGGCTCCAAAGTCTGCAAGAAATAATCAACCATCTCACTCTCTTTCATTGGGGGGTCAACCCTCGCTGCTTTCTCTCTCCAACGGAACCCATATTCTGGGAAGCTCTTACCGGGCTTCTTCTCGATCTTTGTCAATGACAGACGGTCTGGGATGATTTCAAGATTATACTGAAAATGACAGGCGAAAGCTTGGGCCAAATCGTCCCATGTGTACCACCGGCTATGATCTTGTTTGGTGTACCATTCTAGCACCGACCCACTCAAACTTTGGCTAAAATACGCCATCAGCAATTCATCTCTTCCACCTTCTCCCCTCATCTTGCTACAGAACCCCCTTAAGTGTGCTACCAGGTCACCATGGCCATCGTACAGATCAAACTTGGGCATTTTGAACCCTGCTGGCAACTGAACATCTGGGAACAAACATAAATCCTTATAGGCCACACTCACTTGACCTCCCAGCCCCCTCATATCTCGGAATGATTGCTCTAAGCTTTTGACCTTTCTGATCATCTCTTCATGCTCGGGGTTTTTAGGCGATTTCTCGGTCTCTGCCGGGATATCAAGATGAGGAGTGTAAGGATATGGCTCTGGAACTTTGAAGGTGGGTTCAGGGGGATAGTACTGGTTGTCGTGAGTTTGGAACAGGGGTTCACTGGAAGATCGGTGTAATGTAGCAGGTGGAGGTGCCACAAAAACAGGTGTAATTAGTGGAGGGGGGTATGGGACTTGTTTGAGTGGTGGAGCTTGAGAAGTATGGGAAGTGGTGCCATGACATTGTTGGTAAAGGGGGAAGGCTGGAGATGAGTTCACAGTGGGAGGCTCCGAAGGTTGGACTGATGGTGGGATATAAGCAGGATTGGCGGGATAAATCGGTGGTGGATGCCCCTTCGCCCAAGCTTGGTATATTTCAGCCATCTGCTGCTTCAGCTTATACATTTCCTCCCTCATCGCATTAACGTCCATTTCTTCCACCTCTTTCGATGGGTCGACAATACTTGTTTCCGGTTCTTGATCGACCATATTCAGCCTGTCTTTTGATCGGGTGTTGTAGGAGTGAGTTGCCAGAATGCCAGTCAACTAACCACCTGCCTGGACTTAATACATCAAACAACAACCTTATTAGAGATTAGGCTTTAACAGATTGGTAATCGCACATTGGGCATGAATGCACCTAAATAGTTAACCATCTCTATTATGTATTTGACCGGTTGCATGCGTCATTCCGTCCTTTTCTTACCTTTGATTGCAAATCTCCCCCTTTTCTTTCTTTTTCTTTTCCTTCCTTTCGTTCTCTCTTTGTTTCTATTCTCTCTTGATTTTCTTATTTTCTCTCTCTTTTGTTTTTCCACTCTTTCTTTCTCTCTTTTATTTGGTTACAGTCGAATCCTATGAAGATTGCCTACGTATCATGACCCCACACGAATCAGACCAAGCGTAGTTCTTGTAGATAAGTGCGAAATAAAACATTTTTGGGATTTTCAGTTTTCATAAAATAAAACAACAAATGCTTCCATTACAAACTCAAAACTAACAAATTCCAAAAGACTAACAGATTTCGATGCAAAGATGAAATACAGACTCCAAAAATAGACATTATATTCCAACAGAAAAAAATACAGACTCGAAAGCAATTTGACGGACTCTAGCAGAAAGAAAACTCAACATGACTGATAGACACTTAACAAAAAGGAAATGCAGACTCAAACGAAAAAATCATGAATACATCAATGCTCCTAGTGCTCGCGGGACATCATTCGGTCTCGCGGGCCTTTATGCAAGCTCCCTTTGAAGTCGATCCAAGTCTTTCATTATCTGTTTAACAAATGTCATTACTGCTGCAAAGAAGGTCGTGCGAGTCATATCCTCACAAATCTGGCACTTCATAACGATGTAGTCGGCAATGCTTCTAATTTTATCTCTTATGGCACCCTTTTCTTGTAACAAACGCCCAATCTGCTGGGCCCTGGCTTCTAAAGTTTGCTCAGCCGCATGATTTTGCTCCTGAAGTTGTTGCAAATTTATTTCTAATTGCGCCAATGCCGTATAACAATGTTCCCTTTCAACTTTGAGGTCTTTGGCCTGTTTGATCATTTTGTTTTCCGTGGCGATGACCCTTTTCTTGAACCCTGCGACCTCATCGTCGTACCTTTCTCTCAATTGCTTAACCAGGCGTACTCGTTCGTCTGCGTTCTTAGCCAATTGTTTTTGAGCCTTGGCTAGTTCACTTTCTGCTTTTTTCAAATCGAAACTATAGTCACTCACTTTCTGCCTCAGGTTAGCTATGAGCTTTTCATCTCTGTCACTTCGGACTGGATTTTCTGCCGCTACTTTCAATTTCTGAATTTGAGCTCGAAGGGCCTCATTTTCTTTGGCTAGCTTTTTCTTTTCTCCTTCGTCCGCCGCCACTTGCAAGCTATTCTCGAATTGAAGTTCTCTGACTTGCTTTTCCAACTTGCTTATGGTAGCCTTGTACTCGTTTTCTTTGGTCAGCCAATCCCATTGTACCTGAGCTCCGTCGGTGAATTGCTGGACATGGGGTCTCTTTGCGGGCCTGTCAGGCTTATGTTGAACTCGGGATCTTTTACCATACCAAGAAATATAACTGGGCTCCACCTCGCCTCTGGATAGGTCTCGTACTTGCGTGTTAGGCCCTAAGAATCTGCACTGATGCCAAACCCGACGCACTTTTTCTTCTGGGAAGGCCGCTTTTGGCATTAACTCAATGACTTGCTGACTCAAATCTTCATTGTGCGAGATGGTCTGGTATCGGCCTAACTGACATAAGACTCTGTGCGGAGCATAAGGCAGGATACTCCGAAGACCCATCAATAGCAAAAAACATACCTCAGCCGACATATAGATTACTTCATTGACTGAAAGCCAACCGAATGTCCATTCGATCTTATTTGCGGTCAAAGATCTCAGATGAGCGTGCCATGCTTCCGTACCATCTGGAAACTCATAACCCTCTACTGGCTTTTCATGTTTTTTAATGCACTCGAAGCCAGTCATACCGCAATTCAAGTATCCGGGACGGTGGCAGAGGTGTTCCTCCATCCATATTTGTAACAGCATATTGCACCCTTCAAAGAACTTTGCTCCTTCTTGGCAACGAGTAAGAGCTCATTAAATTTCTTCCAAGATCAACGGCACTATAGTCCCATTTGCCTTTTTCATCATAAAGTCAGCTATCCCTACTAGCCCCATCTCTATGTTCCTGTCTTTTCTCGGGCAAACCAAAATACCCAAGAACGCCACTATGAAAGCTAATCCTCTCCGAGCTTCCCACTTGTCTTGATTCCCAGCATGAGTAAGACTAGTATCTAGTGTTTCAAAGCCACTGGGATTCCCATATCGTCGGTACAGAAAGTAGAAGGTACAAAATCCTTTGGCCAAATTTCTGTCTCGGATGTCCCGACTGATGCTTAACAAGTCCAAAATTTTGTGAGGGGTCACTGTTCTTGGTGCTACCGGGTACTGACTTCTGAGATTCCCTTCGAACCCGGGATAGCCTGCTATCTCTTCCAGCGTAGGAGTTAACTCGAAATCTGCAAAGTGGAACACATTATATGTTGGGTCCCAAAATGGTATCAAGGCCTCAATCACATCTTTTCTGGGCTTAACCTTCAAAAGCCCGATAAGACCGCCCAATGCTTTTGTCACAACTTTCCTGTTGTCGTCCCCCAAATCATGCCACCACATATGTAGCTCCAAAGGAATCTCTTCACGGACTGAGAAAGGTTCATTTTGATTTGTGCTCATCTTGCACATTTATTAAGGTGATTTTAATCAAAAGAAAACGATGACCCATTTCGGCTTAAGAGAAAAGACCGTTTTCAAAATTTCCACAAAACATCCGGCCTTGCCAACACGGCCTTTTAGCACTTCAAAAATGAATATTTTAAGGCTGTGTCAGCTAACCAGCCAAAACCTTTAACAGTGACAAAAGTGGTTGTTCTTACAAAACAGCCTTCCGGTGCCCTTTTAGGGACATTCGGTTATTTCTTACAAGAATGGAATCACCCTAATTATTTTCAAATTAAAGTAAAATTTTTGGGCTATTTTTGCAAAAAGGAAGTTGGACCCGATGGGGGTTGCCTACGTATCTCACACCCTGTGAAAATCAAACTGGCGTAGTTCGGGCAAGTAAGATGAACTGTTTGAAAACAAGAGTCCTTTTTTTATAAATAAAGCCATTTCTGAAAACAAAAACATGTTTCTCTCATTAAAATAAAACAGGTGATTTTGAAAACAAAAGCCTTCTCTTTTCTTTTCTTTCCCTTTTTATTTTCTCGAAAATTCGGCAGAGTTTCGACGCTATTTGGACATTGGTTTTTCAGAACCGGCGATTAACTCTTTTTACCCCTCATACTGCTATTTCTCTTTCCTCAACTTCTCCCGATATTCATAAGTCGGTCAACATGCAAGTCCGAAGCAAATAAATGCACAAGTAGCAAGTAGGATGCATCAGGATGGTCTTTGTGTTTCGGGTGTACCTGTCCTAGACAGACCCAACCCCTATGTTGAGTCTCCAAAGTCAAAATGCACATGATGCAAACAAACGTTCCTATTAGGGATCCGGCATAAGGTATTGTTATACTAGGTTTTAAAACCTGGGTGTTTGTTCTAGACCTGGCTTACCCGGGCGAACAGCTCGAGCCGAGGGGGGGCAGCGTACCGGGAATACAGAAGCTTCGTCGGCTTTGCAACTTGTCCGAACCTCGTTCTAAATTTGGAATATGACTCTAACAGAAAAGAAGTCACACAAACTGCACACTTCTTCATGATTTAGAAGACTTAGAGAGAAGAGGGATTTCGCAACAGTTTATATACAATTCACGGAATATCAAAGCGGTAAAAATAATCAATTAGCACATCAGGCCCAAATCATGTAACAAAATCAGACAATGGATAAAACCAACTATAACAATTATTCTAAGCTCGAATTCTTGAACCCTGAACCAGAGATTTTGGGTTTGATCCCCAGCAGAGTCGCCAGAGTTGTCACACCTCCTTTTTCATTATACCCCGGAAGGGTATAAATAAAGGAGTTTTTCCAATTAAAGGACAATTGAAACGGGATTTATTGCTAAAAGGTTCAGAGTCGCCACTTGGGAGATTTATGGTATCCCAAGTCACCAGTTCGAATCCCGAGTCGAGGAAAAGATTGACTTTGTGATACAATTCGCGAACCAGAAATTCGAGTAAGGAATTATGTTAACTCAGGAGAAGTTATTAAGCATTCCCGAGTTCCGTGGTTCTAGCACGATCGCTCAACTATTATAATCGGCTTAATTATCTGATTTTAATCAATTATGAACCTATATGCTGATTTTAATTTTTTAACCGCTTTTAATCATTTAAGGAAGATTGAACGTCGTTTAAAACATATCTTTGGATCGCACCACATGAAATGCACCCGCAATCCGGAACACATTTTATTCAACATTTTAGGATTTGGATTTGGGTCACATGAAATGCGCACCCGAGTTTAAGAAGGTAATATTATTACAAATAACGCGCCTAAAGCAACTAACGCGTTGTTAACTTTGCGAGGGCCATGAAAATTCGCTAAATGGCAAACCTCGATTTCTAGGGATTTAAAAGAAATAGTTAAATGATGGCCGCGTATTTGAAAATTTTATTTGGCGCGGCTCACCTCAATTATTTTTAAAAAGGAAATCACACTAAACTTCGGAGATCCGTGAACCATCCATGTTACATAATACAGCTTGCCTTGATTATTAAAGGGCTTGGCTAATTGGCTAGAGGGCGTAAGAAATTATCGAGTCAAATTCGCAAAACCTGCTTAAACTAATTTGACAATGAGGAACTGGGCCAGCTATCAGAATGAGTTGGCCCAGCCTACCATTTCTTATTTTTAAATGCTTTACAGATTCTGGGCCCTAATCGGGCAACGACAAGGACATCTCAGAACGCATAACCCACAAACTAGATCTGATCTTTTAACTCTATAACTAGGCCAGTTTTTAGGCCTAATTCTCAGGCTTTAAAACTTATGCAAAATCAATTAACCAACAATTAACCAAAACCATATGAAAATATGAAGTTACACAAAGCATTTAGTTCAATCAAACATCCCAGGCTTAAGGGACAAGCCCAAATAACCATAACATGCCACCTTCTCTTGCCAACGACCCTTGTATCCTAGGTTCAATGGACTTAACACCCGTAGGGGATTAAGCTGATGATTCTAGATTCAGCATCGAGTCCACACTGATGCGAGGTAGCTTTTAAAAATCGACACACACTGACAAATTGCATTGCCACCCAATAGCTGATACACCCAAAAACTTCGAATACTACTAAAGCATGCCCAGAAATAACTTGTAAAGTAAAACTGACCATAACTTGAAACCTGTTCAATTAGTTAGCTTGTGAATCCTAAGGTTATTTAAACACAACAATCATGCCACGACATATCATATGAATCATATAATCGGAAGACAACTACAATGTAATCACACTATTTGACAAGATTGCATGCAAACCTAGCTATTTGATTTGATTAGTCAAGTTGTCAACTCAATTCTCATGACAATTCATGATCAAGGAGGATAATGGGATCTCAGATTATCCAAATCAACATTCAGGTATAGCACTTTGCGAGAAAATTGAATCCCCTGCTAAGTATAAACCCAACTCAACCCCTAGAAGAGTGAAACACACAGCTAGCAGAATATGATACACTTAAAACAAGTAAAAACTAAGGGAATCAGGGAAAAGGGAAGAAAATAAGACTGAACTACAAGTGATTAGTTTGCTGCTATGATTTGAAAATGTTGTTTCCATTTCATCTCTCAATGCGAGTCTCATATCAACAGGGATTCAAAGACATGTACCTGAATATAACAAGATAGAACCAGAAACTCAGTTTGTGATCAAGAATAGACGAACAGCAGCAGTAAACTAGCAGTGAAAAGCAATCAGCAGAAATCGGATCCACCCCAGCAATGGAATAGTAAATAACCAGCACAAACTCAGACCAAAACATTCAGTCCATTTTCAAACCAGAATATAAAACTATGAAATTTCAGTGGTTTTGAGCTAGAATATGAGGATCAGAGGGATAGAACCAAGCAGAATTTTCAACAATTTTTTCAAAGAACTTAAGGGAATTTCAAATTATTTTAGAAGTTTTGAATAGAAGCAGCCATTTTAGTTTTCTAGGACCCTCTAATTCTGCCTTGAATGACCAGGAAGAGATGACTTTATAGGCAAGCAAATAGGGCAGACCCAAGGAGATACGTTTTTGCCATTCAGTCCCTTTTTAGTTTCCATTTTAGCTAAAACACCCCTAATTTAAGTTCAGTTTTTGCAAAGTAGTCCCCTCTCCAGCTTCCTAGAAGCTTCCCAGACAGTTACAAATAGATTCCCTCACTAAAACTACCCAAACTAACCCCCATATCCCTGTTATTTACCTTAGCGTACCCATTGATTCAAATTAAACCATGGTCTAATTAGTCAGACCCTTTAACTAGGTCAAAGATGACCATAGTTACTCGTTAGGCCTCGAAACACTCAGAAATGACCAAATGAATCAAAGGAACGGATAAATCAGAAATTCAGGGAAAACACAATTACTTTTGATTTTAATCTTGAATTATTTTAATTACCCAACTCGGCATTAAACTCTTTGCTGTAAATCAGCAACCAAACAAAGAAGATAAAAATAAATGTGATTAAAACAACATTAATAGGAAATACTATGGGGTAAAGGAAAACGAGTTAGAAGAAAGAGAAGGGGGAACAATCACGGATATACAACACAAACGATGAGGAACGGGGATTAGATAAGAAAAATTGGACAGAAAGGCTAAGGATACTCACTGATTCAAACCTCGAACTTGACTGATCCTCCGATCAAATATCCAAATGACGCCAATCGCTTGTGCTTGGTTAAGAACAAGCAAATGACGTTATTTCGGGATAAAATCGGCCCTCAATCTTATGGGGAATCCGGGATATAACCTTGCATGCACTGGTCAAGTTTTGGGCTTCTAGGGCTCAACCTCATATTCAATATTCGATGAGTTCCGGACAGATTTGAGAGGAGCTGGTCATAGATTTGGGAAGAGGGGGTCGAGGAGGCATTAGGGTGTTTATTTGGTGGGGAAAGGTGGTGGCGCCGCCAGGTTAAGGCGGTGGAATTAGGGGCGGCAGGTAGGGTTTCTGTGAGAGAGATAAGAGAGGTAAACGGAGAGAGGGGTTTGTTCGAACTGAAGTGTCTCTACATATTTTAGGACACTTTTAAACGAAAACGATGAAGTCCTCTGGGCCGTTGGATGCAATGAGACGAACGGCCATGATTTGTTGAGGTTTAATGAACTCGAAACGACGTAGTTTCACGCCTGTACTACGTCGTTTCTTGAGTCCTAGGGACAGAAGGGCTGTGGGCCGGGTATGGCATGGTTTGGATAGGTTCTTTGTTTGGGCCTGGGGAATTTGGATTGATTTTGGCCTAGATTTAAACTTTCTTATTTCTTTCTTTTTCTTTTCCAATTTCACACTTCTTTTTTCTTTTTCCAAAATTAAAATAAATCCTACATTAATTAATAATTATTTTTAACTAAATTAACCTACCCAATTAGATTAATCACTCATCATAGTATTTACAATAATTAATTAAACCCTAAATCTAAAGAAAAATTAAACAATTCAAAATTAAAAGTAAAAATGCAAAATGAATTATTTTTGTGATTTTCGTTTTTATGAAACAAACTAATTTGCTAATTAATCTAAAAATATAAAATCAAATCCTAAATGCAGATGCAATATATTTTTGTATTTTTCATGACTTAAATAAAATAAACGTGCACAGACAAATGCAAATAATTAACAGAAAATGCCACGAAATCCAACAAAATTGCAAACACTGAAAGAAATTATTTTGTTTTGAATTTGTTGGAGTAATACATATAGGGCAAAAATCACGTGCTCACATGGTAATGCTCTCATGCAGTGTATCCATGGCCTTCCGAGCAAGGCATTGTACCTCATGTCTCCATCGATGACATGGAATTTGGCATTTTGTGTTGTTCCGGCCACGTTGACTTGGAGGGTGATTTCCCCTTTGGTTGTCTCGCTCACCATATTGAATCCATTGAGGACTCGAGAGGCGGGCACAATCTAGTCGGGCAGTCCAAGCTACTCCACGACCCTTGATCTGATAATGTTGGCCGAGCTACCTAGATCCACAAGTACACATTTAATTTGAAATGTATTTACGAGAAAAGAAATTACCAGTGAGTCGTTATGAGGCCGAGACAGGGTCTCGATGTCCTCATCGCTGAATGTGAGAGCGTCCTGGGGTATGTAACCTAGAATTCATTTTTCCCTGGTGATGGATATTTTTGTTTGTTTGACAATGGGTTCTTGTGGGATGTCGACTCCCCCAACAATCATGTGGATGACATGTTGTGGTTCTTCTGTTTCATTTTTCCTGTTCACCTCTCTTCCCCTGAGCTGATTTTTGGCTCGGTCCCTAAGGAACTCTCAGAGGTGCCCTTTGCTGAGTAACCAGGCTACTTCTTCTCGAAGTTGTCTGCAATCTTCGGTCCTATGACCCTGTGTGCCGTGAACTTCACACACCATGTTAGGGTTCCTCTGTGACGGATCTGATTGTATGGGCCTTGGCCACCTAGTGTCTTTGATTTTACTTATGGCTAATACAATGTCTGAAACATCGACGTTGAGGTTGTACTCAGATAACCGGGGTGCATCTTCCGGCCCTGTGTGTCTATCGAATCTGGCTCTATTTATGAGTCCCCGAGAATTCTGACCTTGGTCTGTCCTTCATCGTTCCGAGGTATGTTATGCCTTAGGGCATTTCTTCGATCTTCAGTGTATGGTTGGTACCTTTCCTTGTTTGGTTTCGGCTCCTTTTCCAGGAGTCTTCTTGGATATACCGAGCCCGAAGGGCTCCTAATTGGTCGACCTCAACCCTGATATTTGATTGATATCGGTTGTGGACATCCGACCAAGTCACGGCAGTATATTCAACCAAGTTCTGTTTCAATTGCTTCTAAGGCACCGAGCTTTCGTTCAAACCTTGAGTGAAGGACTTCACTGCCCAGTCGTAGGAGACTGGAGGTAATTCCATTCGCTCCAATTGAAAGCGAGATACGAATTCCCACAGTATCTCGTTCTCTCTTTGCTTGATTTTGAAGACGCCGAATTTCTTTGTAGCCACCTTGATGGCACCAGCATGTGCCTTTATGAAAGAATCTGCCAGTATGGCACATGAATCTATCTAATTCGGGGCTAGGTTGTGATACCACATCATGGCCCCTTTCAAAAGTGTTTCCCCGAACTTTTTTAGCAGGATGGATTCAATATCGTCGTCATTCAGGTCATTGCTCTTCACCGCACAAGTGTAAGCAGTGACGTGCTCGTTAGGGTCCGAGGTTCTGTTGTACTTCGGAAGGTCGGGCATTCTGAATTTCTTCATGATGGGCTTTGGAGTGGCATTTGACGGGAATGACTTTTTTACAAATTTCTTTGAATCAACACCCTTCAAGATCGGGGGTGTGCCCGGGATCTGGTCGACCCTTGAATTGTAGGTCTCTGCCTTTTTGTCATTAGCTTTTATCATCTTTTCACCCGATTCAATCCTCCTTGTGAGGTCCTCGATCATCTTCATAATAGTTGGGTCGGCTGCTGACCTGTTGTTACTCAATCTTTCAGGTAACTGTTCAGTTTGAGGGGCCGTTTCTAGGGCCGCTGTACTTAGGGTTTTTTGGTGGCTTTGCAGTTGAGCAATTGCCAGATGTTGCGCCTGCAACATCTCAAAAATAACATGAAGGCTAACCTCTTGTTCCTCCCGAGTTGGGGTTTTCTGAGCTTCTAGTTGGTCTCCTTGGCGTACGCTCCTGTTAGTATGGGAGCTTATATCAACGTGTTGGGCATCGCGTGAGACCACATCCATAGGGATTGGCTCTGGTGCGTCCTCAAGGTTTCGTGGTGGTACACCAATCCCTGGAACAGCTACACCATTCTCTCCATGGTCCTCAAGACCGTTATTTTCACGTGCATTTACTGAGTTAGACATTTTGACCTGAAATCAAAGATTCTTGGACAAGAAAAAGAGGAAAGATAACTTGCGTTATGCAATAAACTAGCAAGAAAACAACCACTATTATTTTTAGTCCCACGGTAAGCGCCAAACTGTTTTCCTTGAAAATAGTAATTACAATTAGATTTAATTTTTTGGTTCTAAAAATACGTGATTTATTTTTATGCTAGTTGTTAGGTAGCAGATGCTAAATATGGGATTAGAAAACAAGATAAGAGCCTTAAGGCAGTATGATATGCAAACCGAATGGCTGAGAATCGGGGCCTCGAGCTGGCCTATACAGGGCCTCGGGGTCGAGCTAAGTGTTGGGCTATGACCGGCCGATGAAGAACTAATAGTTTTGAGAGCTTTGATGAAGGCTCTTTACGATCAATAATAAGCAATAAATGAAGAACAATTAATGGAATACAATAAGTGTAAACAATAAATGAAAGTGATAGAATCAAAGGAGAATGTGTTTAAGTTAGAGAGCAGAGAATGTTCTTGTTCTTGTATTGAATGTTGTGTATGGTATCTCATGTGTGCAAAAAATAACAAGAGTCCCCTTTATATAGGAGGGGGATTCCCAACATAGCATATATGCATTTATTATAAGGATTTGAGGCTGGTACAACCATTTAATGCCATGGTACGGTCTTGAACTAGCCTACTAGACTTGGTCAGCTTTAATCACGTGCCTTGGGAGCTTCCCATTCATCCATCATAGCCTTTGATTTGCACTGCCTCGAGGTCGATCGTGGAGGACCCTCGGGGTCGAACCCCGATTCAAGCCTCAAGTTTTCTGGGGGCGGCCTTACGAAGTTCCATAATAATCATAAAATCGGACTCTCCGATTTTTACCTTGTACAGGATTCTCTACATGGGATGTGGGAGAATTGGCCATACATTACGGTACTTCTCATTCACCCAAAGGCCAACAAAACCAACAGTTTAGTTAACCCAAATCCTACAACCACTTATGTTGGTGTAGTCCCTAGCGTAGACCCTCTGTGGCGAATGGTCCCATTCAAGCGGGACAAAAAAGGAACCCATAAAGGAAATCACTTACAAACGCTAGCCAGAACAGCATCGGAGAAGCCCACGACCTAGGTAAAGTAGCACAATAAAGCCACAAGTACATTTGTACAATGAATCCATAGGTACATTCCTCGACCTGACTACCTCCACCATTGGTGGCAGTAGCCCTAAAGCCCGCAAACATTTGAACCCAGGGAACACTTGGGCTCTATGGGGAGGGCTACAAATGTAACAACCCGGTCAGTCATTTCATGAGTTACCCCTCTGTTTCCCCCATTTATGCTTCTTATTTCCTTGTTCAGTTGTATTTTGTATTATCGGTTTGGTTGTCTCGGGTTCGTAGAGGTTTTGGTAAGGTTTGAGACACTTAGTCTCTTTTGAGTGAGCTTAAGTTGGAAAAGTCAACCATATATTGACTTATATGTTAAAGGGATCGGATGTGAGTTCCGATGGTTCGGATAGCTTCGGGAGTTGATTTGTGACTTAGGAGCATGATCGGAATGTGTTTTGGAGGTCCAGAGTGGATTTAGGTTTGAATTGGCAAAATTGAAATTTTGACGTTTTCCGGTTGATCAGTGAGATTTTGATATAGGGTTGAAATGGAATTATAAAAGTTGCAGTAGGCCTGTTGTGACATTTGGGATGTGTATGCAAAATTTTAGGTCATTCAGACGTGGTTTGATAGACTTTTTGATCGAAAGAGGAATTTAGAAGATTTTGGAATTCTTAGGCTTGAATCCGATGCAAATTTGGTGTTTTGATATTTTTTTGAGCGTTCCGAAGGTTGGAATGAGTTTGAATGATGTTATGGGATATGTTGGAATGTTTGGTTGAGGTTTTGGGGGCCTCGGGTGAGTTTCAGGTGGTTAAACGGACCATTTCATGTTGAAAGAGATTGCAGAAACATCTGCTCTAGTGTTGCAGACAGCAGTGCTTTGCGTTCACGAGTGGACCCTCGCATTCGCGAAGGGCTAGAATGTGAGGCTGAAAGTTTGGCCTTCACGTTCGTGAGGGAGGTCCCGCATTCACGAACGGTTGGGGTCATCAAGTTATGCGTTCGTGAGAGGGGAGACGCATTCGCGATGGGTTGGGAAGCCGAGCATTCGCGTTCGCGAGAGGGAAGACGCATTCGCGAAGAAGGAAAATTGGTCAACTCAAATTTGTGCTTTGCGAAGGCGAGGCTTTGACCGCGTTCGCGATGAAGGATTTTTAAGTGCTGGGCAGAATATTTAAAAGACCCATTTCCACATTTTGGGTCTAAGTTCCTCCATTTTTGGGCGATTTTGAAGCTTTTTGAAGAGGATATAATAGGGAATCAAGGGGGAACACTTGGAGGTAAGATTTATGGACTTAATACTCAATCCTAATGTGATTTCTACCTAATTAATCATGGAAATTGTTGAATTTAAGCATAAATATTGAAGAACTAAGGCTTGTAATTGGAGACCTAAAATTAGGGATTTGAGGGATCATTTGTGGTTGGATTTTGGTGATTTTGATATGAATGAACTCAGTGAGTGATAAGGAGTCTATTGATGTAATTTTTATCGGATTTCGAGACGTGGGCCCGGGGGTCAGGTTTGGCCAATTTCGGAATTTGTGTTGTAATTTGATTTCTTTCGAGTGAGCTTTGTTCCCTTAGCATATTTTGATGGATTTGCACTGATTCTGGTTAGATTTGGAGCAACCGGAGGCCGATTCGAGAGGCAAAGGCATCGCAGGTTAGAGTTCGGACCGGATAGAGGTGAGTAATGATTGTAAATGTTATCCTGAGGGTATGAAACCCCAAATTTCACACCGTTGTGCTATATTAAGGTGATGCACACGCTAGATGATGAGCGTGGAGTCTTGCACCATTGGGGATTGTGACTTAGTCCATCTCGAATGACTGTTTTACTGCGTATTTGATTGAAAACTATTTGCTATCATCATATTTTGGGCTGAATGACATATTTGGGCCTCGTGCCAACTATTTGGACCCTTAGGGGATTTTTACTGCTATTTCCTCACTGTTTTAATTTTATATTTGTGCTCAGTCATGCTATATTATATTGTTTTCATAACTCAGTCATGTTTACTCGGTTTTAACATTTTAACTGATATTTTGGGTTGAGCATCATGTTTTACTGTGCCCGAGTGGCTTTTAGAGATTTCTGACTGAGTAGGGCCGAGGTCTTATATTGTGAGAATTATTATGGGATCGGATTGCACGTCGCAGCAGTGTTGTACTGATTATGATTATTAGGTTGAGGGCCTGAGTTGTACGCCACAAGGTAGCTTGATTTAAGGCTGAGAGCCTATTGATTATGCCACGAGATGGCTTGATATTGCGCTTGGGTCGTAAGGGGCCTCTCCCGGAGTCTGTACACCTCCAATGAGCACGGGTACCCATTGTGATATGAAATATAGCCCGAGGGGCTGGTGTTGTTCTATGTTATTGTCCAAGGGGCTGATTCTGTTGACATTGTGCCCGAGAGGAGAATTTTATGTGTTTATCTTTTCTCGCTACTTTTTATTTACTTGTTTAGCTATTAAAAAGGTGATTTAAAGAAGCTTATACTGAACTAAGGTATTTTTATAAGATTTCACTGATTTATTGCATTTTATTGGTTTTACACTGCCTCTTTATAGCATGTTGTTGTGTTTTACGTGATTTCTTATCGCTCAATCTTTATTTATTGTTATTACTCACTGAGTTGGAGTACTAACTTTACTCTCTACACTCTGTGTGTAGATTTAGGAGCTTCAGGTCCCGCCAGTGAGGGTTGATTGCTCCCAGCAGGCTATTCGGAGTCCACTAGGTAGTTGCTCGGCGTTCGCAACCCAGTGTTCTCCCTCCCATCTTACTTTTTATTTCTAATTTTGTAATAGACTATATAAACTCTTTCAGACTCTTAGACATATGTTAGATGCTCATGGCTAGTGACACCCTGATATCGGGCTGTGTTGGTTTCCGCAAATTGTACAAGTTTACTGTTATTTTGGGATTATTAGCATGTTAATGACTTAATTTGTGTTACCTTAATTGTTTAAAATGAATTGGGTGTTGTGTCGGCTGGCCTTGTCTTCACAAGAGGCACCATCACGACCGGGTCTGGGTTTAGGGTCGCGACAACAAAGAACTACCAAGACTTGAGGCCTTTAAGGCCCATTTTTACAAATAGGCCAAGTAAAAACAACTGAAAACTCACAAGCAAAGCTGACTGGCTGAAACGATATCTTCCTAAGTCGGGCACAATCCCAAAAGATGCCACTTTAAGGAATATTTCCACTCCTAAAAATCATAATACAATCTACAAAAATGGGATTGTAGATTCCTCCCTGACTTTGTTGCCTCCAAATCGAGTATCCTTACACAAAAGGAGAATATCTCCCTTTTGGAAAGGGATCCCTTGTCAGCACAATCCCATTCTAAATTGGCCCACAGGTTTACGAAAGGCCATTTTAGAAAGCATGCGCCTGTGCAACACACAACCTGCCCACATCTCTTCCCCAATCTTGCCTCTTCCACTGGAAGTAATCAAGTGTATGTTCCTAACCCAATAACTAATACTATCAATGAGGTGACACCCCCTATTAATCCCTCAAGATTAATTGCAGAAGGCAAATCGTCCCACATGAAACCCAAAGAAGAGATAGGTTATAACGCTTCTCCCTCCCTTTCCTTTACATCAAGCCACACCAAGATTCCCATTCACTCTGATCTTTCGGATGGAAAACAACAACCCCCTTCCCAAACACAGGCCACAACACCATTAACATCTACATCACCCCAATTCCTCCAAAGCTCATGCTGGAGTCATGGATGGAAATGGCACTCCAAGGACATACCCAGAACCTACAAATGATGGTAGGTTCTGTACCGATGGAAATAACTATCCAGAACCCCAGGTACCTAGCTTGGCTGGCCACGCAGCTTCTCTACCAAGGTCTAGCAAACTTTGGTCACCAGTTGTGGACATCCACCTTACTCCAAGCCCAATACATGGGGAACCAGCAACCCTTATCTATGGAGGAAATCAATAGGCTCATGGGTCAGCTTTGCAAGACCATGCCCTTATTCTTCCTCATGAACATGGAGAATCCAATCCCATATCCAAACTTCCAACTCTAGCCACCAATAGTTCAAGTTCCACAACCACTATCCGAACCACTCTCACCCACCGATCTGCTGAGTAGAGGCACCATCATGGTATTAGACTTACTTAGGGAGTCCAATGTGGACCTGGATAACATGTTAGTAAAATAATGGATGCCAAATACAAAGGCATTCCTCATGTAAGAACCCCTAGAGATAGAGTTCCAAGAGCAGTTAGGAGAAATGTTTATTGCTCTGTGCCCCAAAACTCTCATAAGTTGCAAACTCGAACTCTGAGTGCACTCATTTCTAAACTCAAAAAACTCAACAGTGACTCTGGCCTCCTAGTGGGTATATTGAAGCAGACCCTAGTGAGCAAGGTGAAGGGAATCAAAAGGAAGGCTCCAACACAAAATCCCATGTTAATGAATTTCATAATATAGAATGGTCGAGGGGGGGCAATAGTGCCGAGTTCCGTAGGCATTGTTCATCCATGGTTAAGCTCCATAACCATACCATGTTAGTCTTGCTAGAGACTAGAAAGGCTGACCGCAAACACCTCATAACTAAGCTCAAGTTTGATGCCTAATTCCAATCCCCTGCTGTTGGACAGTCTGGTGGGATTGTCTTTATGTGGAAAGATAATCTGGTTAAGGAAGAGGAAGTATCCACTACTCCACAGGGGTTGCATGTGATAGTCAAGGTACTCACCTCCTCCAGTAAATGGCTTTTTTCTGCTATATATGCTAGTAACTGTATTAATAATAGAAATAACCTCTGGAACACACTAGAGGATCTGGCTTCTATCTACGGGGTAGTTGGCTTGTTGGGGTGGATTTCAATGAACTACTAAAAGCCACGGATAAGTTTGGGGGTAATACCTTGAACACTAATAGAAGCAACAAACTCTGGAGATGTTTGAACAGTTGCAAATTAGTTGATTTAGGTTTTAAGGGCTTAAAATATACTTGGTCTAATAAAAGATACTCCAATAAGCAAGACCTAATCCTAGAAAGACTTGATAGGTGCTTTTCTACTGATGACTGGATAGAAGAGTTTCCTGAATCAACTGTTACCCATCTTCCTAGGACCCACTCTAATCACTATCCTCTTCTTTTAAGTTTAATTCAGCAAAGTCTGACCAGGGCCAACAAGCCTTTTAGGTTTGAATCAATGTAGCAACCATCCGGACTTCCTTCCTCTTGTGTAAGATAGCTTTTCAGCCAATACTAATATCTTGAAAGCTACCTCTATTTTTACTAATAGGGTGGCTGATTGGAATATGCATGTGTTTGGAAATATTTTTTATAAGAAAAGGCACATCCTTGCTAGACTTTCTGTCATCCATAAGCCTAATGCTTACCCCTTTAGTACCTTCTTTCAGGAGCTTGAAGCAAAGCTGCAACAAGATTTCTCTGTCATCCTTAGGAGTGAAGAAGATTTCTGGAAACTTAAATCCAGAGTTAATTGGTTAAGTGAGGGAGATGCTAACACTAAATTTTTCCATATATCCATACTTAACAGAAGAAGGAGAAATAGGATCATATCTTTAGAAGACGAGGTAGGGACCAACATTCAGGATCCAAATGACATTAAAAACACAATCCTTAACTACGTCACCACGATCTATACCACGGAACATCATAGCTCAATGAACAAGAGCCATATTAGTGATAGTGACAATGTTCTAACTACTAGGGAGCAGAGCACCATTAACTCCACTGTTAGGCTCTATAAGATCAAGTGTCCATTATTCTCCTTCAAGCCCTGGAAAGCTCATGGCCTTGATGTCCTTCACCCTTTCTTCTACTAGAAGTACTGGCACATAGTTTCTGGCAAGAAAATCCAATTCTGCCACACTGTCTTTTCCACTTGTATTATCCCTCATGAAATAAACAAAACTAACCTCTTCCTCATCCTAAAATGCCCGAATACCACAATACTAAAAAACATCAGGTCAATTGGTATGTGTAACATAATGTATAAGCTGATCAATAAGATCATTATCAACAAAATCAAACCTTTGCTTCAGAACATTATTGGCCCTACCCAAGCTAGCTTTTTAGCTAATAGAAGAGCTACTGATAATGCCATTGTGGTCCAAGAGTACATTACCCACTCCCAAAATATGAAAAGTAAGAATGACAATATGATCCTAAAAGTAACTTAGAAAAGGCTTTTGATATGTTATAATGGTCTTTCATTAGAGAATCCCTTCTCTTCTTCAACTTCCCCTCTAAACTAACTACCTAATCATGTCATGTCTTACAACAAGCTCCATCTCCATCCTTGTCAATGGTACCCAGATTCCTTACTTCAAACCCAGTAGAGACATTAGGTAGGGGGATCCCATGTCACCTTATTTGTTAATCATATGCATGGAAAGGCTTTCCAGAATTATTGACAATGCTATAACTGATAAGGATTGGTTCCCTATCAGCATCAGCGGGGAAGGACATAGAATCTCTCACTTGTTTTTTGTTGATGACCTCACTATGTTTGCCAGAGCTAATATGAGAAATTGTGATATAATCTTATCCATCTTGGGTAATTTTAATGCTACATTTGGGCAAAAAGTCATCTAAAGTGATTTTTTCTTCAAACTGCCAAGAAGAGTGTGCCACAACTAGTAGTGCCATTTTAAGTATCAAAAGTTCTAGAGACTTTGGGAAATACTTGGGTTCCCCATCTTAAATAGAAGGTCTAGAAATAATGACTTCCAATTCATCATAGACAACCTCAATAGTAGAATGGCAGGGTGGAAAACCAAGTTCATGTACATGGCTGGACGAACAACTCTGGCAAAATCTTGCCTTAGTAGCATTCCAAACCATGAAAGGCAGTACATCTAGTTACCCTCCCAAAGTACCAACCAAATTAATAAAATACAAAGGAATTTTATTTGGGGTACAACTCCGACTAAAAGGAAGTTTCACATATTAAATGGGCCTCTGTCACCAAACCTAAGAATATGGAAGGACTGGGCGTCCAGCGAGCCCACCTAAAGAACAAAACATGCCATACCAGTCTTGCTTGGAGATTCTACAATAATACTACATTCATCTGGGCTAGGGTGCTCTTGGAAAAACACTGTAATGGAAGAGGGAACAGAGCTAGGCCTAATAGTAGGATCTGGAAAACTGTTCAGAAGGGCTGGAAGATATGTACCAATTGCACTAGATGGGTGGTCCACAAAGGGGATAGGGTTAGATTCCTTACTGATACTTGGCTTCCCAAGATGCAACCAATGGATAAAATTCTTAATGGTCCATGGCACCAAAGTGACATGGCCACAGGGATAAATGAAGTGTACTCCAATGGGGTTTGAGATTTTAACAACATTCCATATCCAATCCCCCATGACATCAACATGATAATCCAAAACACTTTCATTCCTAATTGCACCTCTGTTGAGGATAAGCTAATTTGGAACCTCAACCCCAATGGCATATTTAGTACCAAATCAGTCTACTACTTTCTTGATGCACTAATACATAATGACACTTCTAATGAAGACCAATTCAGCTGGATTTGGAAGCTAAAGGCCCCCAACAAGATTAAGTTCTTCATATGGCTCATGCAGCACATGCTGCCTATGGGGAATCACCTACACCGCATTGGGCGGAGAATTAATCCTAACTGCTACTTCTGTGATCATGCCATAGAAGACATAAACCATATCTTCTTTGAATGTGCTAATAACAAAGGGTTCTGGCAACAATTGTTGAACCAGTGCAACCATAAACCTAACCTTAGATTTAATCCCTTTTCTATGTCAAACTGAAAAGACACATGGAATAGACTCCAAATTGTGGAATACAATACTTGCATCAAATGAAAAACAACTATTGCCCTTCAGCCTCTAGGCCATCTGGCTCACTAGGAATTCTAATGTCTTTGATAATAAAGGAATCACATTAATATACACCAAATAATAGCAAAGGTTGTTGAATACCACCATGTAGCAGCCACGTCCAGGCCTGTTATAACAACAAACACCTTATACCTAAAGTGAAAACCACCAAATAAGGGCTTTTATAAGTTGAACATTGATGTGGCGTCTTACCTTAACATAGGAAAGGGGGTATTGGGGGGTAGTCAGAAACAGTGGGGGATAGGTTTTAGGCTTCATGAGAGGGTTCCCAAACACTGATAGTCTTACGACAGATCTTCAAGCCCTATGGGTGGGGCTAAAAATAGCTAAAGACCAAGGCTTGTCACCCATTGTGATTGAGATTGACTCTGAAATGGTGTTGGAAATGTTAAAGTATGGTAACTTAACTCACAACCCCATAATTTATGAATGCAAGTTTCTGACGGAGCAGCTGGGAAACCCAGTCATAGGGCATAGCTACACGGAGCAGAACCAAGTGGAGGACCTCCTCGCAAAGGAAGGAGCTAAGAAGGAAGTTTATGACAAGACCTAACTTTTGGCAGTTCCTTCGGTGTTTATAAATGATGCAGTGTGGGCAGACATAGAAATTATTTTTCTAAGAAAAATTAACGTTTGTAATAGTGATACAATTGTAGACATTGATGACATTCAACAGGGAACATCGTCCTCCCTATATATGGATGTAATTTTGTGAATGTCTATATATATATAAGTATCCAATTAACCAAAAAAAAAAGATAAACTAAGTTATGCATTTTCAGTATAAATAGTGCAAAACTAAAAAATAGATCCAACATTATTATCATTCCTAGTGTTGAATTGAATTTCCTTTATTATCATGAGTATTAATTTGAACTTTATTTGACTTACTACCTTTATAGGCTATAAAATTTATTGGACCATTGAATGTTAAGTCCAAACTTTAAATAATACGTTGAAAGATAAAACTGTGAACAAGTTTAAGAAATATTTATAAATTATATTACAATAAAAAATTTATGTATACAAAATATTTTTAAATATTGTATAAATATAATGTTAGGTTGGTTTGATTTCGGTTTGACTTTCTTTTAGTTAAAATCAAACCAAACTAATTATGGTCGAATTATTTTTTTTTAACATCAACCAAATCAAATCAAACCACAATCCAATTGTTTTTGTCGGTTTGACTCGAATTATCGGTTTGATGCAGTTTATCGATTTTTTTGTACACCCCTAATTTGTCTTGTATGCCCGTTCAATTCCAATTGGCCATCCTATAGATTGTATAGTAATGTCACCAATAATCATTTTATCATGCTCCTTGAAATATGCAATCTCGAATAATGACACAAAATTTATTGCATCTTCAATATCTATAATCATACGTTGTTATAGTTCTAGATCTCAAGCCATTTCTGCGTCAAACTTGAGTAGATCATCAGAAACTTTCTTTTGATGAACCATCTTGCTTTTTTGATTGCTGAGTTCATCTTCAATACCATCAAATAATGTTTCTTGTGAAATGCCAATATCTTTTGGACGGGCATCTCTTGCAACCAAATCATAGCATTCTTTTTAGCAATCATAGAAATGATTTGGCAGATCAATTTGGATACTATTTGACTTCCCTTTTCATTCAATGGAATCTATGTCACGATAAAGATTATCTGTATGTTTTCTTCTTTTCTCCTCTATTTTCAAATTTTGGCCTACTTAATTTATTTTCGCCATATTTAATTTGTCTTCTTTTTCTTTTGGTGATCATTATTTTCTTGTGATGCCACCTCTACTATCTCATCTTTTTGTCTATTCAGGGACATCTCGTATGTCACCAATTCAGCTTCTAAATCGTCAAGTCTCAAAATACTAAAATCTTTGATAGCCTCATGAACTGTCTTCTTGGTGTGAAATTTAATATTCAAGGATTGCAATATATTTTCAACAACTTTAGCTTCTTCTAATAATTCTTCATTGATCCTTAGATCATTGATTTAGTTTTCAATTCTTGTAAAAAAAAAATTGGCAGACTTTGTTGGTCTCATATGAGCCAACTCAATTTGACTCATAAATTCTTGTAGTTTCTCCTTTTTTTCACGTCAGCAACTCTTCGATATGACTTTACCAAGATTGTCTAAGTATCATTTGATGACTTTGCATGCGAAAAATTTTAGATATGCAATTCGACCTTGATGCCAAAATAGTAGCGTACCTTATAATCTAAATGTCTATTTGTCTCTAACTGCGTGGTTGCTTCAGCCATTAGCATTGTGCCTTCTGGGGGTTTCACGAATCCTTTATCAACTATGGACTATAATCTAATAACTTTAAAAAAAATCATCTGTTGATACCAAGTTTCAAAATTGTTTTTGTCATCAAACACAAAAACAAGACGATAAGGTAATAGAGTAGCCATAATATATATTTATAAGATCTCATACAGGCTTGGATAGAATCTCACACACAAGTTGTGATACCAATTTGAAGAATTGAAATATCCCAAAGAATAATTTAGGCACAAGCAAAAAATTCAACAAAGGCTATATTGAAGAAATTAATCAAACTAGAGAGAGAATGGAGGAAGGAGACTTTTTCTTAACTCACAAACTCTTGAATATCTCTAAGTCATAGCTACCTCTCCACCTTAGATAATGTCACGACCCCAAACTCCCTCCATAGGATGTCATGATGGCACCTAGTCTCTAAGACTAGACCGATTATTATAACAATTAAGCCGATTTTTAACAATGATAATTTGAAATAGTATTTAAAATCAATACTGAAACAAGAGTGAAATGAGCCTACACGGAAATAATCATAACAACCTCCCAAGACTGGTAATATAGAGTCATGAACTCTAGCTAAGTACATGGAAAGATCGAAATACAATATTGTTCAAATAACAAGCTGACACTACGATGAAAGGAAAGAACTCAAAGCGACTGCGACGACCAAGCAGCTCTACTTTGAATCCTCGTGACCAATATTCTAACTCTTCATGAGTCTGATATTTCTAATATCTGGCTCTACACAAAAATGTACATTAGTGTAGTATGAGTACACCACGGTCGGTACCCAGTAAGTATCAAGACTAACCTCGGTAGAGTAGTAACGAGGTACAAGTCAAGACACTCATTAGACAAAATAACTTGTGCAGTATAGAAGTATAAAGCTAATAATGAAAAGCAGAAATAAGTAAATGGCAACAAGAATCAACAAGTGATATAAATACTAAGGCAATAAGAACACCATAAAGTATCATTCAAAGCAAATAAGGAACAAAGAACAATCAATTAATCAAGTCGTTCTAACACAAGTTTCACAACGAAATCACTCAATGACACCTCATCTCATAGTCACAAGTCACGGGTCTCAACCCACCATCATATGCTCACGGCACCTTGTGCCTACATCTAGACACACGGACAACTCACGTGCCAATATCTCAATCCATCCGGCATGATCACAGGCTCACATTCATAATCCGCCCGGCGTGGTCACAGGTTCAATATCACAATCCTCTCGGCGTGGTCACAGGTTCAATATCACAATCCACCCAGCGTGGTCACAGGCTCAATATCACAATCCGTCTGGTGTGGCCACGGACTCAATATCAACATGAAAACAGATAATACAAGAACACATGGGCATAATCAATAAATGTCAAGTTTCATACTTTTGAGCTAGTATAAGTGGCATGTTATGGTGTATGCTTGTATGAGCGTACTACTACAGCCCAAGTCAACTAGTAATATCAAAGACGTTGAATAGCTCATCGAAGCAATAAAACAAGTCACGTAAGGTGTATGACATACACAAGAAAAAACACCATCACATGAAAATAACCAACACAATGTCCCCCAAGCCATCACACATCATCTCTGACATTGCCAACCTTATCTCTCCAATAGCCACCTGTATCGCTCCGCCCTGGCAATATCATTAGCCACTCGTATCACTCCGATAGCCACCCATATCACTCCGTATAATAGCCACCCTTATCGCTCCGCCCGGATAATAACACAATAGCCACTTGTATCACTCTGTACATTCAACAATAGTGAGATGCCACTCGTATGCCCCGCATAACAACGACGGTGAAATGCCACACTTATACTCTGCATAACAACAACCAAATCATACAACAACTCACATGTGCTAACATCACAACAACACAACATATCAACTTGTATCATAAGTGCCCATAGGCCACAACATTTCCAAAGATCCAACAATATCAATATTTTCACAACAAATAGCCAACTACTCAACACAATGTGTATAGAATCACAATAACAAAAACTCAACAAAGAACAACACCCCCTTTAATCACAAGTTCAATTAAAATAGATTAATGACTTTCGATAACGTCAATTCCATTTAACTGTTTAAGGATAAACTCAATAGTGAAAGCATTTCTATGAAATGGCAAACTTCGGACCTAATATATGAATAGGACAACAATGAAAAAGATGGCACAAACTAGTATTATGTCTAAATGTATGAGAATAACCCGGCAACAAAAAGGATATCATGTAACAACAATTTCAACTAAGAGTAACTCCACAATAAAAGAAATCACATAATGATAAAAGTGATAACAACAAATAAAGCACATAAGAGAAAAGTCGACAAGTTAAGAATGTGACATGTAATGATAACTTCAAATAAAGCATGTGAGAGTAGACATGACGAATAAAAGATATAACATGTGCTAACAATTTCAAATAAGTACATGAGAGAAGCCTAAGAGTCTAAACCGGTCAATGTCCATATATAAGCCCGAGTACGTACTTGTAAAAAACTGGAAGAAGACAACCTGCACACCCTTAGGACTTCGGATTTCAAATTTGGCATTTGAACTAATGGAAGCTGTAGCTAAAGGACCTGAAAAGACGATAGAGTTTTGGACAGTGTAAGTTTCAGAGTCAAATTATCTGGGAAATTTCCTCGATTTGAACTAGAGACAATGTTGTGCCCGCTGACAACAAAGGGAACAATCCAGCAAAAAGAAGTATACCTGCAATATCATTAAAGAAATTAAGTGCTCGTGACTATAATGTAGAGTGTAATGGTAGAACTTGCGCCAATTGGCCACTTTTCTGATCCTGTTTTTGAAAAATAACCACTGTCTTGGAGTTACCATTTTCACAAATGAAACTCCAAGACATTATTTGTAAGATTTGAACTCTTGGACAATGGTTATTTTTCCATTACAAGGGCTAAAAAGCGAATATTTTCCGGTGCAGTGTTACATCTAATTTAAAACCCAAGAAAAGGTCAAGTATATTTCATACATAAATCAATGTCAATGGTCACAAGCTAACTGGAGATAAGCTCTCCTCTTAATTCCATAAACAAGTGGTGCTCTCTGTGATTACATGGAACATCAATTGTAATACCAGTAAAGAAAAGAAGAATTAACTCAAATAGTAGCTCACCCTACCACTTAAATTAAAAATAGCCGGTAAATGTATTTTATATATATATATATATGTATTACATGAGTATAATTGTATATAATCAATATATAATCTGTGTTTATGGCTAGAAAAAGTGAATAATTAATATGGCTGGCTATTTGTGTAAAGCCTAATTTCGTCTAGTTTGAAATTGATAAACAATAAGAATTAAAGAAGAGAATAACTTCCGTTATCGTCCAGCGGTTAGGATATCTGGCTTTCACCCAGGAGACCCGGGTTCGATTCCCGGTAACGGAAATTGTTTTTCTCCCAGATTTAGAAGTTTCCTTTTGTTTCTCAATTTGTAATTAATGCAAGTATTAGCTCAGATACTGAATTGCCAAAGCAAAGTTTATAAAAATAGACATAACACGTAAGTACTTCAGACTACTGTTAGTAACACGTACGTAATTTCAGTACCTCTACTTACCACTCAATTAAGAATAATCAATAAATAAAGATACTTTAACCAATCTAAAATCAACTCAATAAAAGAAGGAAAATAGATTAAACAAATACGAATGTTTAGCTGAATTGTTGTGATAAAAATAACATTTTTGACTTTTTACAAGTTTGGCCAACTATAATTTTTTTTATCCTAATTCATACTAATCCTTGATTAAATAATTTTCACTTATTGAGGATAGCATTTTGTCTTAATGACAGTCTTGATATTATTAATCATTGCACTATTCTGAGTTTCAATATAAGAGTACATGCATGATTTCATTTAATCTAATTAGAGTCGTTTAATCTAAAGTGATATTACGTAAGTATAGTCACGTCTTTGTACAAAGAAAATAGATAGTAACATAGATTATTTCTGAATTTCATATCGCGACTGAGCTCCCGTTTGGCCATAGATTTTGACTATTTTTTTTTAAAATCATTTTTTGTTCTTGGAATATGATCAGTTTCTCGAAAAAAAAATTAAGTTTCCAAAAATTGTTTTAAGGCAGAGCTTTTGGGTGTGATTTTTTCTTCCACTCTCAAAATTTTAACTTTTTTTCAATAAATGCATGTTCAAACACAACTTCAACTTTCAAAAATTATTTTTCAAAGTAACTTTTTTTTTTTCAAGTTTTAACTAAATATATATCCAAACACTAGCTTTGAGCAAACTAGATCTAAAGTTACTATCCTTTATCCCAAGAGCTTTTCCAAAAGAATAATGTGGAAATAAGGGTGTATTGTTGGCCGGGACCGGCCTGGGACCGCGTGCCAAACGGGCCAAACGGGCCGGTCTCTAGCGGTCCAAAAGCCCACAATGGGCCGAACCTTGCCAAAAAGCTCGCGAGCCCGGGACCGGCAGGCGGGCCTGGGCCGGTTCAACCGGGCCCAACGGCTAACTTTTATTAAAAAAAAATTCTTTAAAAAGGGCCAACGGTCAGAATTTAAAATGTAGCCGTTGGACTGCATTTTTAGCCGTTTGGCACTTTCAAAAATAGTCATTTGGCCCCCAAACTTTGTTTTAACCCCAAACTTTTTATAATTATACTTTTTCCCTATTCTCAACTATTAATACCCCCTCATTCTTTTATTTTCACTCACAAATTCATCAATCTCTCTCTAATTTTCTTCTATAATTGCTTACTTTATTATTGCAATTTCGTGAAAAATTGTGAAGTTGGTGAGTTGAAGTATTCAAGTCTTCAACGATATTCAATTTTCAAGAAGTTGCTCGTCAATTCGGTAAACTCGTTCCAACTCTTAAGTTTTAATATTATAGTTTTGTGTGTTTTATTAAGTATAATTATAATTAGTATGTACTTTTCTTTGAAAAAAATATTTGGGGGTAAGGGTAAGGGCTAGTCGCCAAGCTACTACTCTTCCCCCGGCTCCCCGACCCAGACCTGTTACCCGTCCTCCTTCACCTGTTATTCTTGATAGTGATAACCCTTGTTTTCAATTTTTCATTAGCGATCGCCAGCAGCTACCTGTCACACCCCTTTTTACCCCTCCAAGAGATAAGTGTGCAAAATGTAACGGATTGTGGGTTAAAGAGCTTTTCTAATTAAAGTGACAAATTTGAAGTAGGGATTATTTTATTTACAGAGTCGCCACTTGGAATTGATTTTTACTGGTGTTCCAAGTCACCTTTTATTTGAATCCCTATTCAAAGGAAGGTTTGACTCTATTATTATTGGTCTACGAAAACAAAGTTCGGGTAAGAAATTCTGTTGACCGGGGAGAAGGTGTAAGGCATTCCCTGAGTCCCGTGGTTCTAGCACGGTCGCTTTATTGACTACATTTGGCTTGAATTAAACTTGGATAAACTGTGGTTTATTTGATTTTTATGCTTTTCTTATGTCCGTTTTTATTTATTTTAAAAAAAATTAAAGAAAAGATTTGAATAATAATCTATAACTTAACTAATGAGAGAAAATTATTGTTATGAATACTAATTTAAAAGATGAGAGTAATGAGAGAAAATTATCAATTGACATTACTTAAAACTAGTAAGATGTGAGCTTGTCTTGACATTGAATGAGGCAGCCCACTATTGGGTTGATGGAGTCAAATGGGCTCATGTCCAAGACAAAATCCAAAAGCTCATATGCTTTTGGACTTTAAATCTGCAGATATGGCCTTTTAAAGCTATGTTACAGATTTGGTCATATCTTGCTATTTGCAATCCGTAGCCAACTATTTACAAAAATAAGTTTACAGATTGTCTTTCTAATCTACAACTTAACCACCTTACTAAATAAGTATTTTTTAAGAGATAAAAAAAATTATTGGGACTCTAAAATATAATAATAATAATAATAATAATAATAATAATAATAATAATAATAATAATAATAATAATAATAATAATAATAATAATAATAATAATAATAATAATAATAAAAACTTAGCTTGGTGACAACAAAGGGACAAACATGGCTACAAGGGTTCAAATTACCAGTTAAGCTGGAAAGCAATGCTACCGGTACACTGACCCTCCTCGGCTTGAGTTGTCCGCTCGAGTAAGCCAGTCTAGATACCTTTTCCACCAAGATTTAAACCTAGGAGAACAAACCTCATACCAGATTTTCCTAGTAGGTTCGCTCTATGTGCATCACATGCATTTGACTTAGCGAAACTCGACATAGGGGCCGGGTCCGTATAAGACAGGTATCCTATTTGAGACCATAATGTTCACGTATGTGCTACTTGATACATCATTTGGAAGGCTTACTTGCATTGTCGACCGGCTTTAGAAAATTAGTGTAGCAGAATTATTGAAAAAAAGGTACCCTGTTTTACCGAACTACGCGTGTCTGATTCTCATCGAATGTGAGATACGTAGGCAAACCTCATCGGTTCCGGCCCCCAATTTTCAAAAAAATAAAAATTCAAATATATTTCCCTTTACTTCCTTCTTTAGAAAATAATTTCTTAGAGACCCCAATTTTAAAAAAATCATTTTCTCTCATTACTCTCATCTTTTAAATTAGTATTAATAAAAATAATTTTCTCTCATTAGTTAAGTTGTAGATTATTATTCAAATATTTTCTTTATTTTTTAAAAAAAATAAATAAAAACGGACATAAGAAAAGCATAAAAATCAAATAAATCACAGTTTATCCAAGTTTAATTCAAGCCAAATGTAGTCAATAAAGTGACCGTGCTAGAACCACGGGACTCAGGGAATGTCTTACACCTCCTCCCTGGTCAACCGAATTCCTTACCCAAACTTTGTTTTCGCAGACCAATAATAATAGAGTCAAACCTTCCTTTGAATAGGGATTCAAATAAAAGGTGACTTGAAACACCAATAAAAATCAATTCAAAGTGGCGACTATGTAAATAAAATAATCTCTACTTCAAATTTGTCACTTTAATTGGAAAAGCTCTTTAACCCACAATCCGTTACATTTTGCACACTTATCTCTTGGAGGGGTAAAAAAGGGTGTGACAGCTCTGGCGACTCTGCTGGGGAAAACCAGAATTCGAGCTTGTACATGTTGACTTTTATTAATTTTGTATATACTGTGATTTATTTGGGTATAATGTGCTACTTGTTTGCTTTTTACCGCTTTGATATTTTTGAACGGTACATATAAACTGTCTTCTCACGCACCCCCTCCGAGTCTTCTTGAATTAAAATTGGGCATTTGCTTGACATAGCCCGCTTTCTTTGAGATAGTCGAGGTGTTTGATGGCTCATAAATTTACTGGAGACCGTAGCAGTACAGGTAGTTTGACTAGACACATAAATACACACCCTAGAGATAAAGCTAGATATTTTAAGTGTTCAAGCTTCAACAGTGGCATCGGAGAGAGCTTTCAGTCAAGTGAGACTTCAAATCGGTGATCATAGAGCGTCTATGAGGGAGAGCTTGGAAAAATCAGTACTCTTCAGAGATTGGATCCGTTCGGAAAGAAGAAATTTTGGACTTGCAGAATCACAACCGGAGATAGACGAAGCTTATGAAGAAATGCTAGCGGAACTTGCGCAGGATGCTGCTTCGCCCGGAAGCGGTGATGAACAAGCTTCTTTTCCACCACCACCAACGGAAATTCCTCCGGACCTTAAAGGATTTATGAGATTTGTTAGAGATAATACATAGACTAATATGTAACTTGTATTTTGGCACATCTTCTTTAGTTTTTTTTCCTTTTAATGGTGGTATTAGTACCTTGTTGTGCTCATTCCATTGGGGGAGGAAGACTAAGAAAAATATTGTCATTTTTTGTTAATGTCGTAATAATAAAAATTATAAGACATTCCCTTGAATATTTCTTTGCAATTTATTTTGTGTTTAAATTTGATATAGTATATATATTATATATCTAATACATATAAGCTATATATAAGGCACTATATATATATATAAGCACGT
The DNA here is from genome assembly GCF_000715075.1 of Nicotiana tabacum. Taxonomy (NCBI): domain Eukaryota; kingdom Viridiplantae; phylum Streptophyta; class Magnoliopsida; order Solanales; family Solanaceae; genus Nicotiana; species Nicotiana tabacum. The sequence goes on along the minus strand of NC_134082.1, from coordinate 58,889,562 downwards.
GATTTTTGCCCTATATGAGAATCACTCCCAAAAAATTCAAATAAAATAATTTTCCTTGGTGTGCAATTTTGTGAGATTTTATGATATTTTTGGATAATTGTTTGTATTTGTCTGTGTTTGTTTATTTGTTAAATTAATAAAACATATACAAAAATATGTCGCATTTTGCATGTAGGATTTAATTCTACAATTGTTAGTAATTAAATTAGTTTTACAAAAATTAAAAATTACAAAAATAGGCATCTTTTGCATTTTTAGCATTTAATGTCCAAATGAATAATTTTATGCTTAATTATTACTTAATTGTGCGTTAATTGTTATTGGGAGTTAATTTGAACTTTTATAACTTAATTTAGTTCTTAATAATAATTTAAGTATTTTTATAATTTAGTTTTAGAAAATAAAAGAAGAAAAAATAACAAAAATACAAAGAAAAATCGGATTAGGCCACTTCTTCAAATTTCAACCTCAGGCCCAAATAATTGCCCAATCTTCCCCATGACACGGTCCACTTCAAACCGGGTCGACCCGGTCAGCCCCATTAACCCAATACCCAACCCTTCTTCATTTTTGTCAAAACACAAAACAAAACAAAAAAATAAAAAAAAACCAAAACCCCTAAAAACTAAGAAACCATCCGCCCCCCACACCCTTTTGCTTCTTCTTCTCCAAAAATACCAAACACCCCAAGCATCCATGGCAGCCCCTCTGCCTCCCCACTACCTAAACACCACCATCGTCCAGCCCCGTCACTGCTGCCCCGTCTTCTTCGTGACGTCCTTCACCTCCAGCGACCATGGCTGCTCTTTCTATGCTTTGCTTTCATCTTCGTCGGAGTAACCATCTTTCATCTTCGTCGGAGTAACCAGTCGTCGCTGCTTCACCATAAACGACCACAAGCAGTCCGCCATGGCTGTTGTCACTGCCTTCGACCTCGCCATGACCGGACGGTCCTGCTTCTGCTTGAAACGTCCATGGCTGCTCGAGTTGGAGCTCGACGAACTGCTGCTGCTGCTCATGCAGCTGTTTTAGCTTCCTTCGTCCCCGTCGGCTTCGTCGTCCGCTTCAAGCTCGAACAACCGAACGCACGAACAACTGCTTCTGTTTCACGAGCTGCTGCCTCACTTCGTCTTCTTCAAAGCTTGAGCATCGCCATGGCCAAGCCGTCTCCGATCTGCTGCCTCACCTTCATCTTCTTCGCGTACACGACCAGTCGCCGCTGCTTCGTCTTCTTCAATCGCACCCCAGCTGCTCCTGTTCTGCCGCGTCAACTGCGGCTAGTGCTTCGGCATGGCTTCAGTTGCTAATAAGGTTCGAGTTCGTCGTCATTTGGTCGAGGTTTGTCGGAACAGTCCGTACATATTTCGTGTCGATCCGGTTAGTAGATTTTGAGTTTTATTTTGTCCGTAGTTCGTTTTGATATTCTCGAATCTAAGATCGACAAATGTTTGTTTTGTTCATGTCTATCGTTTGAATTAATTAGTTTGTTCATGTGCTTTTAAATTAATTTTCAGATTTTAAATGGAAGTTAATTAGTTGTTTTTCATGTTTGTATTATTGTTTAGATAAATATTTGTTAGTTTAATGTTTGTTAGATTCAAATTGAAATATAATTAATTATTTCTTCAATTTGTTTCATGTGTTATGTATTTTTCCAGAAATTATTAATATTGTTTGAATCATTTAATCCATCATGTTTGTTGTTTAAAAACAGATTTAGTTCATGTTCATCTTTGTTTGAAGTTCATGTTTAAATCCAGTGATTTAATGTGAGTTTATGTTTGTTTCTGATTTGTTGATTTAGTTTGAGTCATGTATTTTGTTGTTTGTATTGTTGTATCCTTGCTCATCCATTGATGGTCTAAATTAACCAGGATTGGTTCCCGATATGGTTAATTTATTTTCATTAATTTGGAGTTGTGTTGTTCATCGTGTTCATATGATTTGTTGTTGAAGATTGTTGAGAAATTGGTCATCTTGGCTATATTTTGGTTAAGTTTGATTAATTGATTGTTTAGAGCTGATGGGGGTAGTTTGGTAAATTGCATTGCATTCAGGGGTAGAATGGTAATTGCAATAAGGTCGGAGGGGTATTTTGGTAATTGAACATTATTTTGATTCTTTATATTAAGCATGAGGGACAAAATATAATGGGTGGGGTTTTTGATATACTTGTTTAACATAATGGGTGACAAGACAAATTATAATGGGTTGGGAATATTGTACTTATTTAATGTAGGCATGAGAGACAAATTATAATGGGTTGGGAATGTGGTATTTATTTAATGAAGGCATGGGGGACAAGGTTTAAAATAAAGAAAACATTAATAAGTGGGACAAAGCATGCCATTAGGGGAATAATTTGGGGTTGGGAATTGAAGACTTGTCTTGCTATATATAGAGTCATTCTTGACATTAAAAAGAGGAGATTTGAGAGAAAAAGGGAGCACGGGAATTAGACAGACTTGAACATTAAAAGAAGACTAAGACTTGAGAGAGTTTTTAGACTGAAAAAGAGAAAGACAACTTGAACTTCTACTTGAATAAATTCCGTTTGCCTTTCCTCGAGTGTTATTCAAAAATCAGTAAACTATTGCATCTTGTATCCGTCTCTCTTCTGCCTTGACTGCGATTGCACTTTGGTATTGCTGATTTTTCAATCCGTTACTGGGTTATTCTACTGGTTGTTACTGGTTTGCGGTGTTGCTGAACCTGCTGTTGCTGTGGTATTATTGTTGTTGACTCCTACTTCTTTTGTTATTGTACTGCCATTTCCAGATACACATTTGTATACTCTCGGATTGAAGAGAAATGAAATATTAATCAGGCTTTGTTCCTGTTGAATCCCTCCTATTTAGATTTGTGTTTGAATATAATTTTCCTTTCTTTGTATAAAAATGTAGTTGATTGATTAAATGAGTAATGATGTCGCATATGTATAACTTCTTCATCTAATAATGTTAGTTTAAATTAATCAAAGAATAGTTAATCTGTTTTGATATTATGGTGTGTCAATCTCACGTTTTAGTATTATTGAATAATAGAATATAGAATGAAAACAGTTTTTCTTTGTACAAACTCGGTCGCAATTTTCAATTCGCATTAGCCGTAAACTAACAACTAATAAGTTACGTTTTAGCATGTAATTAATTAAGACATTTTCTTTTATTTTAGAGATGAACTTAATAGAAAATATAGTCATTGTAGGTTTATCCTTTTAAAATAAAAATGAGACGAGCCTCGACAAACAAAAATGCACAAGCTGCGGGGCCCTCTAAATGTATATATTAAAATACTTAGAATTCGGAACAGGCCGTTTAGCGAATTTTACGGCCTTCCCAAAATAACAATACGCTAGTTGCTTTATGCGCACCTTTAATAATTTAACCTTCTTAAACACGGGTGCACATTGATGTGACCCAAATCCAAATCTCAACAGAGTCAAAATGTGTCGACGACCACGGGTGCATTGATTGTGACGTGGTTCGAGATGCATTTTCACGACGTTGCAATTCTATAAAAATAAATGATAATAATAAAAGCGGTTTAAACTTAATAAAAGCACGTAAGTCATAACATGTATTTAAATCAGATATTTAACCATTATAACAATTTAAGCGACCGTGCTAGAACCACGGGATTCGAGGGTGCCTAACACCTTCCCTCGGGTCAACAGAATTCCTTACTTAGAATTTCTGGTTCGTAGATTTCATTTGAAAAAGTCGAATATTTTCCTCGATTCGGGATTCAAGATAAACCGGTGACTTGGGACACCAAAAGCCAAACCTTTCCCAAGTGGCGACTCTGGATTAAATAAATAATCTCATTTCGAATATTGTCACTTAAATTGGAAAAACTCCCTCGCGCATTTTTACCCTTCGGGGCGGGTGCGCAAAAAGGAGGTGTGACAGCTTTGACGACTCTACTGGGGAAAAGACCCAGAACCACTGGTTCAGGGTTAGAATTCGAGCTTAGATAAATCGTTATATTTGGTTTTATCTGATTTTTACATGTTTGAGCCTAATGTGCTAAATGCTGCTTTTACCGCTTTGATATTATTTGGACTGTACATATAAACTGTGCCGAAACCTTTCTCTTCTTACCTCCGGGGAGAAGCTCGCTGGACGAGACTCCCTATTCTGTTAGTGTCAATACCTGAAATAAGAAAGAGGTCGGACAAGTTACAAAGCCGGACGATCTCGCGGGTCCCCGGTACGTAGCCCCCTCCTCGGCTCGAGTTGTCCGCTCGGGTACACAGTCTAGAACGTATACCCAGGTTATAAACCCAGTATAACAAAACCGCTGCTGGAAAATTAAACCCAGAACCGCTGGTTCAGAGTTCAAGAATTCGAGCTTAGAATAATTGTTATATTTGGCTTTATTATCTAATATATATTACATGTTTTGACATAACATACTAAATGTTGTCTTTTACCGCTTTGATATTATCTGAACTGTATATAAACTGTGCCGAAACCCTTCTCTCTTCACCTCCGGGGATGTGCTTACTGGTTGAGACTCCCTATTCTGTTAGTGTCAATACCTGAAATAAGAAAGAGGACGGACAAGTTACGAAGCCGGATGGCCTTTTGGTTCCCGGTAAGTTGCCCCCTCCTCGACTCGAGTCGTCCGCTCGGGTACATAGTCTAGAACATATACCCAGGTTATAAACCTAGTATAACGAAACCTCATGTTGGATCCCTAGTAGGAACGTTTATTTGCATCATGTTGCATTTGACATAGGGGACTCAACACAGGGGTTGGGTCCGTCTAGGACAGACAACCTGAAATGAAAAGACCATCCTGCTACATCTTGTTTGTTTTGCGCATTTATTTGCTTCAGATCTGCATGCTGACCGGTTTCTAAAAAATGGAAAAATAGCAGCGTAGGGAGATAATTACTTATTTTTGGAAAAATAAAACCAATGTCCAAGTAGTGTCAAAACCTCGCCGAAATTTTTTCTAAAAAAAAAACAAAAAAAAAAAAGAATAAAAACAAAATTTGTCTTCTAGTTTGATTTATTAAAAAAACATATAAAAAAATTCCTTTTAATCACTTTCAAAATCTAAAAAAAGTATTTATTTAAAAGTAAAAAAAAATGGAAAATTCATAATTCGAAAAAAAAAATATTGTTTCTTTCGTAGTATCTCTTTTATAAGCTCAGACTAATAGTCCAGGTACTTCCTTAAAAGATTTTCGAAATTTCAAAAGAAAAATGAAAAAAAGTTAAAATTCAAAGAAAAAATATTTTTCTTTAGTCATCGTCTCTTTTCAAAAAATAATAAAAAAAACATATAAAAAAAATCGAAATCAAAAAATATTTTCTCCTTTTCTTTGTAAGTATTTTATTCAGAAAAAAGGTTAGTTTATTACCTCTACGCCCGATCGACCGAACTACGCGGGTCTGATTCTCACCGGATGTGAGATACGTAGGCAAACATCATCGGTTTCGACCCCAATTTTCAAAAAAATCCAAAAATATTTTCCTTTAGTTCCTTCTTTATAAATCTTTCCTTAGAAAATGCAAAAAAGAAATAAAAAATAATATAGAAGTTTTCTTTAAACTCAAATAAAAAAAATAGTTTCCTTCTTTCTGAAGTCTTTCATACGAAAAAATGAAATAAGAATTAAAAATCAGCAACAAAAATCCAAAATACTCTTTTCTTTTTTAGTCTTTCTTTTGTAAATGTCCATAAAAAAATAAATATTTGAAAAATTAATTCCAAAAAATATTTTCGCTTTTCTTTAGAAGTGCTTTTGTAAATAAATAAAAACTCAGAAATTCCAAATCATTTTCTTAAAAGTTCCTCTTTCAAAATTTAAGAGGCAACATCATAAATCAAAAAAATATATTCTTTCTTTCGTAGAAAAAGGTGAAACAAATGAAAAATCAACCAAACATATTTTTCTTTTCTTTTTTAAAAATAAAAAATAAAATATTCCCAAAGTTCAAGTCAAAAGCAAATAACTTTTTTAGAAGTCTTTCTTTAAAAAATAAAACAAAAATCAAAATAAAAAAAAATATCTTCTTTCTTCTTTTAAAGCATTTCTTTCGAAAATTCCAAAAAAAAAAGAGTTAGTTTACTTACTCCATTCACGATCGACTGAACTACGCCGGTTTAATTCTCACAGGGTATGAGATACGTAGGCAACCCTCAACGGGTCCAACCTCCCCTTTTTCAGAAATAGCCAAATGTCAGAAAATTAATTTATGAGTCAGGTGATGTCGTTTTGTCAAGAATAGCCGAATGTTCCCGAAAGGGACGGCGGAAGGCTGACTTTGCACAAATAGCCATTTTTGGTCATTTTTAAAATTCTGACCAAATTGCCTTAGGATCCTCGTCCCCGAGGCTCTGCGAGGCCATGTTCCCAATGTCAGGTCACCATTCTGAAAAAAAAAAGAGTCATAAATAAATCAAGCGACAAAAACAGCCAAATGTTCCCGAAAGGGACGCCGGAAGGCTGACTTTGCATAAACAGCCATTTTTGGTCATTTTTAAAATTCTGACCAAATTACCCAATGGCCTTAGGATCCTCGTCCCCGAGGCTCTGCGAGGCCATGTTCCCAAGGTCGGATCACCATTCTGAAAAAAAAAGAGTCATAAATAAATCAAGTGATGCTGTTTTGTCAAAAACAACCAAATGTTCCCGAAAGGGACGGCAGAATGCTGACTTTGCATAAACGGCCACTTTCGATCATCTTTTAGAGTTTTGATCGGTTGACCCTCACAGCCTTAAAATCTTCATCCCCGAAGTGCTGAAAGGCCGTGTTCGAAAATCGGATCTTTCTTTCTAAAATATAGTCAAATCATTTTTGAGTCAAATCATTTTTGCTTAAATCACCTTAATAAATGTGCAGGATGAGCACAATGCAAAATAAACACTTGTTTCTTTATTTTTGCACTTGTTAGTCCCGAACTACGCAAGATCTGATTCATGCGGGGTCATGATACGTAGGCAATCTCCATCGGATTCGATCATAGCTATAAAATAAATTGAGTAAAAAAACTGAAAGAAAAGGAGAAAGAAAATTGAGTGAAAAAGAAAAAAAATGGAAAAAAGAGTGACAAAATAAACAAAAAAAAAACTGGCAAAAACAAGATCAAGAGTGGTTAAGGAGAGGTAGGAATAAAAGAAAAGAGGTACATAGTGAAGAAGGCTAGTTTAAGGCCGGGTTGAAACATGCAACCCGTTCAAACACATGGTAGAAGCGTTTAACTGTTTAGGTGCATTGCATCCCAACGTGCGATTTCCTATATGATTAAATGCCTCAAAACTAACAAGGTTGTGTGTGTGAGTAATCAGCCAGGTTCTGTTCAGGTGATTGGTTTTGTTGGTATGCGGTGATGAACATGCAGCCCTGCACGCGGCCACAACATTATACACAAAACTGAGCTCCACCTCCCAGAAACGCCCATCCTTACCAAGCTCCATATAGTCCCCAATCAAATGTTCCTCAGTACAATCCTCACCCAAGAGAGTCTTTCAAAAGGAATCAGTTCACCTCTGTTGGTGAATCATACTCAGGCTTGTTCCAAAAGCTAGTCAGGCGAAGTCTGCTGCAGCCAGTGGCCCCAAATCGGCCAAACACCGAGTCCCCCCTCCCCGCATCGAGCTGATACTAGATGTGAATGCCACTCTAGAGCAGTGGGGCACGGTACAAAGGACTGTTGGTCATTGGACCCTCAAAATGGCAGTTGAAGACTTGATTGAAGCTGAAAGAAACGTTCCCCGGGACGAAAAGGTTCCTAATATGATGAACATTCCCCTGCCTACTCTCACAAATGGGCCAATAGACGGAATGATCTGTGAAGCTGAGGAATTTGATCCGGCACTGAAGGCTATTGCAGCCATTGCCAAGACAGAAGAAAAGCCAAAAAATGATTGTCAAGCCTGAAAGTTCCCCATCAGACGGGAGTCTCGGTAGCCTGTCTTGCTATCCTTTCTGCATCTGGATTATCTCAGGGTGTGATCCAGATGTTTTACTTTATTGTCTTACTTTCCGATGTAAACCCTTCTATCTTCAAAAATTAAAAAAAAAATCAAATGAAATTGATATTTCATTTTCCCGGAATGTCTCTTTTCTTAAATCTTGTCAATTTTCTCATTCTCTTTTAGTTCTGTTAAATGCAGATTTCAATAATATAACATGCTTACGGACTTCATGCCCGGATCTTAAAACTCTGTCAGACCTCGAAATAATGAATCAAGAATTGGGTCGCAATGAAGAATAGCTTAAGGAAACAAGACAAAGAGTTGGAACAACTGAAGGAAAATTGATTCCCGAAATTGGAAAGGTCCATACATTACAACAAGAGTACTGCCAAAAAGAGTGCGTTGTACTTGGGACACATCGAAGAAAATGTCCTTGAAATAACTGTCAATGCAAATGCAGTCAAAAGGTACTATGTTGGATCCTTTATATAATAAAATCTTTTCCGGTTGAGATGACGAAGGCTTTCATTCTCGCTACCCAAACACTATCAACCCTTTGCAAAACCCATTTGAGCTGGTTACTCTTCTTTGATTACCCTCTTTGGAACCTGAAAATATTATTGAAAATAAAATGAAAAAAATTGAAATGAAAAAGAAAAATGAAAAAAGAAGAAGAAAGAATTGGAAAAATAAGAAAATATATATACAAAAAAAAAGCAAATCAGAAAAAAAAAAAAGAAAAACAAATCCAAAAACAAAAGTGGCCTGAACTACGTTTGACTTGATTCCGAAAGGATACGTAGGCAACCTCTCCTTGGGGTTCAGTCACACCAAAACAAAAAATCCAAGAAGTCCTCCCAAAAGTGAAACTGGGGCCGAAGTTATAACGATTCAGCAATAGTCCCGCCCAAAAGGTTCCAAAGTTGTAGTTCAATCCAAATTCTTTTCACCCCAAACCTTGTTCAAGTCCTTCTGATCAATCGGCAAAGCGGTTCAAAATGGGAGGATGGATTTATTTGGGTCTGATACAACAAAATGAGAGGAATAAAATGAGAGAGCCTTATTGGTGAAAACCCACACGGGCACTGTAAGGCGACGGTAAGCAGAGGAAATAAAATGAGAGAGTTTTGCTGGTGAAAACCCACACGGGCACCGTAAGGCGACGCTAAGCAGAGAAAATCAAAATGAGAAGTCTTGTTAGTGAACACCCACACGGGCACTATAAGGAGATGGTAAGAAATGAAATGAAAATGCCAGCTCGTGAAAACCCGCAAAGGGCGCCCATGATTGAAAATGAGATCCTCACAACCACCGTCATCAACATAGTTCCTAGCAAGGTTCCTCGGTATTCAAGGCAAAGTTGTGATAAATTTTTGGGAGTCAGACGGTTTACACAGATCAGGCATCCAGTTCAAAAGGCATGTCATGTTCATTGAAGTCCGCATGTACTCCGGATAAGTCCTTCTCTCCTTTACCCGAAAGGGACACTTCTAGTTTTAAACTCATTCGCCATTCAATTATTTGTTTCTCTTTGAATCCCTTTTGGTCTAACACTGTTCCAAAACCAAGACAAAGAAAGGATGACAAGACTGATTTACAGGGCTTTCGTTGGATGCACGCTAATGTGCAAAGGGCACCCAGCCTCAGCAGGGGGCATCAAGACGACCTCGACCGGTCATGGCAGCCTATAAAGGCAATTGAAGTTGAAAGGTTTGAGTTTCACATGGTTAATCGCCTCCACGAAGTCTAAAAAACCAACGCGATTCCCACGCGATTCCCCAAAGAAAGTCCTACAAAGGTAAGGATAAAGTTGGAGAGGTTAAGTCCCACGCGATTAGCCACTGCAGTTTAGGTTTGAGGATCAAAAATCCCGGACACACAAAAAAAAAATCCCCACAAAGCCTCCCCTTGTAAAATTCCCCAGCGAGCTTGCCCCAACAAATCCCCAGCAAGTCCGTTTTGTTAAAAATTCCCCAGCAAGCTTGCCCCAACAAATCCCCAGCAAGTCCGTTCTGTACAAATCCCCACAGAGTCTCCCCTTGTACAAATCCTCACAGAGTTTCCCCTTGTACAATCCCCCACAGAGTCTCCCCAATAAATAATAAAAAAAAAATCCCCACTGAGTTGGCCTCGTAAAGATTCCCCGAGCAGAATGGGATGGAAGAACCAAAGCCTTACACAAATCCGGAAATGCGAGTCTGATCAGTCTAAAACAAGTCGCCTGTGAATCCAATCAATGGCGAAGTTCTCAAACAGGAATTAGCCCAAGACCAAGCAATTGGAACGATCAAAGCCACCGAATCAACCACCGTTTTCAAACTGACAATTTTTCTTTGTTTGGGAAAATTGAGAAAGGTGCAATCCAAAGCAACCATGCAAGAAGCAGCTGTAGCCCAAAAGAAATGAAGCGCGCGAGTGTTGAAACAGCTTTGCAGCGGGAAAACGACCAAAAGTAAGTTTCTCCGAAATTCTTTCATGCATTTTTGATTAAAAAAAATAAAAAAAAATAGAAAATAAAAAATAAAAAAAATATATAAAGGAAAACCAAAGAAAAGAAAGAAGACGAGAAAGAAAAATAAAAATCCCCAAAAGAGAAACAAATCATGGACCTCGTTCCTCAATTATTCCGGTATAAACCACAGATCTCCTTGGCATAACCCAAGAAGCTTTTTCTATCCAAATCCCTGGCATAACCCGAGGACTCTTGAATCTTCCCGGCATAACCGGCACAACCCGATGAATCTTTCCGGCATAACCCGATGAATATTTTCGGCATAACCCGATGAATCTTCCGGCATAACCCGATGAATCTTCCGGCATAACCCGATGACTTCTCCGGCGTAACCCGGTGAATCTTCCCAGCATAACCCGATGACTTCCCCGGCATAACCCGAGGACTCTTTTCCTTTTCAGGCATAACCCGATGAATCTTCCGGGCCTAACCCGATGAATCTTCCCGGCATAACCCGTAGACCCTTTCCAGCATAACCTGGTAATCCTCCCAATTTAGGACTCCGATCCCTAAGTTGAACCTTTTCCATTTAGCCAGCATTAGGGCTCCAACCCTGAACTGAGCATTGTCTGTGAGTCAGCATTATGGTTCCAACCCTAAACTGAACTCTTCCCTAGTTAGTCAGCATTAGGGCTCCAACCCTAAACTGAACTTTTTCCCTTTAGTCAGCATTAGGGCTCCAACCCTAAACTGAACTTTTTCCCTTTAGTCAGCATTAGGGCTCCAACCCTAAACTGAACTTTTCCCTAGTTAGTCAGCATTAGGGCTCCAACCCTAAACTGAACTTTTTCCCTTTAGTCAGCATTAGGGCTCCAACCCTAAACTGAACTTTTCCCCAGTTAGTCAGCATTAGGGCTCCAACCCTAAACTGAACTTTTTCCCTTTAGTCAGCATTAGGGCTCCAACCCTAAACTGAACTTTTTCCAAGTTAGTCAGCATTAGGGCTCCAACCCTGAACTGAACTTTTTCCCTTTAGTCAGCATTAGGGCTCCAACCCTAAACTGAACTTTTCCCCAGTTAGTCAGCATTAGGGCTCCACCCCTAAACTGAACTTTTTCCCTTTAGTCAGCATTAGGGCTCCAACCCTAATCTGAACTTTTCCCCAATTAGTCAACATTAGGGCTCCAACCCTAAACTGAACTTTTTCCCTTTAGTCAGCATTAGGGCTCCAACCCTAAACTGAACTTTTCCCCAGTTAGTCAGCATTAGGGCTCCAACCCTAAACTGAACTTTTTCCCTTTAGTCAGCATTAGGGCTCCAACCCTAAACTGAACTTTTCTCCAGTTAGTCAGCATTAGGGCTCCAACCCTGAACTGAACTTTTTCCATTTAGTCAGCATTAGGGCTCCAACCCTAAACTGAACTCTTTCCATTTAGTCAGCATTAGGGCTCCAACCCTAAACTGAACTTTTTCCCAGTTAGTCAGCATTAGGGCTTCAACCCTAAACTGAACTTTTTCTATTTAGTCAGCATTAGGGCTCCAACCCTAAACTGAACTTTTTCCCTTTAGTCATCATTAGGGCTCCAACCCTAAACTGAACTTTTCCCCAGTTAGTCAGCATTAGGGCTCCAACCCTAAACTGAACTTTTTCCCAGTTAGTCAGCATTAGGGCTCCAACCCTAAACTGAACTTTTTCCCTTTAGTCAGCATTAGGGCTCCAACCCTAAACTGAACTTTTTCCAAGTTAGTCAGCATTAGGGCTCCAACCCTGAACTGAACTTTTTCCCTTTAGTCAGCATTAGGGCTCCAACCCTAAACTGAACTTTTCCCCAGTTAGTCAGCATTAGGGCTCCACCCCTAAACTGAACTTTTTCCCTTTAGTCAGCATTAGGGCTCCAACCCTAAACTGAACTTTTCCCTAGTTAGTCAGCATTAGGGCTCCAACCCTAAACTGAACTTTTTCCCTTTAGTCAGCATTAGGGCTCCAACCCTAAACTGAACTTTTCCCCAGTTAGTCAGCATTAGGGCTCCAACCCTAAACTGAACTTTTTCCCTTTAGTCAGCATTAGGGCTCCAACCCTAAACTGAACTTTTCTCCAGTTAGTCAGCATTAGGGCTCCAACCCTGAACTGAACTTTTTCCATTTAGTCAGCATTAGGGCTCCAACCCTAAACTGAACTCTTTCCATTTAGTCAGCATTAGAGCTCCAACCCTAAACTGAACTTTTCCCCAGTTAGTCAGCATTAGGGCTCCAACCCTAAACTGAACTTTTTCTATTTAGTCAGTATTAGGGCTCCAACCCTAAACTGAACTTTTTCCCTTTAGTCAGCATTAAGGCTCCAACCCTAAACTGAACTTTTCTCCAGTTAGTCAGCATTAGGGCTCCAACCCTGAATTGAACTTTTTCCATTTAGTCAGCATTAGGGCTCCAACCCTAAACTGAACTTTTCCCCAGTTAGTCAGCATTAGGGCTCCAACCCTAAACTGAACTTTTTCCCTTTAGTCAGCATTAGGGCTCCAACCCTAAACTGAACTTTTCTCCAGTTAGTCAGCATTAGGGCTCCAACCCTAAACTGAACTTTTCCATTCAGTCAGCATCAGGGCTTCAACCCTGAACTGAACTCTTTCCATTTAGCCAGCATTAGGGCTTCGACCCTGAACTGAGCAATGTCTGTTAGTTAGCATTGGGGTTCCAACCCTGAACTGAACTTTTCCATTCAGTCAGCATCGTGGCTTCAACCCCGAACTGAACTCTTTCCATTTAGCCAGCATTAGGGCTTCAACCCTAAACTGAGCATTGTCTGTTAGTCAGCATTGAGGTTCCAACCCTGAACTGAACTTTTCCATTCAATCAGCATCAGGGCTTCAATCCTAAACTGAACTCATTCCATTTAGCCAGCATTAGGGCTTCGACCCTGAACTTAGCATTGTCTGTTAGTCAGCATTGGGGTTCCAACCCTGAACTGAACTTTTCCATTCAGTCAGCATCAGGGCTTCAACCCTGAACTGAACTCTTTCCATTTAGCCAGCATTAGGGCTTCGACCCTGAACTGAGCATTGTCTGTTAGTCAGCATTGGGGTTCCAACCCTGAACTGAACTTTTCCATTCAGTCAGCATCAGGGCTTCAACCCTGAACTGAACTCTTTCCATTTAGCCAGCATTAGGGCTTCGACCCTGAACTGAGCATTGTCTGTTAGTCAGCATTGGGGTTCCACCCTGAATTGAACTTTTCCATTCAGTCAGCATCAGGGCTTCAACCTGAACTGAACTCTTTCCATTTAGCCAGCATTAGGGCTTCGACCCTGAACTGAGCATTGTCTGTTAGCAGCATTGGGGTTCCAACCCTGAACTGAACTTTTCCATTTAGTCAGCATTGGGGTTCCAACCCTGAACTGAACTTTTCCATTTAGTCAGCATCAGGGCTCCAACCCTGAACTGAACTCTTTCCATTTGGCCAGCATTAGGGCTCCAACCCTGAACTGAGCATCGTCTGTTAGCCAGCATTAGGGCTCTGACCCTGAACTGAGCATTTTCTGTTTAGCCAGCATTAGGGCCCCAACCCTGAACTGAGCATTTTTACCTTTGGTGACATTAGGGATCCAGCCTTTGAGTTGTATTTTGTAGACTAGAGTTTTTCCAATCCCCTCATCAGGGCTGTAAATTTTCATGACAATTAACTCACGAAATTTTCCTAGTGAAACTAGGGCAGAAAATTTCGTTCGTTTGTTTTGTTGTCTCAGCAGGTCTGACCCTGAGGTGCATGGATCGAGACGACATACGGGATGAATCTCAATCCAGAATAAAGAAAAGAAGAAAAGAACAAAAGAAAAAAAGAAGACGTTCCCACATATTGGAACAAACAAAGGGCAGGTCGCTCAAAAATTGGATCAAATTCCCGAGATCCGCCAATCCCATTTAGTTCAATACTGTAGAAATAAACAAGCGCCTACAACTTGCAAGCATCAAGATTCGGATCGAAGTCTACAAGCAAAATCAGCTAAGACCCAAGATCAAGTTGCAAAAGAATTATAGATAGGAATTTTGTAACTAGCGGTTGACAGGCATAAATAGTTAGTTCAGTTTCAATTTCCTTTGGTTGTAATAAGACGGTCAGTAAAGCGGTAGTAGCAACAACAACAACAGTAACAACAAGCATTGCAGTCCTACGGTAGTCCCAGCTACCAAAACTTCCCGAACTACAATAACCTGATTCCCCTTTAGCCAGGGATATGTAGGAAACCTTTGAAGCAAAGGTTCGGTTAAATCTTTTTCAAAAAAAAAATGCTTCACACGGAGTACTCGGATGGGCAAAAATCGCTCACTTTATCTTTGCGCGAAAACCTTTCGTGTCTTCGGGCAAAGAGGGGAAGCTGTAAGCACGTGATTTTTGCCCTATATGAGAATCACTGCCAAAAAATTCAAATAAAATGATTTTCCTTGGTGTGTAATTTTATGAGATTTTATGATATTTTTGGATAATTGTTTGTATTTGTCTGTGTTTGTTTATTTGTTAAATTAATAAAAAATATACAAAAATATGTCGCATTTTTCATGTAGGATTTAATTCTACAATTGTTAGTAATTAAATTAGTTTTACAAAAATTAAAAATTACAAAAATAGGCATCTTTTGCATTTTTAGCATTTAATATCCAAATGAACAATTTTATGCTTAAGTATTACTTAATTGTGCGTTAATTGTTATTGCGAGTTAATTTGCGCTTTTATAACTTAATTTAGTTCTTAATAATAATTTAAGTATTTTTATAATTTAGTTTTCAAAAATAAAAGAAGAAAAAATAACAAAAATACAAAGAAAAATCGGATTAGGCCACTTCTTCAAATTTCAATCTCAGGCCCAAATAATTGCCCAATCTTCCCCATGACCCGGTCCACTTCAAACCGAGTCGACCCGGTCATCCCCATTAACCCAATACCCAACCCTTCTTCATTTTTGTCAAAACACAAAACAAAACAAAAAATAAAAAAAAACCAAAACCCCTAAAAACTAAGAAACCATCCGCCCCCCACACCCTTTTGCTTCTTCTTCTCCAAAAATACCAAACACCCCAAGCATCCATGGCAGCCCCTCTGCCTCCCCACTACCTAAACACCACCATCGTCCAGCCCCGTCACTGCTGCCCCGTCTTCTTCGTGACGTCCTTCACCTCCAGCGACCATGGCTGCTCTTTCTATGCTTTGCTTTCATCTTCGTCGGAGTAACCATCTTTCATCTTCGTCGGAGTAACCAGTCGTCACTGCTTCACCATAAACGACCACAAGCAGTCCGCCATGGCTGCTGTCACTGCCTTTGACCTCGCCATGACCGGACGGTCCTGCTTCTGCTTGAAACGTCCATGGCTGCTCGAGTTGGAGCTCGACGAACTGCTGCTGCTGCTCACGCAGCTGTTTTAGCTTCCTTCGTCCCCATCGGCTTCGTCGTCCGCTTCAAGCTCGAACAACCGAACGCACGAACAACTGCTTCTGTTTCGCGAGCTGCTGCCTCACTTCGTCTTCTTCAAAGCTTGAGCATCGCCATGGCCAAGCCGTCTCCGAGCTGCTGCCTCACCTTCATCTTCTTCGCGTACACGACCAGTCGCCGCTGCTTCGTCTTCTTCAATCGCACCCCAGCTGCTCCTGTTCTGCCGCGTCAACTGCGGCTAGTGCTTCGGCATGGCTTCAGTTGCTAATAAGGTTCGAGTTCGTCGTCATTTGGTCGAGGTTTGTCGGAACAGTCCGTACATATTTCGTGTCGATCCGGTTAGTAGATTTTGAGTTTTATTTTGTCCGTAGTTCGTTTTGATATTCTCGAATCTAAGATCGACAAATGTTTGTTTTGTTCATGTCTATCGTTTGAATTAATTAGTTTGTTCATGTGCTTTTAAATTAATTTTCAGATTTTAAATGGAAGTTAATTAGTTGTTTTTCATGTTTGTATTATTGTTTAGATAAATATTTGTTAGTTTAATGTTTGTTAGATTCAAATTGAAATATAATTAATTATTTCTTCAATTTGTTTCATGTGTTATGTATTTTTCCAGAAATTATTAATATTGTTTGAATCATTTAATCCATCATGTTTGTTGTTTAAAAACAGATTTAGTTCATGTTCATCTTTGTTTGAAGTTCATGTTTAAATCCAGTGATTTAATGTGAGTTTATGTTTGTTTCTGATTTGTTGATTTAGTTTGAGTCATGTATTTTGTTGTTTGTATTGTTGTATCCTTGCTCATCCATTGATGGTCTAAATTAACCAGGATTGGTTCCCGATATGGTTAATTTATTTTCATTAATTTGGAGTTGTGTTGTTCATCGTGTTCATATGATTTGTTGTTGAAGATTGTTGAGAAATTGGTCATCTTGGCTATATTTTGGTTAAGTTTGATTAATTGATTGTTTAGAGCTGATGGGGGTAGTTTGGTAAATTGCATTGCATTCAGGGGTAGAATGGTAATTGCAATAAGGTCGGAGGGGTATTTTGGTAATTGAACATTATTTTGATTCTTTATATTAAGCATGAGGGACAAAATATAATGGGTGGGGTTTTTGATATACTTGTTTAACATAATGGGGGACAAGACAAATTATAATGGGTTGGGAATATTGTACTTATTTAATGTAGGCATGAGAGACAAATTATAATGGGTTGGGAATGTGGTATTTATTTAATGAAGGCATGGGGGACAAGGTTTAAAATAAAGAAAACATTAATAAGTAGGACAAAGCATGCCATTGGGGGAATAATTTGGGGTTGGGAATTGAAGACTTGTCTTGCTATATATAGAGTCATTCTTGACATTAAAAAGAGGAGATTTGAGAGAAAAAGGGAGCACGGGAATTAGACAGACTTGAACATTAAAAGAAGACTAAGACTTGAGAGAGTTTTTAGACTGAAAAAGAGAAAGACAACTTGAACTTCTACTTGAATAAATTCCGTTTGCCTTTCCTCGAGTGTTATTCAAAAATCAGTAAACTATTGCATCTTGTATCCGTCTCTCTTCTGCCTTGACTGCGATTGCACTTTGGTATTGCTGATTTTTCAATCCGTTACTGGGTTATTCTACTGGTTGTTACTGGTTTGCGGTGTTGCTGAACCTGCTGTTGCTGTGGTATTATTGCTGCTGACTCCTACTTCTTTTGTTCTTGTACTGTCATTTCCAGGTACACATTTGTATACTCTCGGATTGAAGAGAAATGAAATATTAATCAGGCTTTGTTCCTGTTGAATCCCTCCTGTTTAGATTTGTGTTTGAATATAATTTTCCTTTCTTTGTATAAAAATGTAGTTGATTGATTAAATGAGTAATGATGTCGCATATGTATAACTTCTTCATCTAATAATGTTAGTTTAAATTAATCAAAGAATAGTTAATCTGTTTTGATATTATGGTGTGTCAATCTCACGTTTTAGTATTATTGAATAATAGAATGTAGAATGAAAGCAGTTTTTCTTTGTACAAACTCGGTCGCAATTTTTCATTCGCATTAGCCGTAAACTAACAACTAATAAGTTACGTTTTAGCATGTAATTAATTAAGACATTTTCTTTTATTTTAGAGATGAACTTAATAGAAAATATAGTCACTGTAGGTTTATCCTTTTAAAATAAAAATGAGACGAGCCTCGACAAACAAAAATGCACAAGCTGCGGGGCCCTCTAAATGTATATATTAAAATACTTAGAATTCGGGACAGGCCGTTTAGCGAATTTTACGGCCTTCCCAAAATAACAATACGCTAGTTGCTTTATGCGCACCTTTAATAATTTAACCTTCTTAAACACGGGTGCACATTGATGTGACCCAAATCCAAATCTCAACGGAGTCAAAATGTGTCGACGACCGCGAGTGCATTGATTGTGACGTGGTTCGAGATGCATTTTCACGACGTTGCAATTCTATAAAAATAAATGATAATAATAAAAGCGATTTAAACTTAATAAAAGCACATAAGTCACAACATGTATTTAAATCAGATATTTAGTCATTATAACAATTTAAGCGACCGTGCTAGAACCACGGGATTCGAGGGTGCTTATCACCTTCCCTCGGGTCAACAAAATTCCTTACTTAGAATTTCTGGTTCGTAGACTTCATTTGGAAAAGTCGAATATTTTCCTCGATTCGGGATTCAAGATAAACCGGTGACTTGGGACACCAAAAGCCAAACCTTTCCCAAGTGGCGACTCTGAATTAAATAAATAATCTCATTTCGAATATTGTCACTTAAATTGAAAAAACTCCCTCGCGCATTTTTACCCTTCGGGGCGGGCGCGCAAAAAGGAGGTGTGACAGCAGTTACACATAGATTTCTTAAGTAATTAAGGTATTCCTTGATTCTCTTTAAATATAAACGATATATAATATATTTGCAATATATAGCTATATATAAGCAATTTATATTAGTATATACATATATAGTTTACAAGAAATTGCCTTAGATAAAAAAAATTCAAAAAAAATAGCCCGAAAAAAAAAAACCGTTTAGGCCCGTGGGCCCGACCCATTTAGCCCGGGACCATGTGGCTCAGGACCACAATGGGCCGGTCCCACCCATTTGGACCGTTAGGCCCGGGACTGTCTGGCCCGACCCATTTAGGCCCGGACTACAATACAGCCTTATGTGGAAACGAAATTGTCCTTTCCAAATCTCTTTCTGTAAGAATTCTCGGGAAGTGGTTTGTACAGATGTAGGAGTCTCACATCGATGGCCACAAGCTATTTATAGTTGGCTTATAAAGCTAAGCCAATTAAATACAATAAAATAAACAATTGGGCCGGATCAAATATTTAATAAGATGTTATTTTGTATTTTATTTTTTGAACAACTTTTTATTTATTTAAAATTAAAATTTTGAATTAGCAAAAAAGTTGTGGCTATTCATAAAAAAGGGTAACTTTTCACGAAAAGTCTTCTTTTCCTCTCTATAAATACAAAGACATCCCAGAAGTAGCGTATTCAATTTGTACTTATATTTTCAGGTTTTGATGTATTCTTATAGAGAATTATTTGTAATTCCTAAAGAATATACAAACAATAACTCCTGAAAAACAGTGATCTTTCACGTTTCAAAGCCTTAATTTCTCAACTGTCATTCACACTTCAAACTTAGGATGTTTGGTTATGGCAATTCTAACATTAGACCTGGATAACTGAAGTGGAAAGTTGAGACCCATAATTTTTCACTTCAGTCCCTTAGGTCTGATATGATTTTGAAGCGGCTAAGCTTTAAAAAGTTTGTAAACTTCAATTATTCTTTAAAAGGGGTCCTCCAAGAGGCTATTTGGGCACTTGCCCTGATCGAAAGCCTCTGCAATCTGGTCCAATATAACAATAGATAGTGGGTGAAGTGCACTAATAGTCACTTTTAAGCTTACTGTCTAAATATATTTACAAATTATAATGTATTTAAAGATTAGTCAATTCATCCAAACTTCATGATTAAGAATTCTGAATTTTTGATTACTAATTTGAAATTCAGGACTTAGTGTCTTAAATTTTTGAGCTACTAATTTAGAATTCAGGAGTAAATGTCCTTAATTTCTAATTTAAAATTCAAGACATAAGATTCAAATTTCTAGACAAAAATTTTGAACTTTAGGACACGATGTCCTGAAGTTTGAATTTTAAGGTTTAAACTTGAGGACGTCGTGTCGTGAAGTTTGAGCAAATTGGCTAATTTTTATATATATTTGTAAACTGGATTATATTTTAAACAACATGCTTAAAAGTGGCTACCTGGTATCCGGCGTCCTGAAGTTTGAGCAAATTAGCTAATTTTTATATATATTTGTAAATCGAAATATATTTTAAACAACATGTTTAAAAGCGGCTACCTGGTATCATTTCCGCCAGATAGTGCTTGGGTCTATCAAAATGATTATGGGCTTTTTTGACAATTATTTGGCATTAAAATAGCACGGTGTAGCCAGTTTTCGGACTAATCATTCAAAAATAGCCAGCGTTTACCAAGTCAATGAAAAATAGCCAATATTTTGCTGCAACAGAGACCGGTCCAATATAATATACTGGAATTTGGTACACCTGTGTATGAACTTCCAGCATATTATACTGGACCTGTATACTTTTCTGGCTCCAGTATAATATACTGGAGACTGGAGCACCGGTGCTCCAATCTCCAGTATATTATGCTGGATCGGTATATTATACTGGAACTCCAGTATATTATGCTGGAGTATTTTTCCGAATTTGAACAGTATTTTCGTTCAAATTTATCTTTACACGAAAAGTGGCTAAATTTTGATTACTTTTGAAACTGTGGCTATTTTTGAATGACCACTTGTAAATCTGGCTAGTTTTGAATTTCTCCCTTATTTGGGCGCAGTGGTTGAAATGAAAGCCCATTAGAAGGGTCGTCCAAATTTCTGTCTGTTTTTCTTAATAACTAACTCTACTAAATCTTAAAACTTCAAGACGGGGCAACTCAAATGAAAATTACCCATACGACATTACGACTAGGCTAATACATTTAACAGGAATGAGAGAATAATTGGTTAATATAACTTCCTTACAAATCTTGAGAGTGTGCAATATATATGATTCCCATATTACTACAGAGTTTTATAACTTCTGGGTAGAGGAAAAACTTTGAAGAATTAACTCTAAGTGTTTCGTCTCTAAAATAATTTAAGTGAAATCAAATGCCTTAAATTGTTAATGACTAAAAATTCAAAAAAAAAAGCGAAACTTTTTTTCAAATGAAAATGGTATTTGAAAATTAGAGTTGTGTTTGGACATGAATATAATTTTGGGTTGTTTTTGAAGTTTTGTGAGTAATCTAAGTGAAAATTTTGAAAAACAGCTTTTTGGAGTTTTTAAAATTTTCGAAAAATTTCAAAATGCATCTCCAAGTGAAAATTAGAAATTTTATGACCAAACGCTGATTTCGAAATACAATGTAATTTTTTTTTAAAAAAGGTAAAAATTTCTTATGTCCAAACAGACTCTAAGTTTAATTAATTTTCTATGAGTTTATTAGTTCAATATATTCTTTAAGGTAACAAAAGAATTAGCAGGCAGAATATGGGATTGTCTGTAATTCATGGTTCTCAAATATAACGGTGTGAAATATTGAAATAGCTTAGCCGACTTGATTTAACGTGCTTAGAAATTGACATTTCTCATGCATTGACAGATTTCAAAATGCACTAGCTAGAAGCAGCGGCCGATTTAGGGGTTCACGTGAGCACATAATTTAAGAAAAAAGAAGAAGACTTTTGAAACTTATGGTCTTAAAAGCTTAAGGGGTAAAAGCTTTGTAGAGTCATGATATTTGTATGATTATAAAAGCTTCTCATTAAGAATAAAATGAAGAGATTAAAGTTAAATCGTTTCCAAATTTAGAAATGTGTCATTTATTTGAAACAGATTAAAAAGGAAAGTACTCATCTAATTTGAAACGGAGGAAGTAATAAATATTAAATGTAATTGACTTTTTTGTGTGTTAATTTATTTATACATTAAATCCCCTTAATGAAAATTTTGATTCCACCCCTAAATAAAAAGTGTAGGAAGTTTGAACCGTGGGGAGAAATTGGCAAAGATACATCAAGTGAACCCCACCTCCTTGACTCCTTCTGTTGTAAATGACCGAAGGGGTCTCTTTTTTCCAAAAACCCCACCACCTTTAGCTGTATACTTTTTTGATTCGGACTCTTCAGGTACTATTTCCACTAGAAGACCAATTTTTTTTAAAGAATCGAATTAGTACCTGTAATATATAAATATATCTACTAAAGCAAAAGAAAAGCTATTATTTCACCCTATGTTGTAGCTAATTAGAAATCTTGACTACAAGTTGTCTAGGTCACTATCAGAACTAATTAACCAAACAAGAACTAACTAGATCGTTCAGTCCATTAACCACGTTGATTAGATCAACTGGTCAATGAGTCAACACTCATTAAAAACTAGAGGAAAATGCCAGTGGAATAAAGGGTCCCATTCTGATATTAGGAATCCCACATGTATATCAACATCAGACTTGGTTTGGTTTGATTTATCGTCATTTGACTTCTTTCTTGGAACTTAGAAGCAACCCAACTCCCTCCAAAAAAAAAGATAAACAAGAAGAGATATCCCTTTGAGATCCTTGATATATGCTAATCTAGATTCGTTATTTCTCTCAATTATTATTTAAACACCTCACCTCAACCTCCATAATAGAACACTGTATAATATAATTCTTAGTCATGAAGACAAAAGTTACTGCATGCCTAGACTAGTATAGAGCATGATTTCGAGGAGTTATCTAGCCAAACACATTAGTAGTTCCTTCATTTTGTCTTATACTAATCTTCATGGTATATATTGTCGGAATTTTGGCTATCAAACTTTAGATTGATGAGAAAAAATTAACTATTTTTTTTTTTTTATGATTTGTTATATGCTGTCTAAGGTTTGCGCCCACTAGACTACACTCTTGGGATGCTAATTGTAAAGGTTAATGTCATATTTTTGGACTCAAAAAATGCTTTATTTTGTTTAATTTCTTTTCACGTAAAGTTTAAGAATTAGATTTTAATAGTTTTTTATTTGTGTAATATTTTTTAAATATCAGGAATGATGAC
This sequence comes from Nicotiana tabacum, assembly GCF_000715075.1. NCBI lineage: Eukaryota > Viridiplantae > Streptophyta > Magnoliopsida > Solanales > Solanaceae > Nicotiana > Nicotiana tabacum. The sequence goes on along the minus strand of NC_134082.1, from coordinate 58,866,585 downwards.
AACAACAACCCCTATCCCTGGAAGGACAGAACGAGGTTGTTTCTGATAGACCACCGGCTAGAGAACAACGGAAAAAGAAAAGGTAATTGCAACAAGTAGGAATAACATCAAGATAAAATAAGATTTTAAATCCAAGAATGCAATCAAACTCTAGATAGTAATAGTCATCTATGGATAAAAGAGAACATACTAACATTAATACTAGCGAACTGAATGATGACCTACTCAATTAATTTGATCACTGAAGTTAGAGAATAATAATGCTTAAATTGGAAGGGGGAGATATCTCGTAGTAAATTAGAAAATAAAATTATTTACTTTGGTATAAATGTTGAATGCGGATGAACAATTTCTGTCTTTGATGGCATTAATCATTTGTGGAGTTTTCAACTTTCCCTTTCCAGGAAAGGACTATAAGACCAATTGATTGGAACGGCAAGAATAAATCAGAGTCAACTACAGCTATCTGATAGCTACAATTATACCTAACGAACAAGAATATATATGATTATTATGCATATCAGCATAACCTTCTCCAAATAAAATCTATGTCGCCGCCGAGATTCTCGCTACACATCCACAATCCATTTTTTAGAGCAATTATATTATTCCTTTACTACCCCTTTTACTAAGAGAGAAAGTTAATAGTATTCCAATTTGGAGTAATAGTGCAAAGTTAATGGAAGAAACATTTTCTATATATCATGTGACTATAATATGGAAAAGCAAAATAATAACATAATAGTGTAGGTGATAGAAAATTGCAATGCGACTTAATCACCATTTTGTAACTTAACTTAATACTAATGGCCCAGTTGGTCATCCATACACACTGTTGCACAAGACTTGCCTAGTACGATTTATATTACCTGTGTGGTTTGCAGGCTAGTACACAGGGGTTTACCCCGTGCGCACAGAGTGCTCACCACAGAGTGCTTATCCGAAGGGCAGAAACTGTAGCGGTTGCGAGTTTCCCTGGCGTTCCAAAAAAAATAACCAAGCAGGATTCTTGTCAAATTTTCCCACCTTACAATGTGTTTTATTGATAATAGCTTGGCGAGACGTCTAGTAGCATCTAATTTGGTCGTTGTATCGTAAATCTCTGCATGTTCTTGTTGGCTATGCCTCGTACCTTGTTTTCTGGGGCAATTAATGGCTCGCTTTCTCCTTTGCCAAGATATCTATCATCAGTTGGCCTTTATACTTCGCTAAGTAAGGTTTGTCTCATCTAATTTGTTTCTAAACTAGTACTAAGACTCGTCAGTACTGGAAAGACCCTACATGCATTACTTACTGAAAATTATCTTGATCTGGAAATAACTCACCGATCGAGCCTATGGTGGATGTCGATTTGGTTGTCTACATCAGTATGTTCGGATTTTTGAGTGAAGGCCATAATATAAAAAAAATGTTCAAGACACGTTATAAATTGACAATTCATATGTTCTAGTTTAAATATCCAAATTTTCCTTTAGGCAGGTGTTTATCTATTTCGGAAAAAAAGTTAACCCTAGCTAGAAATTGTATAACCCGAATGCATGTTATGCAGTGACCCCAATTTCCATTTTAGGTAAAGTATCAGTTGGTCCATCGATCTTCGAAGAATACATTGAACATAGTCATGGATATCGTCAAGCAATCCAACAAAGGAAGAACTCATAATAATCATATATCTTCTTGGCCTTTGGTTTTGGTGGGTAGTAAAGGAGATGGCCTACAAAATGAAGTTTTGCTTGATTGGCCATATTTCTTTGTCACCACTAATTATGGCGTGTTATTTGTGGTGCCACAGGTACATATTTGCTTTCGCCATGATAGGCCGACCGGAGGATGGACCATTTCCTTCTTTTGGTTAATCGTTAATGTTCGGTATCTGCAGTAGGGCTCGACTAAATTTAAATTTGCACTAAAAATCCCATATTAGGAGCTAAAGCGCTCCCAAATCAAAGATAATTTCATATCTAGTACTCTAACCCAAAATCTATGAGTAAAAATGGAGAAGTACTTACTAACTTCACCATAACTCTTCGTCGTTTTCTCATTTTCTGAATTGGAGACCACATATTGGAAACTTAGATAGCTTTAAGAAGCCATGCATGGACACTAAAGCTAGATCCAATGACCGACACGGCAACATGTTGTATTGCTCCTTTATTTTTCGGATAAGAAGTTGTTGTCTTGCTTTTATTTGTGGATTGAGTAGTTGTCAATCTCTATGGCTCATACTTATCAACCTCGTCTAGGCTCAAATTTAAATAGAAAGAATCAATAGATATACTCAAGTTCCACAAGATCACTTTCTTAGTTTTTCAAAATATTAAGAAGATAACTTAGGCAAATCGGATGATAATTATGTTTTGGAGGTAAAACATGTATTTGTACTTAAATGTCTGTCATATACCGACTTAACTTTTCTGAAATAACACTTTATAGATTATAACCACCATATTATCTCAAAAAAATTCACCAATAATTTTGTGTGAAGTTTTTAATTATAAGCAATTTTTTCTACACCAACTTGTCTTCTCTTGTCAACATTAACTCTTGTCAATTTAAATTACGTATTTAATTTTGCAAGTTGAATCTGTCATAGACGAGTGGAATGTTCATGCGTTGACATGCATTTACTATGAAGTGCTAAACGTCCTCATCTTAAGACTATGGTTTTGATGAAAATCTTGATGTTGCCGAGGTTCATTTTGTTAATTAACTAAAAAGTTTGAGAGTGGACATAAACGGTGGAATACTGATTCTCAGAAAAACACTAAATGTGATTTGGACCATTTTGCATGAAGAATTATATTAATTCTCTTGGTTGAGTAACATACAAGAAAAGCGTTAATCATGCTCAGAATTGGACAGTCCACTAAATCAAAGTAATTAATTATGCAGCTTTGTGACTGCATTAATTATCTGTTGATTTTGTGTATGGGTAAAATAAGACTTGTCCGATTCTGCCATTTAATCAAAGACCAAGGAATCACGTCGAGAGTCAGTCTCGTAATGGATCAGGTCAGAGCACTAAGATAAAGTATCAAGCTCGAGAATCGAGATGCTTGTCGAGATCGAGGCCAACAACGATCGAGACCATATATGACAAACTCCGAACGAAGCGCAATA